>NC_069386.1:22475000-22837500 GCF_027475565.1 Acinonyx jubatus
AAGCAGCAAAGACTACAAAGGACCAGAGAACATTACCAGAAACTCCACTCTACAGACAACACAATAGCAATAAATTCATATCTTTCAATACTTACTCTAAACATCAATGGATCAATGCTCCAATCAAAATACATAAGGTAACAAAATGGTACCATCTATATGCTGTTTACAAGAGATCCATTTTAGACCTAAGGACACCTTCAGATTGAAAATATGGAAATGGAAAACCATCCATCATACTAACGGTCGACAAAAGAAAGCCAAAGTAGCCATATTTATATCAGACAATCTAGACTTTAAAATAAAGGCTACAACCAGAGATGAATAAGGGCATTATATCATTGTTAAAGGGTCTATCCACCAAGAAGACCTAGCAATCATAAACATTTATGCCCCAAACATGAAAGAACCCAAATATATAAATCAATCACAAACATAAAGAAACTCATTGGTAATAATACCACAATGGTAGGGAACTTGAATACCCCACTTACAACAATGTACTGATCATCTAAACAGGAAATCAACAAGGTAACAATGGCTTTGAATGACACACTGGGCTGGATGGACATAACAGATATATTCAGACATATCATCCTAAAGCAGCAGAATATACATTCTTCTCCCAAGCACATGGAATGTTCTCCAGAATAGATCACATACTGGGACACAAATCAGCCCGCAACAATACAAAAAGATTAAGATCATACTCAGCATAGTTTCAGACCAGAATTCTATGAAACTCCAAATCAACCACAAGAAAAAAATTTATAAAGATAACAAATATTGGAGACTAAAGAACATCCTGCCAAAGAATTAATGGGCTCACCAAGAAGTTAAAGAGGAAATTAAAAAGTACATGTAAGCCAATGAGAATGATAACACGACAGCCCAAAACCTCTGGGACACAACAAAGGGGGTCACAAAAGGGAAGTATATGGCAATCCAGGCCTTCCTAAAGAAAGAAGAAAGGTCTCAGATACACAACCTAACCTTACAGCTTAAAGAACTGGAAAAGAACAGCAAATAAAACCCAAAACCAGCAGAAGACAGGAGATAATAAAGATTAGAGCAGAAATCAATGTTATCAAAACCAAAAAACAAAACAAAACAAAACAAAACAAAACTAACAGTAGAACAGATCAAAGAAACCAGGAGCTGGTTCTTTGAAAGAGTTAACAAAATCGATAAGCCCCTAGCTAGTTTGATCAAAAATAAAAAGGAAAGTATCCAAATAAATAAAATCAAGAATGAAAGAAGAGAGATCACAACCAACACAGCAGAAATACAAACAATAATAAAGAATATTATGAGCAGTTATACGCCAATAAAATGGTCAATCTGGAAGAAATGGACAAATTCCTAGAAACATACATACTGCCAGCACTGAAAAAGGAAGAAATAGAAAATTTGAACAGACCCATAACTGGTAAAGAAATCAAATTAGTAATCAAAAGTCTCTCAAAAAAACTAGAGTCCAGGGTCATATGGCTTTCCAGGGGAATTCTTCCAAACATTTAAGGAAGAGTTAACACCTATTCTCTTGAAGCTGTTCAAAAAAAAAAAAAAAAAAAGAAATGGAAGGAAAACTTCCAAACTCATCCTATGAGGCCAGCATTACCTTGATTCCAAAACCAGACAAAGATCCCACTAAAAAGAACTATAGTCCAATTTCCCTGATGAACATGGATGCAAAAATCCTCAGCAAGGTATCAGCCAACTGGTTCCAACAATACATCAAAAAATATACATATATTCACCACGACCAAATGGGATTTATACCTGGGATGCAGGGCTGGTTCAACATCCACAAAACAATCAATGTGGTACATCACATCAATAAAAGAAAGGACAAGAAGCACAAAATCCTCTCCATAGATGCAGAGAAAACATTTGACAAAATACAGCAACTGTTCTTGATAAAAACCCTCAAGAAAGTAGGGATAGAGGGATCATGCTTCAAGACCATGAAAGCTATATATGAAAGACCCACTGCTAATATCATCCTCAATGGGGAAAAACTGAGAGTTTCCCCCCTAAGGTCAGGAACAAGACAGGGATGTCCACTCTTGCCACTGTTATTCAACATAGTATTGGAAGTCTCAGTAATCAGGCAACACAAAGAACTATAAGGCATCCAAATCGGTCGGGAAGAGGTCAAATTTCACTCTGCAGATGACATGGTACTCTATATGGAAAACCCAAAAGATTACACCAAACAACTGCTAGAACTGATTCATGAATTCAGCAAAGTTGCAGGGTATAAAATCAATGCACAGAAATCGGTTGCATTCCTATAAACCAATAATGAAGCAACAGAATGAGAAATCAAGGAACCGATCCCATTTACAATTGCACCAAAAACAATAAAATACCTAGGAATAAATCTAATCAAAGAGGTGAAAAATGTATACACTGAAAAATATAGAAGGCTTTTGAAAGAACTGGAATAAGTCACAAAGAAATGGAAAAACATTTCATGCTCTTAGATAGGAAGAGCAAATATTGTTAAAATGCCCATACTACCCAAAGCAATATACATATTCAATGCAATACCTATCAAACTAACACCAGCATTCTTCACAGAGCCATATAAAACAATTCTAAAATTTGTATGGAATCACAAAAGACCCTGAGTAGCCAAAGTGATGTTGAAAAAGAAAACCAAAGCAGGAGGGATCACAATCCCAGAATTATCCTCTACTACAAAGCTGTAATCCTCAAGATAGTATGGTATTGGCACAAAAACAGACACATAGATCAATGGAATAAAATAGGGAACCCAGAACTAGACCCACAAGTGTATGGTCAACTAATCTTTGACAAAGAAGGAAAGAGTATCCAATGGAAAACAGAGAGTCTCTTTAGCAAATGGTGCTGGGAGAACTGGACAGCTACATGCAGAAGAATAAAACTGGAGCACTTTCTTACACTATACATCAAAATTAACTCAAAATGGATGAAAGACCTAAATGTGAGACAGGAAACCACAAAAACTATAGAGGAGAAAACAGGCAACAACATCTTTGACCTCACCAAGAAGTTAAAGAGCACACAGCAATTTCTTGCTCAGCAGGTTTCCAAAGGCAAGGGAATTAAAAGCAAAAATGAACTATTGGGACCTCATCAAGATAAAAAGCTTCTGCACTGTGGATTGCTAGAGGTAAGAGTGACTGGTGCCACTCCCACTGCTACACCTTGCTTCTTGGACCCATGAAACTTGGCTGTAGGAAAAACAGCAACATACTGAATGTTGATTCAGAGTATATATGCCCTTTATTTATAACATTGCCTTAGTCTCACAAAGTACTGTCATCTACCTGGCACTGTAACTAAGTCTTAAAGAGGCCATTCCACTGTTCTGTCATGGCAACTGATTCAGGATGGTGGAAAACATGGTATGATTATGAATTTCATGAACATGGAATCATTGATACATTTCATTTCCTGTGACACGATGAGTTCCTTGATCAGAAGCAATGTTGTTGGAATAGCATAATGGTGAGCAAGGCATTCATTAAGTTTCCAGAAGGTAATTTTGGCAAAAGCATTACATACAGGGAATGAAAAGATGTATCTAGAGTATGTGTATATTTCAATAAGAATGAAACACTACCTTGGGGCACCTGGGTGGCTGAGGTGGTTAAGCATCTGACTCTTGATCTTGGATCAGGTCATAATCTTAGCTCATGAGATGCAACCCTGCATCAGGTTCTGTGCTGACAGCACAAACCTGCTTGGGATTCTCTCTCTCCCTCATCTCTACCCCTCCCCCACTCACACACAATATTTCTCTCAAAATAAATTTAAAAAAAAAACATTAAAAAATTAAAAAAAAGAAAAGAATGAAACACTACCTCTGCTGTGATGGAGTCTAATGGAATCAAGTTGCCACCAGCTTGCTGGCTTAACACCCTGGGAAATGATGCCATATAAGAGAATCCGTGTTGGCCTCTATGGCTGGTAAATGGTCACTCAGCAGTAGCCATAAGCATATTGGCCTTTTTGAGCATAAATCCATGTTGTTGGGCCCATGATATCTTCCATCCCTGCCAACATGGCCACTGCATCCATGAGCCCATTGAGTGATGATGGGTGGCAGGGGAAAACATTGACTGCTATCCATAGAATGGGTCATCATATCCACTATATTGTTAGAATCATCCTCCTCTGATAAGGGAACCCTTTGTTGAGCATTTACATGGGACTCAAATATTTTCACATTTTGCCCATTCAAAAAGATCTGGTTCCAGCTGCTTCTTCTCCCCCCACTGCCATCAATCACCAAGAATCATCTATCCCTTGGTGCAGACAAAAAAGCAAGTAGCAATTGGTCAGGAGAACAGCATCAAAAGAATTGCAGACATTTTTTGAATATGACAGTGTTGAGCTGAATGCAAAATGAACTTTGTTATCTACCACCAAAGGCAGAAAGTGGAAAATGCCCTGCACTATATTGGCTGTCTGGTTTAACTTGCACCAAACAAAATTTTATGTCAAAGTCTGGTTATCATCAAGATACCTCAGAACATGGTTGTTGTCATTGTTCAAGATACCAGCCCTTGTGGTTGCAATATTAAAGGAGAAAATGAGAGCTGGGACTTTGACACCAGTGCTGTGTTTTTTTGTGGGTGCCACTGAAGATCTTTGGAAAACTAACTGCAGAATGTACTTTTATGTAACTGAGGAGCTTCTCCAAATCATAAATGCCATTTTCCAGTGGATATCCAAAGGATGTCTATTTTTGGACACTCCATGGGGAACTTTGTGCTTTGAAGAATCCTAGAAAGTACAAATCTCTGCCAACATTTGCTCCAATTTGCCACCCAGTGATCTTTTTGCCCTTGGGGTAAAAAAGCCTTTAGTGGATATTTGGGAACAGATCAAAGTAAATGGAAGGCTTATGATGCTACCCATCTTGTGAAGTCCTATCCAGGTTCTCAGCTGGACATACTAATTGATCAAAGAAAAGGTGATCAGTTCCTTTCTGATTGACTGTTACTACTTGATAAATTCATAGCTGCCTGTACATAAGATAAATTCCTGTTGTTTTTAGATTATGAGAATTATGAACATAGCTAAATATTTCATTGCAACCGTTATTACTGATCACATCAGACATCATGAAAAGTATCTGAATGTATTAAAAACTTCACATAAGAGAATTTCTCTAGGATTATAACGTTGTAATAAACAGAATTACATGGAGAAGGGATTTCAGAACATAAGATTTCATAGTGCTAAAAATGCATATTTCCATAGTTGAAAGACTTTCTGAATAAATATATAAAACATGAAAAATAAAAAAAGGTCAACCCACATACCTCTTTCTGAGACCTCCTTATCACCAATTTTCCAATAATGTTCCTTCCAGTCTCTGACCAACCAGCCAAACCAATGGCCACATCCTAGGAATCAGTATATAATCTCAAGTCTGGTAATTTTTTCTTCCACGCAGAGTGAACCATAATATATACTTATCAAAATTCTGCTCACTGGGAGGTTTTCTCTGCATCTTAGTCTTTGTAATTGCTGCAGCTGTTTATTTTCACATGGCGTCTGCATAACATGCAAATTATCTGTGAACAGAGCCTGAATTGTCTCTCTCTGTCAGCTGATTGTAGAGAACTGTCTGTGAGACCACAGGTACCGGCCAGAAGAGAGAAGGTAGTGTAACAGGAATGAGAATTATGGAAATTTGGGTCACTTCCACATGCAAATTACTTGTGCTCCTGGGCCTGCTTAAGCCTGATCTTAGGCAGACTCTCAATCAGTAGTGTCTATACCAGTTCTGTTTGATGGTGGAATGCGTCTGTGCATACCCAACTTTATAGGTTGGTGAATAAAACAATATCCGTTTCATGATGAACACATAACATGGTAATTTAGTATCCAACAGTTAGGCTTTCATTCTCTACTAAGGCCCACTAGCAACTAAAAGTTGTTTCCCAGAATGAGGGTAGTTATCAACAGAGGATGGCAGAACTTTTCTTGAAAACCCTGAGTGCTGTGATTCATCTGTAGGGACCTGCCAAAGTCATTTTTATCTGTCACTGACACATCAAATATCATTGGATCTGTGGTGTCATATAGTCCAAGTTTCCAGAGAAGCTTGTATGGCTGCTTGGATCTGTTGAGGAGCCTTCTCTTATTATGATCTCCATTCAAACCTAGAAGTTTTGGGGTTAAGTTGTTAGATGGGCTAGATTAACACATACAAATGACAAATATGTTGTCTCTAAAATTCAAGGATGCCCACTGGATGTTGTGTTTCAGCGTTGGTTGTAGCAGGGGCCAACGCAACAATTCACCCTTCATCCTGGAAGGGATAGCTTGACATGCCCCATACCACTGGACTTATAGGTAGAAGGCCACTGAATTTCAGTTGGATTTATTTCCCACACTGTGACTTGCACATGTTTTACCAATAACTCTGGAGTACTTGCTACTTCTTGCTCACTAGTTCAATCAGCATGATGTCATCAAGGTACGACCAGTGTGATATCTTGTAGAAGACAAAGGTAAGCAAGATCCCTATGAACTAAATTATGACACAAGTTAAATTGATACACCCCTGAAGTAAGATAGTGAATGTGTATTGCTACTTTGACAGCTGAAAGCAACTGCTTCTGATAGTCTTTAATAGCAGATAGAAGAAAAGAGCATTTACAAGATCAATAGCTACATACCAGGTACTGAAGTATATGTTTATCAGCTTAAGCAATGAAACTATATCTGATACAGCAGTTACAATAGAAGTTGCCATCTAGATAAGCTTGTGATAATCTGCAATTATTCTCTAAGATATATCTGTTTCCTGAACAGGCCAAGTAAGTAAGATTTGTGAAAATTAATAAAAGAAAATATCATTTAGAATGAAGTTGGGAGGCCAGCAGGGGGGCCCTCATACCCAGCCACTAGTCCTCAATTGGAGACCCCACAGGAAGAGATTTACCTCGCTAGTGGATACTACTTTACAATCCCAGCAGGAATAAGAAAGGTTTCCTCCTTCTCCAGCAGCAGCCCAGCCAATGAGAGACTGTCACAACTCAGCCAATAAAAGGCCACTACAGGGGTGCCTGGGTAGTTCAGTCGGTTAATCCTCTGACTTTGGTTCAGGTCCTTATCTTGTGGTTCATGAGTTCGAGCCCCAAGTGGGGTTCTGTGCTGACAGCTTAGAGCCTGGAGCCTGCTTCAGATTCTGGTGTCTCCCTTTCCCTCTGTGCCTCCCCTACTTGTTCTCTGTGTCTCTCTCAGAAATAAATAAACATTTAAAAAATTTAAAAAGCCACTACACTTGGAACTCCCAGTTTACTCCAGTGGACTTTTTGTTTATAGCATCCGTCCCAGCTTCCTCCTTTACTCTGTAAAAGAGCATTCTTCTCTTTGGTTCTCCAGACCTGACTATAGTTTTGCTGTACCTTGTCCCAAGAATTGAAATTCTCTGCTATTACCGAATAAACCCATTTTTTGCTGGTAAAATAGTTGGCAGTTTTAAGGTTTACAGTTTAATGGAACTATGGTGGCAGTCAACAATCCTGCGCCCTTCAACTCCTTGTTCATGGCATTTTTATCCACAATCCCTACAGGAATACGTATTGCTTTTGGTTTAGTAAAGACAGTCTGGTTTTAAAATGTAGGTTTTATTATTATTCAGGTGTGGTGAGATAATTGCCATTGAAATGGTAGTTCATTACTCACAGTTCCTACTAGACAGGCACATGCTATGAAACACAGGGACACATGGGGGAAGCACTGAAATCTCTCATGAAGTGGAATTAATTGGGAAAAAAGATGGACAAAAGAGTTTATTATAGCTTCCCCAGAAAGGAAGGAATGAAGTAGAGTAATGGAGGCTTAGGATTGGCTAGTTTGAACAATGTCAGTGAGCTCTGAGGTATAGAAGCTGTCCCCAGTTGCTGAGTACCTGGCCATAGGTTGATAAAGACAGATAAATAGGGGCCTGTGAGTGGGAGCCCTATGAGAGCACAATAAAAGAACTGGTTGAAGATGGGCTCTGGATTAACTGGTTTTCTCCCAGGGAGTTATTTGATATTCCTATGAATTAAATAATTCTATGAGGGGCAGTCCTTTTCAGTGTCAGCAAGGCCCCAAGATTTTGAAGCATCATTAAAAAAAAAAGAAGAAAAGAAAGAAAAAGAAAAACATGCGTACTTCCAGAAGCTTCCACTAGGACTTTCCTTTTCCCTAATACCCCTCACTCCACAGCACAAGAACCAACGAGGAGAATCTGCCAGTTTCTGAGTATGTCTAATACAATTACACATTCCAGACTGGTTTAATAACCATGGGATTAACTTACAGACCCGTACACCCACTGTGAGATGGACTTAAGCTATAACTCCATCAATAAACCTCCATTAGCCCCTACACTGGTGGGCCACTGTGACATTATGGGTCTTTTGGAATTAGTTTCAATTCAGAGACAGCGTCCAGTAATCCCCCAAAGGTCTTATTATTTCCTGTTTTTCGGTGAACAATCACCCCAATGAAAGGTCATAGTTCCATAGTTGAAAGGCCGGGAGAAAGATTAACAGCAACATTTTGGGTAGCACAGTGAGGTTCTTCAAGATCTGGTCTCCTCTTCATTCAAGGGGTTCTGGATCTGTAAACTGGATCAAGTATGGGAAATGATTGAGAAACCAAGATTCTATGTTTTTTATGATTTAAGTTAGACTTTTGCTCACATGATCTATAACTGTTCCACTTCTACAGACCATGTAAGAATTTAGTAGACAGCCCATCTCTTTTACTTTTAAGAACTTCCCGATTAACTAGCCAAAAGCATAAGTGTCTACAAATCAGACTTCTAAGTGCTGCTTGGACTGTGCTGTCCATTATGGTAACAATGCCAACTTGCTCTTGGATACTAAGTGCCTCCACTTGGCCTCTGCCACCAAAAGAATCTGATTGTCCCAATTGCATTTAGGTTTCCCAGTTTGGTGGTAGCAGTTCTCATTCTAATTTCTGACCTACAGAGAAGAGTTAGAAAGCTCTCCAAAGAGCTTCTCAAAGATGACTACTCTTCCTGCACAAATTTATTTCCAATAATTGTGGTGAAAAGTGTGCTGTCTGAATCTCCCAGGGTAGTTGAGTGGATCTGACATGATAAATCCTCTCTAACGTTCCAAGAACCCTTAGCCTTTGGATTCCTTCCCATACAGTGTATTGAAACAGTTATGGCATCTAAATTTATTGTGCCCCACTCTTAGTTTATGTTTCACCCAACCAATCAAACAAACTTCCATAGTCCTTTATAACGCCTAGAGTTACAATATTAAATCTATGATATCTGCTTAGTGAACCCATGCCAATAAACTCAGCCTCATCCAGCTTTGTGTTCCTTCCACTGTTCCATTACCTCATGCTTACTATCCATTCCTACGTATATCCCTCATATTTCTGTGAATATAAATTGAGAAAAAGTCATGTACTTTTTTTAGAATGACTTTTCATGAGTCATACTTTATATCTACCTTTTGGAGCCTGTTGGGACTAATTCAGAAAATGCATCCTTATGATTCTATTCTTCTAGAATTACACTTGGTACCAAAATATGTGTACTTCCGGGTTCTTAAAAAAAATGAACTAGTAGGGTGTGTGTGTGTGTGTGTGTGTGTGTGTGTAGAGACAGAAAGAGAGAGAGAGAGATTTACTTTTTACTTTTAGGAATTGGCTCATGCAAGTATGAACGTTAGTAAGTCAGAAATTTGTAGGGCAGATTGGTAGGCTAGAGACCCCAGGAAGAGTTAATGCTGCAGCTCAAGTCTGAGGGCAATATGGAGACAAAATTCCTTTTCTCTGGTGGATCTTAGTCTTTTTTTTTTAAAGGCTTCAACTGACTATATAAAACCTACCCATGTTATAAAGGATAACCTAATTTGCTCAAAGTCTACTGACTTAATAATAATGACATCTAAAAAATGCCTTCACAATAATATCTACACTGGTGTTTGACCAGCAACTAGGTACCATGGTCCATTCAAGTTGATGGATAAAATTAACCATCAAATGCTACCACTCTACAAGTGAGCACTCAGTGGAAGAAAGGAGGCTACAGCTGAGATCTTCTTGGTTGGCTTCTCCTGGGTGAAACCACAACCCTACTTTAAGAGCTATATAAAACCACTAGCAGACATAGATTTCAATCTCAACTTTGCTATGTCCCATGAGAGCTACAAGCATAAGTTTTCTCACATAAAATGGAAATGATATGATACATCAGGGACTAATTGTGAGTATTAAATGAGATAATATATGTAATATAATTGACATAAGTTTTGATACATCATAGAAACTTAATAATAAATATGAAAGCAATTATGATGGTGATGGTAAAAATGATGATTACAGTGTTAATGGTCATGATATATTTATTCTTAACAGAGGTATAAAACTGGATGTTAAGGTCAAATTCAATATAAAGTCATGTATTATTTTTTGTGTACAAAAATTAAAGACAAATTATATCAGCTTCCAACTTTCTAAAATGTGAGATTTTAAATAAAATTCTTTTAGCTTCTTGTGAAAATTCCAAAATGGCCCTCCTGACCCTAAATTCTCATAGAGCAACAACTGACAAGGACTGAGTAGATCTGCCCCTTTCCAACTAGGACGTATTCTCTCTAGTCTTCACTAGCCAATTCATTCACTTACTTTCCTGGACCTTGTTGGCATTTACTTTTTCCCACTCTAGCATTTTGCAGTTTATAAAGAGTAATGCAACATATTGATATTAAGCATGTATTTCATTCTGGTGTTTTGGCATTTGGGGTTTTACTGACCCTGAGGAGACCATTCCTCCCCTGACTAGCCAACTTCTAGAGAAGATATACAACTCATTTTCCTATGTAAAGTTACCAATATAGAGCCTTATTCTTTCTTAGAGTCCTATCCTTTCTTTCATCCCATTCCTTCTACCTCCTAATTATGTAGGTGTTCCCCAGGTGGCCGTGTGTGGTGTGTACACCATCCTCATGGAAACTGTGAGTAACAAATTATCTTTTCAATGGCAGTTTTCTCTTGATCTTCTTGCCTCAACATACTGGATTAACACCAAGACTTACATCAATCTGGGAAGGTGCTGCCTTGCTTGCACTTGATACCACTGCTGTCTGTCTTTGCCAGCTGGTCTTCAAGTCCCAACATTAATTTGGAACTTGAAAGCTGAATCCTCCCTTATTTATGGTCTGAGATGTGTTATTTGCCTATTGTCTCTAACAGTACTCTTAGGAACACCTGTTTTCTTAATAAACTAGGTAGGTTTCCAAAGGATCCTTTAGAGGAAGCCAAGTATGAATTCCCTTCCAGTTTCATAGAATGATTCTGATTCACTGAGCAGACAGCACTGATAGGAAGTGAGCAAACCAAGTTTTTGCTCTTTTCCCACACATTTAAGCCTACCCCACTGAGTAGGTGGAGAATGATTTTCAAAGATGCTCTTGAGTTGTGAGTCATATATTGGGCCACTATGAGAGTATCTGCCTCATGAACCATGGCCCTCCACAAAAGGTATTATTCTGAACATAAACTTTGTGCAGTTTTTTTGCCTTGCTGTTATTGCAAATTGTCCCCTGACCAACTGTTATATAAGGTATAACTTACTTTAACTGAAGTTAAAGTTCCCATAGTCATAGCACCCATTGTCCTAAAATATGCCATAGTCGGCACTCATGCTATAATACAATGAATAATGCATTAAAATTAAGCTATATCTTTGGCATTTACAAACTTATTAATAAAATGTACTAGACCCTGAATGTAAATTAAATAGGACATTCAAGAATTAAGACCTCTATAAAACATAATTAACAAAGAGGTATTATATGCATTGCTTCTTGACTTTAATCCAATGTTGCATGTTTTAAAAATGGAGAAGAAAAAGGGCACTTCATAATCGATTATTACAACTGTAATGCTGTGATCCAGTCCAGTAATGTCCTCACATCCAATATGCAGTATTATTAAAATTACTGATTCTAGACAATGAGTAAATATTTTTCTATTATATTTTTGGCTGATTTGTTCCATGCAGTGCTCTTTTGTGTTATTATCAGCCAATCAATAATGATGCTATCTGCTTGGAATGCCTGAGAACACTCTCTTAGGCCCATATTACCTATTATGAGCTCCCAGTAACATTTCCCCAAATGGAACCAACATTGTAGTTGGACCAGAACTAGTGGTTCTTTTTTTTTTTTTGCCTTTTTTTCTTGTATTTAAATCCAAGTTAGTTAACATATAATGTAATAGTGATTTAAAAAATAGAATTTAGTGATTCATCACTTACATATAACACTCAGTGCTCATCCCAACAATAGTCCCCTTAATGTCCCTCACCCCTTTAGCTTTTCCCCCCAACCCAACACCTCACCAGAAACTTTCAGTTTGTTCTCTGTATTTAAAAAGTCCCTTATGGTTTGTCTCCATCCTGCTTTTAGCTTATTTTCGCTTCCCTCACTCTATGTTCATCTGTTTTGTTTCATAAAAATTAGCATTTTTTTGTATATTTTGGATAAATACCAGTGAAATTTCTGGGTCATGGGGTAGCACTATTTTTAATTTTTTGAGGACCCTACATATTGTTTTCCAGAATGGCTGCACCAGTTTGCATTCCAACCAGCAGTGAAAAAGAGATCATCTTTCTCTGCATCCTCACCAACATCTGTTGTTGCCTGAGTGTTAATTTTAGCCTTTCTGACAAGTGTGAGGTGGTATCTCGTTGTGGTTTTGATTTTGTTTTCCTGATGATGAGTGATGTTGAACATCTTTTCATGTGTCTGTTATCCATCTGGATGTCTTCTTTGGAAAGGTGTCTATTCATTCTTTCTACCCATTTCCTCACTGGATTATTCTTTTGTGTGTTGATTTAATCTGTTCTTTAGGTGACTTGGGTGTTATTTATAGATTTTGTATACTAACCTTTTTCTGATATGTCATTTGCAAATATCTTCTCCCATTTCATCGGTTACATTTTGGTTTTGCTTATTGTCTCCTCTATGCAGAAGATTTTTATCATGTTGAAGTCCCCAATAGTTCATTTTTGCTTTTGTTTCCCTTGCCTCTGGAGACATGTCAAGTAAGAAGTTGCTGTGGTCGAGATCAAACATATTGTTGCCTGTTTTCTCCTCTAGGATTTTGATGGCTTCCTATAGTACATTCAGATCTTTCATCCATTTCGAGTTTATTTTTGTGTATGGTGTTAGAAAGTGATCCATGTTAATTATTCTGCATGTCGCTGTCCAGTTGTCCCAACACCATTTGCTGAAGAGTCTATGTCCAACCCCCCTCCTTTGTATATTGTTTTGGATAAATATCTTTGGATATTCTTTCCTGGTTTGTCAAAGATTGATATGCCATATGTTTGTGGGTCAATTTATGGATTCTGTATTCTGTTCCACTGATCTAAGTGTCCGCTTTTATGCCAGTACCATACTGTCTTGATGATTACAGCTTTGTTATACATCTTGAAGTCCAGAATTGTGATGCCACCAGCCATAGCTTTCTTTTTCAACATTAGTTTGGCTATTCTCAGTGTTTTGTGGTTCCATACAAATTTCAGAATTGTTTGTTATAACTGCGAAAAATGTTGGTGCTATTTTGATTGGGATTATATTGAATGTGTAGATTGCTTTGGGTAGTATTGACATTTTAACAATATTTGTTCTTTCAATCGATGAGCATGGAATGTTTTTCCATTTCTTTGTGCCGTCTTCCAGTTCTTTCATAGCCTTCTATAGTTTTCAGTGTATAGATATTTCACTCTTGGGTTGGCTTTATTCCTTGGTATTTTATGATTTTTGGTGCAATTATAAATGGGATAGATTCTTTGATTTCTCTTTCTGCTGTTTCATTATTGGTATATAGAAATGCAACAGATGTTTGTACATTGATTTTATATCCTACAACTTTGCAGAATTCATATATCAGTTCTAGCAGTTTTTTGGTGGAGGTTTTGGGTTTTCCAGGTAGACTTTCATGTCAACTGTGAAAAGTGAATGTTTGACCTCTCCCTTGCAAATTTGGATGCCTTTTATTTATTTTTGTTGTCTAATTGCTGAGGCTAAGACTTCCAACACTATGTTGAATAACAGTGGTGAGAGTGGTAAGAGTGTCGTGTTCCTGATCATAGGAGGAAGCTCTCAGTTTTCCCCATTGAGAATGGGGAAATGATATTAGCTGTGGGTATTCTGTATATGGAATGATACAGAGAATGATATTCTGTATATGGAATGATACAGAGAATGATATTAGCTGTGGGTATTCTGTATATGGACTTTGTGATTGAAATATGTTCCTTGAATCCCTACTTTCTCAAGGATTGTTGTCAAGAAATGATGCTGTATTTTGTCAAATGCTTTTTCTGCATCTTGAGAGGATCATGTGGTTCTTATCCTTTCTTTTATTAATGTGATGTATTGCATTGACTGATTTGCAAATACAGAACCAGCCCTGCATCCCAGGAATAAATTCCACTTGTCTAGGTGAATAATTCTTTTAAAGTATTGTCCAATCTGGTTTGCTGGTATCTTGTTGAGGATTTTTGCATCCATGTTCATCAGGGAAATTTTTCTGTCGTTCTTTTTTTTAGTGTTGTCTTTGTCTGGTTTTGGGAATTAAAATAATGCTGACCTTGTAGAATGAGTTTGTAAGTTTTCCTTGCATTTATGTTTTTTGGAACAGCTTCAAAAGAAGCAGTGTTAACTCTACTCTAAATTTTTGATAAAATTTCCCTGGTAAGCCTTCTGGCCCTGGACTTCTGTTTTTTTGGAAGAATTTTGATTACTGATTCATTTTTTTTTTACTGGGTTTGGGTCTGTTAAAATTTTCTAATTTCTTCCTGTTATAGTTTTTATAGTTTATATGTTTCTAGGAATTTACCCATTTCCTCCAGATTGCCCAATTTGTTAGGTTATATTTGCACATAATATTCTCTTGTAATTGTATTTATGTGGTGTTGGTTGTGATCTCTCCTCTTTCACGAGTGATTTTATTTATTTGAATCCTTTCCTTTTTCTTTTTGACCAGTCTAGCTAGGGGCGTATCAATTAATTCTATCAAAGGAAAAGCTTCTTGTTTCATCGGTCTGTACTAGTAGGCTTTTGTTTTTGTTTTTTGATTTTTTTATAACACTGATTTCTGCTCTAATTTTTATTATTCTCCTTCTTCTATTGTTTTTGGGCTTTATTTCCTGTGCTTTTGCCAGATGTTTTAAGTGTAAGGTTAGGTTGTGTATTTGAAGCTTTTTTTTTCCTTCTTTAGGAAGACCTGCTTTCCTATATACTTCCCTTTACGACCATCTTTACAGCATCCCATAGATTTGGTGCTTTTGTGTTTTAATTTTCATGGCTTCCATGTACTTTTAAACTTCCTCCTTAATTTCTTGATTAATCTATTCATTCTACAGTAGGATGTTCTTTAACCTCTAATTATTCACAGTCTTTCCAATTTTTTCTTGTGGTTCATTTTGAGTTTCATACCATTGTGGTCTGAAAAAATGCAAGATATGATCTTGATCTTTTTGTACTTGTTGAGGACTGATTTGTGAACCAGTAAGTGTTTTTTCCTGGAAAATGTACCATGTGTACTCAAAAAGAACGTCTATTCTGCTATTTTAGGATGAAAGTTTCTGAATATATCTGTTAAGTACATCTGGTCCAATGTGTCATTCAAAGCTATTGTTTCCTTGTTGATTTTCTGTTTAGATGATCTGTCCGTTGCTGTAAGTGGGGTGTTGAAGTCTCCTACTATTATGGTATTATTATCAATGAGTTTCTTTATGTTTGTTATTAATTGATTTATATATTTGGGTGCTTCCACGTTGAACAGATAAGTATTTACAGTAGTTAGTTCTTCTTGGTAGGTAGAACCCTTAATTATGATATAATGCCCTTCTTCATTTCTTATTACAGTCTTTATTTTAAAATCTAGTTTGTCTTATATAAGTATGGCTACTCCAGCTTTCCTTTGATGATCATTAGCATGATAGATGGGTCTCCATCCACTTACTTTCAATCTGCAGGTGTCTTTAGGTCTAAAATGTGTCTCTTGTAAGCAGCATATGGATGGGCCTTGTTTTCTAATCCATTCTGATACCCTGTGTCTTTCGATTGGAACATTTAGTCCATTTACATTTAGAGTGAGAACTGAAAGATAGGAATTTAGTGCCATTGTGTTGCCTGTAAAGTTGGTGTTTCTGTTGATGCTTTCCAGTCCTTTCTAGTCTTTTTTGCTTTTGGTATTTTTCGTTTTATTTTGTCTTTTCTCCACTCAAAGACCAATCCTTAAAATTTCTTGCAGGGCTGGTTTAGTGATCACGACCTCCTTTAGCTTTGTTTGTCTGGGAAATTCTTTTTGTATCCTTCTATTTGGAATGACATTCTTGCTGGATAAAGAATTATTGACTGCATATTTTTCTGATTCAGAATGTTGAATATATCCTGACAAGTTCCTGTGGATAATCTCTTTGCTTATAGAATACATACTTTTTCCCTTGCTGCTTTCATACTTTTTTTCCTAGTCTGCGTATTCTGTGATTTGACTATGATATGACTTCGTGATTGTTAGATTTGTTGAATCTAATGGGAGTTCTCTTTGCTTCTTGGATTTTGATGTTTGTGTCCTCCCTCAGAATAGGAAAGTTTTCCATTCCACTTCACTCACATAAACCTTCTGCCCCTTTTTCTTTCTTTTCAACTTCTCGGACTCCTATTATTTGCATGGTATTCCTTTTTAATAAGTCACTGAGTTCTCCAAGTCTTGTACACTGATTTTGACTGGTTTTGACTGGTTTTGACTTTATTTCCCTCTTTTTTTTTTCTGGTACATTTTTCTCCATAATTTTATCTTCTATATTGCTTATTCGCTGCTCTGCTTCACTCATCCTTGCCATTGTGACATCCATTCCAGATTGCATCTTGGTTGTAAGCATTTTTAATTTTGATCCGATTAGAATTTATTTCTTTTTTTCTCCACAGAAAGGGATTCTCCTGTTTTCCATACTTTTTTTTAGCCCCAGCTAGTACTATTTTTATCAAGGTTCTAAATTCTATTTGACATCACACTTACATTTGTGTTAATTAAGTCCCTGGCTGTCATTTCTTTCTGTTCTTTCTTTGGTGTGAATTCCTTCATTTTGTCATTTTGGAGGAAGAAAAAAATTAACAAAATAAAAAACAAAAATTAAAGAATTAAAAACAAAACACAAAATCAAATAAAGAAAGCTATATCCTAGGTGTGTTTCAGTCTGCTTGTTCAAAGAATCTTGATAGAACAGAGAAAAAGGGAAAGAAAAGAAAAAAAAAGGTAAGAAAATTTTTAAAAACCCTATAAAATAAAATAACAAAAATGAAACAGAATAAAACATTTAAAAAATTTTAAAAACTAAAGTAATAAAATTTTCTCTTTCTGTATCCAAGAAAGGGAAAGGAAAGAAAGAAATAAGAAAGAAAACAACTTAATCAAAAACAAGCAAAGAAAATGAACAAATAAATGAACTCACAAGCAGAATGTAACCCAGAGGAAGTTACATTATTTCCCCTATTACTGAAAGTATGAAGCACTCTATAGTCTGTATGATAAGCAGGTGAAGTGACTTGTGCTGGTCTTCTGGGGGAGTGTGCTTAGAAGGCGCAGTTGGGCAGGACTTGACGTAGTGGCTCCATTCTCCACCAGGCGGTGCTGCTTAGCTTACTGGGGTGGTTTGATATGCATGCATGTGCAGGGCAGAGGTGGAAATGGCTTCATCCAGCTCCCCAGTCTATTGTGCAGGAACTTCAGGTTCTCACTGACTGGTGACCAAGCACTCCTCCTTTGTCTAAGGCCTCCATCCACTCCCCACATCTACCTTGTCTGTGTCAAAGCTGTCTGCCTGCCAGTCAGCAACTTCCTCCAGAGTTTTACCTCAGATGGGGTTGTGTTTCAAAGCCCCACATTTCAGAGACCCTTGCGGTTTAGACCCATGCCAACACTCTATGGAGGTTCTTGCTGAGCAATGGCTAAGTGCACCAGAAAATGTCATGTGATCATTCAGTGGCAGAGATTCAGAGATTATGGCAAATCACAACACACAGCTAGTGCAAGGTTTTGTTGCACTCTGAAGTCTTTTTCCCAATATCAGCAAACATGGCTACTCTCTGTGGTCTGCTGGGAATTTTGCCTATGGGGAGGCCCTATGGCCTGCACCACCAAATGCACTTCAAACAGGGGAACTGATTCTTCCCATGTTGTACACAGATCCCTCAGACTGTGTGGCCTGCTCCTGGGAATTAGCTCAATTTCCTCACCAGAGTACCACCAGGCACTGCACTCCAAAACTACAGACTCTGTTCTCCACTGTTTATAGAATCCTGGTGGTATTGAAACCCTCTCCTTTCTCCAAGTCAATGGTTTTAGGGAATATATTTCTTGTTCAGTGCCCTTGTTTTAATTCTTTCTCTTTCTCTGCAGCAAATTTTGGGAGAGTGATTTTCTTGCACAATCACAATGCACTGTACTGTCCCCCCTGTCACTTTCTCTCTCTTTCTTCTCTCCATGAAAACTGCTCTGTACCATCTATAGACTTTTTTCTCCCCCATGTACCAGCAAAGTTCTGTGGCTCCAGTTACACAGATTGTTGTGTTAATCCTCAGATCAATTTCCTCGGTGTTCAAAACGGTATGGTTCTGATTTAGCTGCATTTCAGGGGCAAGATAAGCTCAGGGTCTCCATGCTGCTCCACCACCTTAACTCCTCCTCCCTTGTGTTTGTTATAATTACAAGATGCATCTCAGCAACAACCATCAGAGAACTTACAAAAAAATAAGGTTTATTACTTGCAAGTCCTAGGAATTACATGGCTCTCCTGGGGCCACACAGTATGGTTACATGTAGAGAGAGAAAAAAAAACATGAGAGAGAGAGAGAGAGATCACTGGAACCTGGAACTCTATTTTTATTGTGGCTAAAGGTTGGGCACCTAGGATTTCATGGCTTTACTCTTTATTCTCAAATTTAGGAGGAGTTAAGATGGCAGAGGATTAGAAGAACCCTAAGCTTATTTTGTCCCTTGAACACAGCTAGATAGTTATCAAATCTTTCTTAACACTCAACAAATCAATAGGATGTCTGAGAGAACAAAAACTGCAAGTCTATGAGTAGAAGAGCAATCCTTTTGTAAGGTAGGAGGTGCGGGGAGTTGACTTGGGGAGGTATAAATGTGGGTAAGGTGGTGGGGAGGGATCCCTTGCTTATGGAGGTATTGCAAAGTATTATAAGCAGCAGAGTTCAAAATCTTAACTTTTGGAAGTCCACTACCATGTGGAAACAAAATAAAAAAAAATAAATTATTGGGATTTCATCAAAATAAAAGGCTTCTGCACAGCTACGGCAACCTATTGAATGGGAGAAGATATTTGCAAATTACATTTCTGATAAAGGGTTAGCATCCAACATTTATAGAGAATTTATCAAATTGAACACCCAGAAAATGAATAATCCAATTTAAAAATGTACATAAGACATGAATAAACATTTTTCTAATGAAGACAAATAGATGGCCAACAAACACATAAAAGGATTCTCAACATCACTCATAATTAGGAACATAAAAATCTAAACTACAATGAGATATCAGCTCACACCTTTAATAATGGCTAAAATCAACAGCACAAGAAACAACAGGTGTTGGTGATGATGTAGACAAGAGGATCCCTCTTGCATTGTTGATGGGAATGCAAACTGGTGCAGCTACTCTGGAAAACAGTACGATATAGCAATTGCACTACTATATATTTACCCAAAGAATACAAAAATACTAATTCAAAGGGATATGGCACTGCAATGTTTGTTGCAGCATTATCTTCAATAGCCAAATTATAGAAATAGCCCAATTGTCCATCAACTAATGAATGGATAGCGAAGTTGTGGTACACACACACACACACACACACACACACACAAGAATATTACTCATTTATTAAGAGAGTGAAATCTTATTTGTAATAACATAGATGGAGCTAGAGTATAATGCTAAGTGAAATAAGTCAGCCAGAGGAAGACAAATACCATATGATTTCACTCATATGTGGAATTTAAGAAAGAAAACAAATGCACAACAGGGAAAAAAAGAGGCAAATCAAGAAATAGACTCTTAACTACAGAGAACAAACTGATTGTTAACACAGGAAAAAGTAGAGAGGAGGTGGGTATACACATGATGGGTATATAGGTGCACTTGTGATGCTGTTTTATGGAACTGTTTAATCACTATATTGTATACATAAAAGTAATATTACTCTGTATGCTAATTAACTGGAATTATTTTAAAAACTAAAAAAATATATATCACTTAACCCCATTAAGTGGGATTTAGTCCTGGGATGGAAGGGTAGTAATATTTGCAAATCAATCAATCACAAAGATAAGAAAAAGGATAAAAAAAATGTGATCATTTGGATAGATGCAGAAAAAAAACATATGATAAAGTAAAACATCGATTCATGATAAAAGCCCTGAACAAAGGAGGTTTAGAGGGAGTATATGTCAACATACTGAAGGCCATCTATGAAAAATGCACAGGAAGCTGATGCACTGAGTGGCTCAGTCAGTTGAGAACCTGACTCTTGATTTTGGTTCAGGTCATGATCTCATCATTCATGAGATGCAGCCCTGGGTTGGACTCTGAGCTGATAGTGTGGAGCCTGGTTGAGAGTCTCTCTCTCTCTCTCTCTCTCTCTCTCTCTCTCTCTCTTTCTCTCTCCTTCTCTCTCTGCCCCTGACTTCAAAATAAATAAACAATAAAAAAGAAAGAAAGAATGCACAGTGAACCTCATACTCAGTGGGGAAAACTGATAGCTTTCTCTCTAATAAGTATGTCCACTGTCACCACTTTTTTATTCAACATAGTACTGGAAGTCCTAACATAGTAATCAGATAAGAAAGAGGAATAAAAGGCATCCAAATTGGTAAGAAAGAAGTAAAATTTTCACTATTTGCAAATGACATGGTACACTATATAGAAAACATGAAAGACTCCAGCAAGAAAAACAAAAACAAAAACAAAAAACAACTCCTAGAATGGATAAATGATCAGTGAAATTACAGGATACAAAATCAATGTTCAGTAATCTATTGCATTTATATATGCTGATAATAAGACCACAGAAAAAAACCTCTGAAGATTCTGTGTCTTTGTTGGTATGTTTCCAGAATGCTTGTTACCCAGCTCAGGAAAAATGCTTGGTTTTCATCCTTCCCATGAGTGATTTCTTCTATCTTATAATTTACAGGTTTCATCATACATTATTTTATTCCTTATGATTAGCAGGTTATGTAATGTCTCATGTAGTCTGGTCAATATTATCCTCATAATTCCAGTGGGGATCCTGTTCTGACACCTCATAACCACCCACTTGTTAAATCTCTTGATGAGAGTTGACAGTCACTAGACTATCTGTATAATTTCTACTTTTTCTTACAATATGATTCTCATTAAAGGTACAGCAATGAGATAAAATAACAATAGCATCCTATCAGGTCAGCAAAAATGTCAGCTTCATGCTGATGAAATTTATAGGTTTTATGATAATCTACCAAATTTGTCCTTAAAAACTCTTAGGTTCCCCATGGAGAAGAGGGCATGTATCCTAGAAACTCCTCCATTATTACCAACTACTTCTCCAAGGGGATAGTGACTCTGAGTAGTGGGTGTAGTAAAGGTGGAGGCTACAGTCTGATTGCAACTTCATCTCAGATAGCTTTGAGACTCTTGGTTCCATCCCTGTCTGTCCTCTAAAGGCTTGACTAGGATAAGGGGAAGGTTCATGGGGGGTTAAATGGGGATATAGGAGTCTGAAAAGAATTTGAACATGTAGGTTGTGGTGGATGCTGAAAGAGGGGATCTGAAAGTAAGTCTTATTCAGAATCTTTGGAATCCAAGAAAGAGATAGAGTCCACACAGGCATGGCAGTAATTAAACAAATTAAAATCCTGGTATAGTTTCATGAAACCCTGCATGTAAGAAATCCTTAATGACTTTTAAGACTGCTTGTAAAATAAGTCCACCTGTAGAATGATATTAAAGTTAAGGGATCCATTTAGTGCCCATTTCTCCTGGCCAAAGTTTATTGGGGCCAAGTGATGTCACAAAAGAAAACTAACTTCTTTTGCTCATCTAGTTTAATATGGTCCTGATTATTCAATGTGCAACCAAAGGAAGAGTCTTCAGGGAAGCATTGGGTGCTCCCCATTTTCTGTATTATTTATGAGCTACTATTATGTATCTTATTTCCAGGATGGAGTGCCTAGGTTCAGACATTGGTTAGATTACACTCTTGGATTTGGTCCCAGGCATTCTTAGCATGCAGATCATGGAGAAGAAAGAGAAATGACAAGGGGCTCCCATGACCTGAGACTATAAGCTTGAAAGTGGTTCCAGATGTCCCCAACTTTACTCAGCCAAAGTCCCATTTACTTCTTAATCTAACTGCTTTTGGATCAAGAAACAATTAATAAGGTGTTTAACGAAGAAGTGCAAGAGGAGATACAAGTGTCTGGGCTTCTTAAGGCTCATTTCTGGGAGTTATCCATATATTCTTCACAGAGACAAGAGACTCGAACTGGATACTTGACATGGTTGGCAAGATGATAAGAGATTACCAGTTTCCCTTCCTCATAAGTGGAGACAGAGGGTGAAGAATCAAGGAGTGTCAAAGAAGGAAACAAAATTGGAGTTTTCAGGCTATAATCAGGTATAACATGGCATGGGAAGCTGACAAAACAGAATGAGGGGCTTTGGAGAGAAGATGGCAGCGTAAGAGGCTGCTGGGCTCACCATGTCCTGCTGATCGCTTAGATTTCACTCACATCTGCCTAAATAACACAGAAAACCACCAGAAGACTAGCAGAACAGACTCTCCAAAGCCAAGCATAGACAAGAGCCCACAGAAGAGGGTGGAAAGGGTGGAGAGGCAGTGCATACTACACAGACTGGTGGAAGGGCACTGGGGCAGTGCAGGGGCAGCCTGCCCAGCAAGGTAGAGCCCCCGAGTCTGACTTGTAAAAGCAGAGGGGCTGGACTGCATGAGTTCTGACAGCCAGTGGGACTTAACATCTGGAATGTTAAAAGGCAACAGCTCTGCTCTCTGAGAACGGGGAGGGCAAGAGGACAACAGAAGGGAGAATTGTTGAGCCTGGGGAGACAGAGCTCAGCTCAGCAGGGGAACAAAGGTGCTGGAAAGTGCCATCTCCCTCTCCCATCCCCCAACCAAAATTCCAAAGGGAATCAGTTCCCGTCACCAAACTTCCTTGCACCACGCAAACACCCAATACTGTGCTTCTGTGGATCCATCCTTCCTATGGTCTGCCTCCCTCCCGGTGCTGCAGGGCCCCTCCCACAGGAGATCACCAGCAGCAAAGCAAGCTAAGCCTGCCCCTCCCATCCCTGTACACCTTGTGGATCCACCCTGGCTAATACGTCAGATGCCACTGAAGCAACACCACAAGCCTGGCAGTGTGCAAATAGCCCAGGCAGGGGCCACACCACTCCATAGTGAGTCCTGCCCCTGGGAGAGGGGAAGATAAGGTACACACCAGTCTGACTGTGGCCCCAGAAGTGGGCTGGGGGCAGACATCGGGTCTGACTGTGGCCACGCCCACCTACAAAAGTTACTCTGGACAGTACAGGGGAAGTGTCCTGCAGTTTGGAGCCACCCCAGGGATTACCCAAAATGATGAAATGGAAGAATTCTCCTCAAAAGAAACTGCAGGAAGTAGCAACAGATAACAAATTGATCAAAAACTATTTACATAATATAATGGAACAAGAATTTAGAATAATGGTCATAAAATTAATCACTGGGATTGAAAAAAAGTATAGAGGACAGCAGAGAATCTATTGCTACAGAGATCAATGGACTAAGAAATAGTCATGAGGAGCTAAAAATGTTATAAATGAGGTGCAAAATAAATGGAGGCAACCACAGCACAGATTGAAGAGGCAGAGGAGAGGATAGGTGAATTAGAAGATAAAATTATGGAAAAAGAGGAAGCTGAGAAAAAGAGAGATAAAAAAAATCCAGGAGTATGAGGGGAGAATTAGAGAACTAAGTGATGTAATCAAATGGAACAATATCTGTATCATAGGAATTCCAGAGAGGAAGAGAGAGAGAAAGGGGCTGAAGATGTACTTGAGCAAGTCATTGCTGAGAACTTCCCTAATCTGGGGAAGGAAAAAGGCATTGAAATCCAAGAGGCAAAGAGAACTTCCTTCAGACGTAACTTGAATCGATGTTCTGCATGACATATCATAGTGAAACTGGCAAAATACAAGGGTAAAGAGAAAATTCTGAAAGCAGCTAGGGATAAACATGCTCTAACTTATAAAGGCAGACCCATAAGACTAGTGACAGACCTATCTACTGAAACTTGTCAGGCCAGAAAGGAATGGCAGGAAATCTTCAATGTAATGAACAGAAAAATATATGCAGCCAAGATTCCTTTATCCAGCAAGTCTGTCATTCAGAATAGAAGGAGATATAAAGGTCTTCCCAAACAAACAAAAAATGAAGGAATTAATCACCACTAAACCAGCCCTACAAGAGATCCTAAGGGGGATTCTGTGAGTGAAATGTTGGAAGGACCACAAAGTACCAGAGACATCACTACATGCATGAAACCTACAGACATCACAGTGACTCTAAACCCATATCTTTCAATAATAACACTGAATGTAAATAGACTAAATGCTCCAAGCAAAAGACATAGGGTATCAGAATGGATAAAAAACAAGACCCATCTATTTGCTGTCTACAGGAGACACATTTTAGACCTGAGGACAACTTCAGGTTGAAAGTGAGGTGATGGAGAATTATCTATCATGCTACTGGAAGTCAAAAGAAAGCTGGAGTAACCATACTTATATCAGACAAACTAGATTTTCATTTAAAGGCTGTAACAATAGATGAAGAAGGGCATTATATAATAATTACAGGGTCTATTCATCAGGAAGAGATAACAATTATAAATGTCTATGCACCAAATATGAGACCCCCCCCCAAATATATAAAACAATTACTCACAAACATAAGCAACCTTATTGATAAGAATGTGGTAATTGCAGGAGACTTCAATACTCCACTTACAACAATGGATAGAACATCTAGACAGAGAATAAATAAAGAAACAAGGGCCCTGAATGATATATTGGATCAGATAGACTTGAGAGATTTATTTACAACTCTGCATCCCAAAGCAACAGAATATAATTTCTTTTCGAGTGCACATGGAACATTCTCCAAGATCACAAAACAGCCCTTAGTAAATATAAAAGAATTGAGATCATACCATGCACACTTTCAGACCACAATGCTATGAAGCTTGAAATCAACCACAGGAAAAATCTGGAAAACTTCCAAAAGCGTGGAGGTTAAAGAACACCCTACTAAAGAATGAATGCGTCAACCAGACAATCAGAGAAGAAATTTTAAAAATATATGGAAACAAATGAAAATGAAAATACAACAATCCAAACGCTTTGGGATGCAGCGAAGGCAGTCCTGAGAGGACAATACATTGCAATCCAGGCCTATCTCCAGAAACAAGAAAAATCCCAAATACAAAACCTAACAGCACACCTAAATGAAATAGAAGCAGAATAGCAAAGACACCTCAAACCCAACAGAAGAAGAGAAATAATAAAGATCAGAGCAGAAATAAACAATATAGCATCTAAAAAAAAAAAACTGTAGAGCAGATCAATGAAACCAAGAGTTGTTTTTTTGAAAAAAATAAACAAAATTGATAAACCTCTAGCCAGGCTTCTCAAAAAGAAAAGGGAGTGGTACCAAATAGATAAAATCATGAATGAAAATGGAATTATTACAACCAATCCCTCAGAAATAGAAGCAATTATCAGGGAATACTATGAAAAATTATATGCCAACAAACTGGACAACCTGGAAGAAATGGACAAATTCCTAAGCACTCACACATTTCCAAAAGTCAAACAAGAAGAAATGGAAAATTTTAACAGACCCATATCCAGCGATGACATTGAATTAGTTATCAAAAATCTCCCAACAAATAAGAGTCGATGACCAGATGGCTTCCCTGGGGAATTCTACCAGACATTTAAAGCACAGATAATACTTATCTTTCTCAAGCCGTCCCAATATAGAAAGGGAAGGAAAACGTCCTGACTCATTCTATGAATCCAGAATTACTTTGATTCCTACACCAGACAGAGACCCAGCAAAAAAAGAGAACTACAGTCCAATATCCCTGATGAATATGGATGCAAAAATTCTCAATACAATACTAGCAAATCGAATTCAACAGCATATAGAAAGAATTATTCACCATGATCAAGTAGGATTCATTCCTGGGCTGCAGGGCTGGTTCAACATTCGCAAATCAATCAACGTGATACATCACATTAATAAAAGAAAAGAAAAGAACCATATGATCCTGTCAATCGATGCAGAAAAAACATTTGACAAAATTCAGCGTCATTTCTTAACAAAAACACTCAAGAAAGTCGGGATAGAAGGAACATACTTAAACATCATAAAAACCATTTATGAAAAGCCCACAGCTAACATCATCCTCAATGGGGAAAAACTGAGACCTTTCCTCCTGAGATCAGGAACACGACAGGGATGTCCACTCTCACCGCTGTCATTTAACATAGTGTTGGATAGTGCTAGCATCAGCAATCAGACAACAAAAGGAAATCAAAGGCATCAAAATTGGCAAAGATGAAGTTAAGATTTCACTTTTTGCAGATGACATGATATTATACATGGAAAATCCGATAGACTCCACCAAAAGTCTGCTAGAACTGATACATGAATTCAGCAAAGTCGCAGGATACAAAATCAATGTACAGAAATCAGTTGCATTCTTATACACTAACAAAGAAGCAACAGAAAGACAAATAAAGAAACTGATCCCATTCACAATTGCACCAAGAAGCATAAAATACCTAGGAATAAACCTAACCAAAAGATCTGTATGCTGAAAACTATAGAAAGCTTATGAAGGAAATTGAAGAAGATATAAAGAAATGGAAAAACATTCTGTGCTAATTGATTGTAAGAATAAATACTGTTAAAATGTCAATACTACTCAAAGCAATCTACACATTCAATGCAATCCCAATCAAATTGCACCAGCATTCTTCGCGAAGCTAGAACAAGCAATTCTAAAATTTGTTTGGAACCACAAAAGACCCCGAATAGCCAAAGCAATTTTAAAGAAGACCAAAGTGGGAGGCATCACAATCCCAGACTTTGGCCTCTACTACAAAGCTGTAATCATCAAGACAGAATGGTATTGGCACGATAACAGACACAGACCAATGGAATAGAATAGAAACCCCAGAATTAGACCCAGAAAAATATGGCCAACTAATCTTTGACAAATCAGGAAAGAATATCCAATGGAAAAAAAGACAGTCTATTTAACAAATGGCGCTGGGAGAACTGGACAGCAACATGCAGAAGGGTGAAACTAGACCACTTTCTTACACCACTCACAAAAATAAAGTCAAAATGGATAAAGGACCTGAATGTGAGACAGGAAACCATCAAAACCTTAGAGGAGAAAGCAGGAAAAGACCTCTCAGACCTCAGTCATAGCAATTTCTTAATGACACATCCCCAAAGGCAAGGGAATTAAAAGCAAAAATGAACTAACTACTGGGGCCTCATGAAGATAAAAATCTTCACAGCAAAGGAAACAACCAACAAAACTAAAAGGCAACTGACAGAATGGGATAAGATATTTGCAAATGACATATCGAACAAAGGGCTAGTATCTAAAACCTATAAAGAACTCGACAAACTCCACACACAAAAAACAAATAATCCCATGAAGAAATGGGCAGAAAACATGAATAGACACTTCTCTAAAGAAGACATCCGGATGGCCAACAGACACATGAAAAAATGCTCAATGTCGCTCCTCATAAGGGAAATACAAATCAAAACCACATTCAGATACCACCTCACGCCAGTCAGAGCAGCTAAAATGAACAAATCAAGAAACTATAGATGCTGGAGAGGATATGGAGAAACTGGAACCCTCTTGCAATGTTGGTGGGAACGCAAACTGGTGCAGCTGCTCTGGAAACAGTGTGGAGGTTCCTCAAAAAACTCAAAAATAGATCTACTTATGATCCAGCAATAGCACTGCTAGGAATTTACCCAAGGGATACAGGAGTGCCGATGCATAGGGACATTTGTACCCCAATGTTTATAGCAGTGCTTTCACCAATAGCCAAATTAATGGAAAGAGCCTAAATGTCCATCAACTGATGAATGGATAAAGAAATTGTGGCTTATATACACAATGGAATACTATATGGCAATGGGAAAGAATGAAATCTGGCCTTTTGTAGCAACGTGGATGGAACTGGAGAGTGTTATGCTAAGTGAAATAAATCATACATAGAAAGACAGATACCATATGTTTTCACTCTTATGTGAATCCTGAGAAACTTAACAGAAGACTATGTGGGAGGTGAAGGAAAAAAAAATATCTAGAGAAGGAGAGAGCCAAACCATAAAAGACTCTTAATAACTGAGAACAATCTGAGAGTTGATAGGGGGTGGGAGGGAGAGGAGGGAGGGTGAATTCTAGAGAAGACTTTTATTGTGTCCTATGCCCAAGCACAAGGGATACAGAACAGAGAGAAGGTACCTTCAGTCTGACTGCACAAAGACTGGGGAAAGTTTTTAAAGAGGATAAGGGAGGAAAAGAGTGACATCTAAGCACACAGAGGTGGGAAGACAGGGGAAAAGTTGGGTATGCAGCCATAGAGGACAGAACATGCTTCATCATGCATCACATGTATCATTAACATGTTAAAAATCCTCCACGGGTGTGATTTTAATATTAAAAGCAAGCAAAAATCAATGAAAGATCAGCACTGGGGCCCACCATGGCACAGACTAGTTTGGTCTTGTCTTCACACAAGTCTTGGTAACAGAGTCCCCCTTTGGTAAGTATCCTCTTTCCTCAATTCTGCAACATATGGTACTCAAATGTCACAGGGTTTTAGCTATCAAGGAATGCTGGATTTCAAAATTAGGATTTAGGGGACCTAAGTTCAGTTCCCGCTCTCTCTCACAGGTATGGGCAAACAGTCTAAATGGGGAGTATTTGTAGGCAGGAAGTTGTCTGCTTCTGAATGCACATTTTTCCAGAATAGAAGAATAAGATATAATACTTCCCTACATTCAGCAGGGGATGTACTCACTCTCTGAAAGTCCTTATGGTATAGTTTAGGGTCAGCAGCCAAGCTCCAGTATTTGAACAAAAAAAAAAATAGTTCAATGGGTACATTTGGTATATTTTAGTCAATTATTCCAGGACAGTCTTAGTCTCCACCGGGGATTTTCACCAAGTTCACTATCGGTGAAAATTAATAAAGAGAAACCTCACTAAAATGGAGTGGAGTGTCCAGTGGGGAGGTCTCATGCCATATCACTGCTTATTAGCCCTTTGCAGATGTAACAAGAAGAATATAATTTTCTAGATGAAAATTTTTCTCTTTGCTCGGCAACAACCCAGCCAGTGAGAGACCATCACAACCTACTCAATGAGAAGCCACTACTATTTGAACTCCCAGTTTATTCTTATGGACTTTTTTTTTTAACAGCCCTCTCAAATCTCTCCTTTCTTCTATAAAAGAGCATACTTTTCCTTTTTGTCTCCAGGCTTGCCTGTGGTTTTGTCGTATCTTCCATGTCCCAAATTGCAACTGTCCGCTATTGTTGTAAACCCATCATTGCTGGTAAAATAATTGACAGTTTTATTTTTAAGGTTAAAATGATTTAGTGACAGGGAAGTGGGATCAAGAGGGGCCACCCAACAACTCTTAGGCTGATACGTGAGCAAACAGGTGCAGGTACCCACACAATCCACTGAATACATTGCTTTCTTGCAGTGCTGGAGTTTAGGATAAGTCTCTCCTGGATTTTTATCTCCAGTCCCTTTGTGCCTTGAGCTCTCTAGGTTTTATTTGTAATTTGTTTTAAGCTTTGTCCCTTCTGAGAGTACTCTTTGGCCTTTAGTGTGACTCCTTTTTGGAACTAACCTGTTCTTATTGGAACTTTGCCTGTTGGACCTGGGTTGGCCCTGGTCCAATTCCTTTTGGAAGTGGGTTGTTCCTGTTGAAACCGTGCTGTTATTTTTTTTTCTCTAGAGAAAAACCTCTAAGAAATGGGCTCCTAGTCATCAAAATGCTTGAGGGTGCTATCACCTTCTAGGACCCTGGCTAGTCTTGTGTTTTAAAACAGTAATCCTCCTTTTTCACATTTTTAACAAAGTGGATTGACTACCAAAAGTAATTTATAACCTCAGTAGCCATTATGGAGAATGTTCAATCTCCTCAAACTTGTTTTCTCAAAATTAAATTAAAAAGCTACAGCCAAAACATAGGAAACTCTTAAAAACTGAGAACAAACTGAGGGTTGACGGCAGGTGAGAGGAAGGGGGGGGGTTGGTGATGGTTATTGAGGAGGGCACCTGTTGGGATGAGCACTGGGTGTTGTATGAAAACTAATTTGACAATAAATTTCATATTTAAAAAATCCTAAAAAATATTAATCTTAAGGCAAAATTCTTTTATTTTGAGAAATTTATCAGTGGAGAATCACTTACATTAAGATTTAAAGCTGTATTTACTATCAACTATAGCTAAAGTATGGAAAGAGCCCAAATGTCCATCGATGGATGAATGGATAAAGAAGATGTAGTATATATATACAATGGAGTATTACTCGGCCATCAAAAAGAATGAAATCTTGCCATTTGCAACTATGTGGATGGAACTGGAGGGTATTATGCTAAGTGAAATTGGTCAGTCAGAGAAAGACAAAAATCATATAACTTCACTCATATGAGGACTTTAAGAGATAAAACAGATGAACATAAGGTAAGGGAAGCAAAAATAACATAAAAACAGGGAGGGGGACAAAACAAAAGAGACTCATAAATATGGAGAACAAACTGAGGGCTATTGGAGGGGTTGTGGGAGGGGGGATGGGCTAAATGGGTATGGGGCACTAAGGGATCTACTCCTGAAATCACTGTTGCACTATATGCTAACTAATTTGGATGCAAATTTAAAAAAATAAAAAAATAAAATAAAAAAAGAAGTTCTATAGAGAAAGAAAATAATGTAAATCAGAAATATATATATATATATATATATAAAGTAAGGAAGAACATCAGAGAACATATAAATAAAGGTAAATTATTTCTCTATTTTTCTTTAAAAAATAATAAAAAGCTACAGCTCCCCCCATTTTTTAAAACTGAATGGGAGACCAATTTAATTTGTACCTAGAGGCTGACAAATGTTTTTAGGATTATTTTTTAATGTTTATTTATTTTTGAGAGAGGGAGTGGCAGAGAGAGAGGGACACAGAATATGAAGCAGGATCCAGACTGTCAGCACAGAGCCCAACACGGGGCTTGAGCTCACAAACTGCAACATCATGACTTAAACCAAAGATGGATGCTCAATCAACTAAGCCAACCAGGTGCCCCAAATGGTTTTAGTATTTTAAATTTGCTTTTTTTTCAAAATACTATTTCCAAAATAACTGAGGCAAACAAATTTTTGAAAGAAGTAAACACAGTTTCTGAACCCCACACCCCACATTTTCTTGGTAGTAACCATGTTGTGCTCAAGCCCCACCTCTGGTGTCATTTCCTTATATTGGCTTTGTATCATTCCCCATGTACTTTATACCCCCTACTCCTTAATAATAATCCTTTTGCTGAACTTCTCTTTTCCTTTGAAACTCTTTTACGTCCTCCTCCCGTGAACTTATTAAAATCTGCACCTTTAAAGTTAAGACTTCTGAAGATCTAAAAACAAAAAAATGAAACAAAACAACCCCCTGCCAAACTTCTTATTTTCCATTGACTAAGGCCAAATGGTGAGCTATAGTTAGAGTTTCTTAAAGTAACTGGAACTCCCATAGGTTTGCTGAAGCATTTACTGTAGTCAAATTTGCCAATCTGGTTTTTCAGATTTTTATCAATTATTCCACATGCTTGCTACTGAGGTCCAGGGCAAACATTTAATGAAACTAACCCAATGGTAACATCCTAAAAAGGATTTAAAAAACTAACCCCTAAAGTTTAGCAAGATGCCAGAATATTGTTGGAAGTCTCTACTGAGTGATTTGTAGTTTTTCTTAAGCCTAATAATTGAAAAGAGAATCACACCCTCACACATAAGCCTCATAAACCTACTCATGACTATTATAATGTACTGTAAATTGTCTTTACAGAAAATTCTGGTCTTCCTTTAAATGTTTAATTCACCAGGTAGCACTCAACTCTGTTGGGCTGATAAGGATCTTTCTCTTTTAAGTAAAGGGACCAGGATGGAATGGGAAACTATGTTCAGTCCAGATTTCATGAAATTGACAAATCAGTTCTCTTGCACCCTAGATGAGTCACTTAAAAGAAAGAGTTCTAAAGTTCTTTATTTTCAACTCTGGAAAATAAAGTCCCATAAATAAATCAAGTACCTCACTGTTTCTGATATTATTGTCAAGAACCAGGACATTAGGAAAAAAACAAAAACACAAAAACAAACAAAAAAAACCCCAAAAACACAACAAACACAAACAAACAAACAAACAAACAAACAAAAACCCTCTTTACTGTTGGTGGGAATGCAAACTGGTGCAGCCACTCTGGAAAACAGTGTGGACTTTCCTCAAACAATTGTAAATAAAATTACCCTACAACTCAGCAATAGCACTACTAAGAATTTATCCAAGGGATACAGGAATACTGATTCATAGGGGCACATGTACCCCAATGTTTATAGCAGCATTTTCAACAATAGCCAAATTATGGAAAGTGCCTAAATATCCATCAACTGATGAATGGATAAAGAAGATGTGGTTTATATATACAATGGAATACTACTTGGCAATGAGGAAGAATGAAATCAGGCCATTTGCAGCAACGTGGATGGGGGAAGGGAAGGGTAAAAATAGTTACAAACAGAGAGGGGAAGTGGCAAACCATAAGAGACTCTTAAATACAGAGAACATATTGAGGGTGGATGGGGGCGTAGGGGGAGAGGGGAAAATGGGTAATGGACACTGAGGAGGGTACTTGTTGGGATGAGCACTGGGTGTTGTATATAAGCAATGAACCAGGGGAATCTACCCCAAAAACCAAGAGCACATTTTACACACTCTTTTTTCGCCAATTTGGCAACGAATTATTTTTAAAAAATCATATTTAAATAGCTTTTCTGTATGAATTTTTATGTTCAAGTATGTAATATTAGCATAAACAAAATTTCTCAATGATTATAAAAAAAAGGGGGGAGTGCCTGGGTGGCTACGTCGGTTAAGCGTCCGACCTTCGGCTCAGGTCATGATCTGGTGGTTTGTGAGTTTGAGCCCCTTGTCAGGCTCTGTGCTGACAGCTCGGAGCCTGGAGCCTGCTTCAGATTCTGTGTCTCCCCATCTCTCAGCCCCTCCCCTGCTCATTCTCTGTCTCTCTCTGTCTCTCAATAATAAATAAATGTTAAACAATTTTTTTAAAAAGAAAAAATTATTAGCAAATTAAGGAATTCAGGTGCTTAAGCCCTCTGGCCAGTCTCTCCAATGTCCTCCTAATTCCCAGTGATGGGGCTCTGAGGAAATACAAGGGTCCTTTCCAATACTTTTTTAATCAGCACAAAGAAACCACTCTCCAGATTGGGAATAAATATCTCCTTATTGACATGGGAGATATATTCTTTGGTGCTCTACTCCACTGCTATAAAGAAGCCACTGCTATAGAATACTAAAACAGTTCAAATACTGGGGATATTAAATAAAACTTAACATGTACCTGTCTCTGAACCTATCCCCCCTTTTTATTTTGGCCCTTTGAGATCTACCAACCCTTTTTTCCTTAATGTTCACACCCGTATTCATTTATTGAGATGAAATTTTTAGAAAAGCATCATTTCTTCCAAAATGGAGACATACTTCTAGAGTTTTTACAGTAGTAATCAAAATAGCCAACCAGTTAAATTAAATGACCCTAGAACACCTTTTATTTGTTTCATCTCTGATAGTACGATAGCTGAGTCTGGGGACACTGATTATTTGACCCTATTGGATAAGTTTCTGCTCTCTTTAGGGGTGAAACTTTTAACTGTTATTGGTAGAATCTACAGTGCACCTCCCACAAAGATTCAAATAGATCTTTCAAAACTTCTCCCCATAATTAATCAATACCCTATAAAGAAGACTTTCAAGGCATCAAACACATAACAGAAAATTACAGGGCTCAAGGCCTCATTATCCTCTGCACTAGTCCCTGTAATACCTGTATTTTACCTGTGAGAAAACCCAATTGCTGAAAATGGAAATCTTTCCAGGATCTTTGAGCAATAAATAACATTTATTATAATTGGCACCCTCTTGTTCCTAATACCCGTCAGATACTGACATTCATTCCCACTGAAAGCAACTTTTTTACTATAATTGATCTATGCAGTGCCTTTTTCAGTTTTACATTTGATAATCATAGACAATATCTTTTTGCTTTGGGTTGGGAAGAACAGAAATACATTGTGGACACAAATGCCCCAGGGTATCGCCGAGATTCCTTATTTTTCAGAAATATTAAAAGCTAATTTGAATACTATAAAGCTTTCGGTGGGCTCCACTTTGTTCAATACATGGATTGTTTGCTTTTCTGCTTCTCTTCTCAAACCTCTTCACAGGAAGATAATATCCACCTGTTACAAACTTGTTCCTTTAAGGCCCTACAGGAACTTAAAATCTCCAAAGAAAAAATTGCAGTTTGCTTCAACTCAGGTTCAGTAATTAGGGTATCTGATCTCAGAATAAAAAACAAACAAACAAACAAAAAAAACATATTTAGATCCAGAACAAGATCCCTCACAAAGGCTTACTGTTGACAGATCACCTTTTGACTTTCTAAGAAATCTACATGAAATCCTATAATCTATGGTGATTTTTCATGGAATGATGATGATTCTTATTTAAAGGATTAAAATGGTAAGTATTACATTGGGCAAGCAATTGCAATTGCTTAAGTCATCAAAGCATCATTTTATATATGTGGCTGATTTGGCAGGGCAAGCTGAGTCATAAACCCTTAATTGAAACTTAGGTACTTGTATCTTAGCCATGAATAACACCACAAAAATTTATACCAATAGTCTGTATGCATTTGGGATAGCTCATAAATTCATAATGTTGTGAAAACAATGCAGTTTCCTTACTCAGATGAAAATAAAATTTAAAAAGTCTTTGGTGTCCAAAATGCATTAGATGGCATGCATTTGCTGACAGGTCTCATTTATTATTAAGTTGCCTGGGCATTCCAGACTCAACTCTCTGGAGGCTGAAGGGAACCATCTCGCTGATATTTCTGCCAAAACCACTGCTATCAAGAAAACCAGTAGCCAAACTAGAACTTAACTAATGTGAGTTCACTCTTTGGTGAATTACAGATGGAGACTACATCAAGTGGAGTTGTCACACAAAGGAAACTTTATTTGCAGCAAATAAGGAAATCATAGAAAGCAACTTCCAAAGCTGTGACGGCTCAAGCAGGGTTGAGTGAGTTTCTTTTATTTAGGGTTAGGATAAATATTCAGAAAGGGGAGTTTTATCATCATATGTCATGGTGGGCACAAAGTTGTACATATGTATTAAGGAAACATGTCTATACATACATTACATGTTATGTGACTGAGGTTTGTGCTCTTCTCTGGACAGAGGTTTCGACATTTTAATGAGGTAGAGGTTAACTGTTGGTCACTTCATGGTCCATCTGTACAGGCATGAATTGTTCAAGCTCAAATTGGCCTAGGCTGGTTGGAGTTCTTCCTGTTGTTTACCGCTAAAAGATAAGGCCAAACACTCCTGTGAAGAAGAGGGTTCAGTGGAGGTCTTTCTGGTAACAAATCCCTCCCCTAGTTTTATTTTGCTCCTCATTAGTGAGGGGCCTCAGGTGAAAGTCGTCTGTAGCTACTTCCTGCTGAACATGGATACAGTCATAGGATTGATAGAAGAGCAGAATTTTTTTCTCAGCTAGTTTTAGATATGTTTGTGGGTCACCAAGTTTAACCCCAAGGTGTTCATACCCTTTTTCTACTACCATCTGTAATTTTATGGCCTCTATGAAGTATGCACAAATTGTACCATACACTTAAGTATGCAAGGTCCAAATAGTTAATAAAAGTAGTAGGATTAGTAGTGACCCCAGAAAGGAAAGAAACCATGTAATACTGGATAGTGCTGTTTTATAGCCTGCAGAACCTCACCAGCGAATTATCTCTTTTGGTTAAAAGTATGTAGCCAAGTTTCCTTGTCCAGAATATTTTTTATATATTTATCTATACTTTACTTGAAGTATTAATATAGGTATAGCATGAGGTGTGTATGTGTATATATATATATATATATATATATATATATATATATATTTAAATATCTATATAATATAGTTATAATGTTACATAGTTTATAATATATAGTGTATAATATATAATATATTATATATAAATATGTAATGATAAATATATATATAATTATAATATAATATGGTTTCCCTCTTCCATATGCTAATAAGTAGTCTAGGGTCAATCTATTGTCTAACACTGGATTCTAAGGAATCCAGAGAAATGTTTAAGTATTTGAGGGTGTTGCCTATATTTTTATCTAATGGCCCTAGTGTATTAGATTCCTTAGAGTAACTTTATGATATATGAAACTTCCCCAAGTCATGGCTAATCCAAAAGCCAATCCAATGCCAGCCTGGATCAGTCCTGGGGCTCTTTTTCCCATTGAAAAGATTAGTATGATTGCATATGGTAATTCTCCTGGGACTCATTAGACCCAAAGTACATTGTCCAAGAAACTGGACATTATCAATGCACACATGAACAAAAATTGTGAACATAAAATTTCCAGCTGGAGAACAGCCCATTTGAAGCTAATGATTGGGTGATCCACAAATGAATAATATACCCTTGATTGTGTGCAGAATCTGCAGGACTGGGTTGAGTCAAGCCAGTTAAACAACTTGAGGCCCCAGATTGGCCTGCCTCTGCATATAGAAGACAAAGGTCCATTCCATGTGACTGCATGATTTATTTGATCCCAGGTCATCACTGTTAAATGCCTTGGGTGGTAAATAGAGAAGTTCCCCAAATCCTGTAGGTTTGGCCAATCCTGTCCATGCCCTACACTGATCTTTCTGCAGCTGTACTATCATATTCCTTTTCTGAATACCAGCGAGTCTCATTTGAAAATTAATTATCATAAACATTAAAAGGAACTATAGAAAATAGGCCCTCTTGACTACCATTACCTGTATCAGAAGTGCATTTATAACATGGTTTTGCATTGAGATGCAATTTAAGAATGATATTCTCTTCCACTCCATTTGGTATCATTGATAATAGAAGCAAGATTTACATGTTGAATTTCTCTGTGACTATGGAAGGGGGAGTTTCAAATGATTTAGGGGAATGCATAACACATTTTATGTCAAGATCATTTATACAGGATGAAATACAGACCTTCCAATTTTGGTTTGTAAATCCAACAGTTCTTTAGGTAGTTTCCCTTTGCTGTGATCTTACTTATATTTACTAGGGAACTTACCTCCCAAAGATGCTCCAGTGTATTTACAGTTTTTGACATCTTTAGGATAATAGTGACAAGAACCAACATGAGGAAGATATTTGTTTTACTTTTTATTTATTTTTTTCTTTTTTTTTAATTTAAATTCAAGTTAGTTGAAACCAATAATGTAATATTGGTTTCAGGAGTAGAATTTAGTAATTCATTACTTAGATATAACATCTAGTGCTCACCCTAACAAGTGCCCTCCTTAATTTCCATCACCCATTTAGTTGATACCCCCACCCATCTCCCTTCCAGAAACACACAGTTTGTTCTGTTTATTTAAGAGTCTCTAATGGATTACCTCCCTCTCTGTTTTTATCTTATTTTCCCTTCCTTTCCCCTATGTTCATCCTTTTTTTTGTTTCTTAAATTCCACATATGAGTGAAATCATATATTTGTATTTCTCTGACTGACTTATTTAGCTTAGCATAATATACTCTAGTTCCATCCACATTGTTGCAGATAGTAAGATTTTATTCTTTTTGATAACCTAGTGATATTCCATTATGTATATATACACACATACCTACACATGTATTTCTGTATCTTTATCATCTATCTATATCTATCTATGTCTATATCATCTATTTATATATCTTTCCTTAATTTGGTTACTATTAATAGCACTGCTATAAACATTGGGGTGTATGTGCCCCTTTGAATCAGTATATTTGTATTCTTTGGATAAATACCTAGTAGTGTAACTGTTGGGTCATTATTTTTAATTTTTTGAGGTACCTCCATACTGATTTCCAGAGTGGCTGCACCAGTTTGCATTCCCACCAACAGTGCAAAAGTGTTCTCCTTTCTCTGCATCTTCACCAACACCTGTTGTTTCCTGACTTGTTAATTTTAGGCATTCTGACAGGTGTGAGGTTGTATCTCATTGTGGTTTTGATTTTGTATTTCCCTGATAGTAGGTGTTTGTTTTAAAATCAGAGCAGAGAGAGCAGGAAGAGCTGCCAGCCAGCCACCAGCCCCATAGCGCTCAGCAGGAAGGAGGGCGGGAGCTAGGGAAAGAGGGCAGCAGGAGTAGGAGAAGTGCCAGGTCAGGGAAAGGAAGAAAGAAACGGAGCACTGAAGGAGGAAAAGCCAGTGATTGAGTGAGGGTGCACATGAAAATTCCTGGTAAGTGCTTTAATGACATTGTGATTATTTAGGAGAATGCCCTTCTTCCTGGGGGACAACAATGGAAGAGTTTAGAGCATTTTCATTTAGACCCATGAATGCCCATTGAACAGATACTTGACACCTACATGTAAACTTCAGATCTTAGCACAACCATAATGCTTGTCCTTTGTGTGGGGAGGAGATAGCTCATGTTCTGTGGAAATGAGCCAGTAGCAACAACTTAATGCAGTTGCTGGATCTGGTTTGGAAGAAGTGGAATTGAGCTAGGAATATTATCTAGAAGAGACAGAGTCCACTGTAATTCCCCATGGATCTTTTAAACATGTGGACACACATTTGCAAAATAGGTTTGATTCTGGGATAAGATTGGAGGTGGCTGTGAAAACAAACCTTGAAACCAACTGGGCTGGTCACCACCATCATTACCACCTGTGAGCGGTTGCTCCTCCTCCCCTGCAATAGCTATGGTGATGGCCAGAGGGCAGACTTCTGGTGTGACATCAAGAAGGCTGACTTCTACCTGGTTGAAAGGTGTGAGCAGAATAAGAAGACCATTGAGGAGAGTATAGGTGGCTCAATCGGTTAAGCATCTGACTCTTGGTTTCAGCTCAGTTCATGATCTCATGGTTTGTGAGTTGGAGCCCTGCATCGGGCACTGTGCTGTCATGCAGAGTCTGCCTGAGATTCTCTCTCTCCTTCTCTCTCTGCCCCTCCTCCGCTCTCTCTCTGTCTCAAAATAAATAAACTTTAAAAAAAGACCATTGAAACTCCAGAAGACATCAGAGATAGTGTCTGATTGGGATGAGTTTCTGCGGCAGACCCTGAGGAGAGGTTTCAATCCCCCTGGTGCACTGATAGAGGGCATCTATAATGGAAGGAATCCTTTAGATTTCATTGATCCTGGCTCTAGGTTAGAATGTTAAGCTTTCCAAGACTCACTGATTACTTTATTTTTACTGAAGCTGCATTAGAAAGAACTTGAAAGTTCTGACAATTTTGAGAATTTGGTTGTATTACTTGGATCCATTTCTTCATCAGGTAGGTTGGGCTGCTCAGTAAGGATATGAGCTTTAGCCCCCACTAGCCATCTGACATCTGAAGCCAAATGACAAGAGATTTTGCCAAAGTGAAAGATGAGGAGGAAGAGCAATTGCCATCATACTTATTTAGGGACAAGTGATTAGCACTCATTTATTCTCTGTAAATATGAAATGGGAAGCTGTGGACCCCTGGTCACCTTGTGGGATCTCTCCTACTACAGTAGTAAAGGATCCTTGTGGGATCCATTTTCTGGCCACTTCTCTTCATGCTCCAAAACGTATTGTGGCTAGGCTGTTTCATAGGAGAAAATCATCTGATTTGGGGATGGGGGGGTACCTGAATGTTTTCCAATTCTGGATAATACAGCACAATGGGTTTACTTTTGTATAAAGCTTGTGCTTTGGATATTCTTCAATCCTTTCTTAGGATCTCCTTGCACCCTCCCAAAGGTTAGTGATGACACAAATATCACATGATCTTGCCCACAATATGTTTGAGACTTGGCAGACTTGAAACCAGGCTCACAAGGAAAGAGGGGAAATGTCAGGGTGTTCAAGTGGCTCTGCATAGTCTTGTATTAAAAAGTAGGGAGCTGGTACATAGGCTGCTTCCTCAACTCCCTCAACACCTGGGTAGTCCCAAAGAGTGTACTCAGGAAGTGGCTCAGGAAAGCCTGACTTAGATTCAGTAATTCAAAGTGCACTTTCTTCCTTAGGAGGAAAAAGAAAAGCTCATGACAAGTTCCGTCTGATGTCTTGGCAGGGGTCCCAGAGGGAGGGCTCCCTGGACAACAGTTCTTCTTCTTCTTTTTTTAAATTTTATTATTTCTTTTTAATTTACATCCAAATTAGTTAGCATATAGTGAAACAATTATTTCAGGAGTAGATTCCTTAGTGCCCCTTACTAATTTAGCCCAACCCCACACCCACAACCCTTCCAGTAACCCTCTGTTTGTTCTCCATATTTATGAGGCTCTTATGTTTTGTCCCCCTCCCTGTTTTTATATTATTTTTGCTTCCCTTCCCTTATGTTCATCTGTTTTGTCTCTTAAAGTCCTCGTATGAGTGAAGTCATTTGATATTTGTCTTTAAAACTCTAATTTCACTTAACATAATACCCTCCAGGTCCATCCACATAGTTGCAAATGGCAAGATTTCATCCTTTTTGATTGCTGAGTAATACTCTATTGTATATATATACCACATCTTCCTTATCCATTCATCCATCTATGGACATTTGGGCTCTTTCCATACTTTGCTTCTTGTTGATAGTGCTGCTATAAACATTGGGGTGTATGTGTCCCTTCGAAACAGCACAACTATATCCCTTGGATAAATACCTAGTAGTGAAATTGCTGGGTCGTAGGGTAGTTCTATTTTTAGTTTTTTGAGGAACCTCCATACTGTTTTTGAGAGTGGCTGCACCAGCCTGTATTCCCACCAACAATGCAAAAGAAACCTTTATCTCTGCATCCTTGGCAACACCTATTGTTGCCTGAGTTGTTAATGTTAGCCATTCTGACAGGTGTGAGGTGGTATCTCATTGTGGTTTTGATTTGTATTTCTCCGATGATTAGTGATGTTGAGCATTTTTCATGTGTCGGTTGGCCATCTGGATTTCTTCTTTGGAGAAGTGTCTATTCATGTCTTTTGCCCATTTCTTCACTGGATTGTTTGATTCTTGGGTGTTACAGTTTGAGAAATTCTTCATAGATTTTGGATACTAACCCTTTATCTGATATGTCACTTGCAAATATCTTCTCAAATTCTGTCAGTTGCCATTTAGTTTTGCTGATGGTTTCCTTCACTGTGCAGAAGTTTTTATATTGATGGGGTCCCAGTAGTTCATTTTTGCTTTTGTTCCCCTTGCCTCTGGAGATGTGTTGAACAAGAAGTTGCTGCGGGCAAGATCATAGAGGTTTATGCCTGCTCTCTCCTCAAGGATTTTGGTGGCTTCCTGTCTTAAATTGAGGTCTTTCATGGGTTTTGAGGTTATTTTTGTGTATGTTGTAAGAAAGTGGTCCATGTTCATTCTTCTACATGTAGCTGTCCAGTTTTCCCAGCCCCACTTGCTGAAGAGACTGTATTTATTCCATTGGATATCCTTTGCTGCTTTGTCAAAGATTAGTTGGCCATACGTTTGTGGGTCAATTTCTGGGTTCTCTGTTATATTCCATTGATCTGAGTGTCTGTTCTTGTGCCAGTACCATACTGTCTTGATGATTACAACTTTGTAGTATAGCTTGAAGTCTGAGATTGTGAAGCCTCCTGCTTTGGTTTTCTTTTATAAGATTGCTTTCACTATTCGGGGTCTTTTCTGCTTCCATACAAATTTTAAGATTATTTGTTCTAGCTCTGTGAAGAATGCTTGTGTTATTTTGATAGGTATTGCATTGAATGTGTGATTGCTTTGGGTAGAATCGGCATTTTAACAATATTTGTTCTTCCTAACCAGGATCATGGAATCTTTTTCCATTTTTTTGTGTCTTCTTCAATTTCTTTCATAAACTTTCTATAGTTTTTAGCGTATAAATTTTTCACCTCTTTGGTTAGACTTATTCCTAGGTAGTTTATGGTTTTTGGTGCAATTGTAAATGGAATCGATTCCTTGATTTCTCTTTCTGTCACTTCATTGTTGGTGTATAGGAATGCAACTGATTTCTGTGCATTGATTTTATATCCTGCAACTTTGCTGAATTCATGAATCAGTTCTAGCAGTTTTTTCATGGAATCTTTTGGGTTTTCCATATAGAATATCATGTCATCTGCAAAGAATGAAAGTTTGACCTCCTCCTGGCCAATTTGGATGCCTTTTATTTCTTTGTGTTGTCTGATTGCAGAGGCTAAGACTTCCAATGCTATGTTGAATAACAGTGGTGAGAGTGGACATCCCTATCTTGTTTCTGACCTTAGGAGGAAAGCTTTCAGTTTTTCTCCACTGAGGATGATATTAGCATTGGGTCCTTCATATATGGCTTTTATGATCTCATGGTATGATCCTTCTATCCCTACTTTCTTGAGGGTTTTTATCAAGAAAGCATGCTGTATTTTGTCAAATGCGTTCTCTGTATCTATTGAGAGGATCATGTGGTTCTTGTCCTTTCTTTTATTGATGTGATGAATCACGTTGTTTTGCGGATATTGAACCAGTCCTGCATCCCAGGTATAAATCCCACTTGGTCGTGGTGTATAATTTTTTTTTAATGTATTGTTGGTTCTGGTTAGCTAATATCTTGTTGAGGATTTTTGCATCCATGTTCATCAGGGAAATTGGTCTATAGTTCTCCTTTTTAGTGGGGTCTCTGTCTGGTTTTGGAATCAGGGTAATGCTTGCTTCACAGAAAGAGTTTGGAAGTTTTCCTTCCATTTCTATTTTTTGGAACCGTTTCAAGAGAATAGGTGTTAACCCTTCCTTAAATGTTTGGTAGAATTCCTCTGGAACACCATCTGGCTCTGGACTCTTATTTCTTTTTTTGGCATATTTTTGATTACTAATTTGATTTCCTAACTGTTTATGGGTATGTTCAAATTTTCTATTTCTTCCTGTTTTAGTTTTGCTAGTGTGTATGTTTCTAGGAATTTGTCCATTTCTTCAAGATTACCCATTTTATTGGAATATACTTGCTCAGGATATTCTCTTATTATTGTTTTCATTTCTGTTGTGTTGGTTGTGATCTCTCCTCTTTCATTCTTGATTTTATTTATTTGGGTCCTTTCCTTTTTCTTCTTGATCAGACTGGCTAGTGGTTTATCAATTTTGTTAATTCTTTCAAAGAACCAGCTTCTGGTTTCATTGATCTGTTCTACTGTGTTTTTTGGTTTTGATAGCATTAATTTCTGCTCTAATCTTTATTATTTCCTGTCTTCTGCTGGTTTTGGGTTTTATTTGCTGTTCTTTCTCCAGCTACTTAAGGCGTTAGGTTAGGTTGTGTATCTGAGATCTTTCTTCCTTCTTTAGGAAAGCCTGGATTGCTATATACTTTCTTCTTATGACCGTGTTTGCTGTGTCCCAGAGGTTTTGGGTTGTGGTGTCATCATTTTCATTGACCTCCATATACTTTTTAATTTCCTCTTTATCCCATTCATTCTTTGGTCGGATGTTCTTCAGTCTCCAAGTATTTCTTACCTTTCCAAATCTTTTATTGTGGTTGATTTCGAGTTTCATAACATTGTGGTCTGAAAATATGCATGGTATGTTCTCGATCTTTTTGTACTTACTTAGGGCTGATTTGTGTCCCAGTATATGGTCTATTCTGGAGAATGTTGCATGTGCACTGGAGAAGAATGTATATTCTACTGCTTTAGGATGAAATGTTCTAAATATATCTGTTAATCCATCTGGTCCAGTGTGTCACTTAAAGCCATTGTTTCCGTGTTGATATTTAATTAGATGATATATCAATTGCTGTGAGTTCGGTGCTGAAGTCTCTTACTATTATGGTATTTCTGTCAATGAGTTTCTTTAAGTTTTTGATTAATGGATTTATATATTTGGGTGCTCTCACATTTGGCGCATAAGTGTTTACAATTGTTAGGTCTTCTTGGTCTATAGACCCCTTGATTATGATATAATGCCCTTCTGCATCTCTTGATACAGCCTTTATTTTAAAGTATAGATTGTCTGATATAATTATGGCTACTTTGGCTTTCTTTTGTTGATCATTAGCATGATAGATGGTTCTCCATCCCCTTACTTTCAATCTGAAGGTGTCTTTAGGTGTAAAGTGGATCTCTTATAAACAGCATATAGATAGGTCTTGTTGTCTTATCCATTCTGTTACCCTATGTCTTTTTATTGGAGCATTGAGTCCATTGAGGTGTATAATGAGTAATGAAAGATATGAATATATTGCCAGTCAGTTGCTTGTAGAGTTGGAGTTTCTGGTGGTCTCTGGTTCTTTCTAATCTTTGTTGCTTTTGGTATTTATTTATTTATTTATTTATTTATTCATCTTTTCTCCCCTCAATGAGTACCCCTTAAAATTTCTTGCAAGGCTGGTTTAGTGGTCACAAACTCCTTTAAATTTTCTTTGGGAAACTTTTTATCTCTCCTTCTATTTTGCATGACAGGCTTGATGGATAAAGAATTCTTGGCTGCATATTTTTCTGATTCATCACATTGAATATATCCTGCCACTCTTTTCTGGCCTGCCAAATTTCTGTGGATAGGTCTGTTGCAAATCTGATCTGTCTTCTCTTGTAGGTTAAGGACTTTTTTTTATCTTGCTGCTCTCATGATTCTCTCCTTACCTATTTTGTGACTTTGATGGTGATATGCCTTGTTGATGGTCGGGTTTTTTTTTTTTTTTTAATCTAATGGGAGTCCTCTGTGCTTCTTGGATTTTGATGTCTGTGTCTTTCCCCAGGTTAGGATAGTTTTCTGCTATGATTTGTTCACATAACCCCTTTACCCCCATTTCTCTCTCTTCGTCTTCTGGGACCCCTATGATTCTGATGCTGTTCCTTTTTTTACATTTGTTTTTAACATTTATTCATTTTTGGAGAGACAGAGAGAGAGAACAAGCAGAGGAGGGACAGAGAGAGGGGGAGACACAGAATTCGAAGCAGGTCAGCACAGAGCCTGATGCAGGGCCTGAACTCATGAAATGCGAGATGACCTGAGCCAAAGTCAGACACTCAACCGACTGAGCCACCCAGGCTTCCCATGATTTTGTTCCTTTTTAATGAGCCACTGATTTCTCTACTTCTTAAAATATGCTCTTTTGCTTTAATCTCCCTATTTTTTTCTGCTTCATTATTCTCTATAAGTTTGTCCTCTATATCACGGATTCTCTCTTCTACTTCATCCATCCTTGCCGCCATGGCATCCTTCAGTGATTGCAGCTCAGTTATAACATTATTTATTTCATCCTAACTAGTTTTTACTTCTCTTATCTCTGCAGAAAGGGATTCTAATCTATTTTCAACTCCAGCTAATATTCTAATTATCATGATTCTAAATTCTGGGTCAGACATCTTGCTTCTATCTGTGTTGGTTAAGTCCCTGGCTGTCATTTCTCATGCTCTTTCTTTTGGGGTGAATTCCTTAAGTTAGTCATTTTGAAGGGATAAAAGGAATTAATGATGTAGAAAAAATTAAAGTTAAAAATATTAAAATTAAAAAATATTAAAATTAAAAATTAAACACACACACACAAAATTGAATAAATGGTGCTAGATCCTGGTGTTTTGGTCTGGGTGTTGAAAGTGTCTTGATAGATTAGACACAAAAGGGGGTAGGAAGAGAAAAAAGGAAATCATTTGAAAATTTGAAAAAATGAACACACCAAAGTAGACTAAAATGATATGATGGAAGTAAAGCATAATTTGAAAAATTTACACAAAACTAAAGCATGTAGTAGCAAAAAAATTAGAGAAAACTATTTTCAATAAAAATTTTTTAAAAATGAATTTTTTCTCTTTCTGTATTCAAGAAAAAGAAAATAAATGAAAAAGAGAAAAAAAAGAAATTATTTAAAATTTTCGAAAAGTGAATACAGTGTAGTAGACTAAAATAAAATGATGAAAGTATAATAGAATATGAAATTTTTTTCACAAAAGTAAAAAATATAGTAAAAAATAAAGAAAAATATTTTTAATAAAAATTGAGAATAAAAATGAGCTTTTTCTTTCTGTACTCAAGAAAAAGAAAATAAATTAAAAAGAAAAAGAAAAAAATTGTTTGAAAATTTGAAAAAGTGAATACAGTGAAGTAGACTACAATAAAATGATAGAAGTATAATAGAATTTGAAAAAAATTTACACAAAAGTAAAAAATATAGTAAAAAATTAAAGAAAATATTTTTAATAAAAATTGAAAATAAAAAATGATTTTTTTCTATTTCTCTATTCAAGCAAAAGAAATGAAAAAGTGGAAAAAAAAGAAAGAAAATGGAATAGATGACCCCGCTAACACACTGAAATATCTGAAATATCACTGAAATTACTTCATTTTCCCCTAGAAGTCAGACCATGAAGCACTTTATACTCCATAAACTAAGCAGGTGGTGAGACTTGTGTTCTTGAAGAGCGAGGTTGGACCAGTTGGGCAGAGCTTAGAGTAACAGCTCCGTTCTCCACTAAATGGCGCTGCTAGCCTACTGGGGTGGATTGTTGTGGCGCTGGTAGGTGCGTATGTACATGCCCAAGAGCAATGAAAATGGCGTCACCCAGCTACCCAGTCTCTAGTATCAGAACTCTGTTCTCCCCCATCAGCAATCGTGCACCCGCCCTTTGTCTTCACCTCTCGTCCACTCCCTGCTTTTACACTGTCCATGACCAAGCCCCAAGTAGTACCTCTCTCCCGAGTTTTGTCTCAGGTGTGGCTGTTTTCCCTGGCCCCTTACTTCTGAGGGACTGTGACTTTGATCCGTTCTGCCCCTCTGTGGAGGGTCTTACCAAGCAATGGCCAAATGCCAGCTGCACCCAGGAATGCTTGTGGAACCGTGCTGCTGCTGATGCACAGAGACTTGCCCAGGTGGCAGCCAACCCCAGAAAAAGTTTGCGAGATAGTGTAGCAGCAGAGTTTCAGGGATTATGGAAAATCACAACACACATCTGGCACCAGGCTTCACCCTTCATGACCTTGTTCCAGCACGAATGAATGTGGTCGTTCTCTGGGGTCTGCTGGGATGAGGTGTCCTCAACAGTCTCTACCAAATGTCCTTCCAGCAGTGGAACCATTTTTCCCCATGTGGCCCAGGAACCTCCCAGACCCCTCTGCTCCTGGGTATTCACCCTTCCCACCAGTGCACCGCCAGGTATGGAGCTGTAGAGTTGCAGACTCTGTGCTCCCCTTGTTTGCAGTCTTAATGGAATTTAAACCCTCTCTTTTCTCCTTTCTCCATTTTTAGTTTAGTCCCTGTGGTTCTTTCCAATTTTCCACTCTCTCTCCAAGCTGCTTTTGGGGAGGGGTGCTTTCCCCCTTTTCTGCCCCCGCCTCATCTCCATCCTCTCTCCACATGCAAAAGTGGCTCCCTGCCTTCCATGGCTTCTCTCGTCCCAAGTTTGCCTCTCTGTGCTGCATACCTGCTGAATTCTGTATTTCAGATTGTGAAGATTGTTGTGTTAATCCTCAGATCAGTTTTCTAGGTGTGCAGCATGTTTTAGTGTTGGTCTGGCTATATTTCATGGATGAAAGACACACAAAAAACTTCCATGCAGTTTCGCCATCTTGGCTCCCCTCCATTTGGCTATTTCTAATGAATGCCTTGGACAACAGTTCTTAAATGAAGAAACAGAGATAGTAAAACACTCCCGTGTATTCTTAGAATGTATTTGGGGGCCCAGAATACTGGCAAAAGTCCCTGATCACACTGTCTCTACAGTATGAAGTCTTAAAGGTCAGCAGGCTTGGATGGGATAGAGCCTGGAGGACACTGTGCTGCTCCTAGAAACAAAGTTGGCAAAACAAACAAAGAAACCTGGAGGCTGGAGGCTGGAGGCTGGAGGCAGGCTGCATGGAAACAGTGATCTGAAAAATGCCTGGGGCACACAGGGAGATTATTTGGTTTCTTGGAGTGCTTCCCTAAGAGGCAGTCTTCACAAAGATACCTCTCAGGGGACAAGGGAGCTGGCTGGTGCCATTCCCCACCTGCTCCATAGCATAAACACAGAGACACCTGTGGGAAGCAGCACAGAGTTGACACTGTCTGCCTAATTTACTCACACCAAACCCCCACCTTGTGCTCTGGTGGAACTGGTCTTCTCAGTCAAGCTTTCCTCAGCCCCAGTACACAGAAGGTCCCTGTTTCAGAATACCAACACAAAACCCTTCCTACACCGTGTCTCCCAATCAGAGAGTTATGCAAGGCCTCAGTTCTAGTGGAAGTATTATTGGGTCTCATTTCACAAACAGACTATAGCACACTCGGTTAAAGCTTGCCAAAATATGGGCAGGGACCAAACACTGCCTACAGCAGATAAGGAGAGCTTCTGCAGAAAATTGGCCTGAAGGATAGAGCAGCCCAAGCACAACATCAGAACACACAAAAAGTACACAAGATACACTCCCTGAAGCAACAGACCTTGGACATTAATGATCTCACTTTCATAAAGCCATTATTTTCAAGATAAGGAAACATAACAGGCTTTTCTAACACAGAGAAGAAAGCAGAACCTAGGGAAAAAAAATGCCAATACAGAGGGATTCATCCCAAATGAAAGAACAAGATAAAGCCATGGCCAGATATATAAATAAAACAGATATCAGTAACATGCCTGATTAAACATTTTTTAAAGTTTATTTATTGTGAGACAGAGTGAAAGAAAGGGCATGCAACCAGGGGAGGGACAGAGAGAGAAGCAGAGAATGAGAATCCCAAGCAGGCACCACACTGTTAGCACAGAGCCCAACTCAAAATTCAAATCCATGAACCAGAATAAGATCATGACCTGAGCCAGAATCAAGAGTCATATGCTTAACCAACTGAGCTACCCAGGTACCCCACCTGATGGAGAATTTAAAGCAACAACCATAAGGATACTTGCTGAACTTGAGAAGAGAATGAAAGACTTTAGGGAGACCCTTACTGCAGAGATAAAGAGTTAAAAAAGAATCAGAAATGAAAAATGTATTGAATGAAATTGTAAACAGTCTTGATGCAATAACAGGCTGTAAGACACGGAGGAACAAATTAGTGATATGGAAGACAAAAATAATAAAGAATAATGACACTGAACAAAAGAGAGAAAGGAAAATTATGGAAAACAAGAAGAGACATAGGGATTTCAGTGATTCCATCAAACATTATACCATTCATATTATAGGAGTTCTGGGAGAAGAGAGAAAAAAAGGGGCAGAAAATTTATTTGATCAGACTTCAGAGGAGTTAAGATGGCACAGTAGTAGGAGGGCCTTTGGCTAGTCTCATCTCTTGAACACAGCTAGATCAACATTATACCATTCTGAATACCTAGGATATTGATGTGAGGATTAAGAGAACAATCTGCATAATCTGAGGGAGAGAACATGGCAGGTATGAGGTGTAGAGAGGAGAATTGGGGGATAGAGAAGCCACAGTGCTTCAGAGGGATGGAATCCTTTTCACAGAGGATAAAGAGAGAGAGCAGCAGGTCAGGTTCATGCAAGAAAAGCACTCCTCCAAAACCACTGATGGGGGAATCGTGAGGAACCATCACATGGTTTTGCAAATAGTGGAGCTGAACTTCTGAGTCTTTGGAAGTCTGCACCATTTGCTGGAGTAGATCTTGGCAGGCAGCAGCGTCCCAGGAGAGAAGCAGGGGAGGTCTGGGAGTGGATAGAAAACAGCACAGTGTGGGAATATCCTGGGTTTCTCTGGAAGAGAGCATTCTTCTTAATGGAATGCACTTGGAAGAGGGCATGTTGCCTCTCCGAGAATAAAAGACCTGACTGTCACCTTTGAGCAGCCATTCAACAGCAGGGGACAGAGGAACATACAGAGGGCGAATAAAGTGGTCACAGTTTTTGCTGTGCTTCGTTATAAGCTCTAGGCACCCGCATGGAATTGGGCTACTGCTTTCCTGGGACAAAACAGTTCCAGAAACAGTGCTTTGAGACTCTCCTCTGAAGGAGGGGAGTTGGTCTGCCCTTTGCTGGCTCCTCTAAGATTTGGAAATTAGAGTCAGTGGGGGGCCAGAGATAAAACACAAGAGAGCTATGGCACTGGGTGTGTCAACAGCCTGGGCATAGAAGGGTTGAGGGAAGAGATCTTATAGAAGCTTGGGACACAGAAAGGAAAATTATTCATTTGTTTGTGAAGGCTACTTGAACAGTAGTGGATGCCAGCTCCCCTACCCAAGATGAAAGAGCAGTGTGACACCATTTTCCCCTACTCCCCAGCACAGTGGAACTTCAGTGAGCAACACAGAGACCCCAGTCAAGGCTGGGCCACTTACCCCTAACCTCACCCTTCCTGGGCCCTACATGGACATATTTACAAAGGCAGGTCTGATTTTGAACCAGCACAGAGGGCCTCTCCTACAGAGGACGGACACATCCTCCCACCACATGCCTCAAGTCTACTGATCATAGAGCACTCTAAAGGGTCAGCTTCAATTCTTGTGGAAATAGGACCAGACTTTTTCTTCTTTCTTTCTTTCTTTCTTTCTTTCTTTCTTTCTTTCTTTCTTTCTTTCTTTCCCTCTTTTCTTTCTTTTCTTTTCTTTCTTTTTTCATCAGGCTTATAATTCTTTGTTCATTTGGGTTTTCTTTGGCTAACTTTCTCCTTTGTTGGATAAGGCTTTTTCTTTTCTTTTGTTTTGTTTTCTTGGCTTGGCTTTTTCTTTCTTTGGCTTTTCTTTTTTTCTTCTTTTTTTTTTTCTTTATTTTCCTTTGGAATCAGGCTTATAGTTTGTTGTTTGTTTTTTTGTTGTTGTTTTTGTTGTTCCTTTCCTCTCTCTCTCTCTCTCTCTTCCTCTCTCTCTCTTTCTCTCTCTCTCTCTCTTTTTTTGAACCAGGCTTTTTTTTTCTTTTGTTTTAAAAAAAGGCTTATTTTACCAAATAAATCAAAGGACACCTAGTTAAAGGTCCAAACACTCCTCACTACAAGCAAGAAGGAACTCTACAGAGGACTGACTTTAGGGAAAGAGTAGCCAAAGCACAACAGCAGAGTAGCAGAATGCACATAGCACACACAAGAAACAGTAAAGTGCCATGCCATGGACATTGTATAACCCCTTCTTAATACGGTATTACTCTCAGAAACAGAAAACGTAACAAGCTTTCATAGCACACAAAAGACAGAAACCTAGACAACATGACAAGACTAAAGAATTCTCCCTCAAAGAAAGATTAAAAGCCACAACCAGGGATTTGCTCAAAACAGATAGGAATAATATATATGAAGAATTTAGAACAACAGTCATAAGAACAGTATCTGGGTTTGAAAAAAAAAAAAAAGCATAGAGGATGCCAGAGAAACCCTTGCTGTGGAGAAAAAAGACTTAAAAACTAGTCAGGCTGAAATAAAAAATGCTATAACTGAGATGAAAAACTGGACGTAATCACGACAAGAATGGAAGAAGCAGATAATCGAAAAGGCAAATAGGTGACATAGAAGATAAAATTATGAAAAATAATGAAGCTGAAAAAGAGAGTGAAATAAAACTAATAGACCATGAATATAGACTTAGGGAAACCAGAGATTCTATAAATCACAATAATATCCATATCATAGGAGTCCGAGAAGAAGAGAGGGAAAAAAGGACAGAAAATTTAGCAAATTATAGTTGAACTTCCCTAATTTGGGAAAGGAAACTGGCATTCAAGTCCTAGAGGAAAAGATAACTCCCTTCAAAGAAAAAAAAACAAAAACAAACAAACAAAAAAACCCCTCAATACCAAGACATATCAAAGTGAACTTGCAAAATACAAAGATAAAGAGAGAATATTGAAAGCAGCTAGGGACAAAAGGTTCTTAGCTTACAAGGGTAGACATATAAGGTTAGCAGCAGACCTGTCCACAGAAACTTGGCAAGCCAGAATGGAGTGGCATATACATTTAATGTGCTGGATGGGATGAATATGCGACCAAGAATGCTTTATTGAGCAAGGCAGTGTTTCAGAATAGAAGCAGAGATAAATAGTTTCCCAGACAAGCAAAAACTAAAGAAGTTTGTGAACATTACACCAGCTATGTGAGAATTATTAAAGGGGACCCTTTGAGTGGGAAAGAACAAAAGCACAAAAAGGTTAGAAAGAAAGAGAGACAATCTACAGGAAGAGCAACTTTATAGGTAATGCAGTCGAACTAAATTCATGTCAATAATTACTATGAATGTAAGTGGTTTTATTGCTCCAATCAAAAGACATAGCATGTCATAATGGATAAAAAAAGGATCAATTGATATGCTGCTTACAATATACTCATTTTAGACCCCAAAACACCACCATATTGGAAGTGAGGGGGTGTAGAACCATTTATCATGATAATGTGCATCAAAAGAAAGTTGGAGTACCCATACTTATCTCAGACAAGCTAGGTTTTAAACCAATGACCGTAATAAGAGATAAATAAGGTACTAAATCAAAATAAAAGGGACTATCTAATAAGATCTAACAATTATAAATATTTATGCCCCAAAATTATGATAATCAAATACATAAGTTAATAAAAACTGAAAGAAACTCATTGATCATAATACAATAATAGTAGAGGTATTTAACAGTCTACTAATGGACTAATCATCTAAGCAGATCAACAAGGAAACAATGGCTTTGAATGACACACTAGACCAGATGGACTTCACAAATATATTCATAACATTTTACCCTTAAGCATCAGAATACATGTCATTTTATTCTTTTTTTAATGTTTATTTATTTTTGAGAGACAGAGAGAAACAAAGCATGAGCAGGGGAGGAACAGAGAGAGAAGGAGACACAGAATCCGAAGCAGGCTCCAGGCTCTGAGCCGTCAGCACAGTGGGGTTGAACCCACAAACCACAAGATCATGACCTGAGTCGAAGTTGGATGCTTACCAACTGAGCCCCAGAGCCCTAGAATACATGTTCTTTTCAAGTGCACATGGAACATTCTCCAGAATTGTTCACATACTGGGTCATAAATCAGCCCTCTACAAGTACAAAAATATTAAAATCACATCATGCATATTTTTAGATCACGATACTATGAAACTTGAAATCGACCACAAGAAAAAATCTGGAAATCCCTCAAGTACATGGAGGTTACAGAACACCCAACTAAAGAACGAATGGGTTAAGCAGAAAATTCAAGGATGAAAAAATATAGGTAATCCAATGAAAATGAAAAGACAACAGTAAAAAAAAAGAAAGAAAGAAAAAGAAAAAGGAAAAAAAAAAAAAAAACCTTTGGGCTGCAACAAAGGCGACCATAAGGGGGAAATATATAGCAATACAGGCCTTACTCAAGGACAAGAAAAGTCTCAAATACACAACTAACCTTACCTAAAGGAACTGGAAAAGGACAGCAAGTAAAGCCCAAAACCACCAGAAGAAGGGAAATAATAAAGATTAGAGCAGAAAGCAATGAAATAGAAATTAAAAAACAGAATAGAACAGAATAATGAAACTAGAAGCTCTTGTTCTTTTAAAAAAAATAACAAAATTGATGAACTCCTAGCCAGTCATATCAAAAAGAAAAGATAAAGATCCCAAATAAATAAAATCACGAATATAAGAGGAGAGATCATAATCCACATCACAGAAATACGATTGTAAGATAATATTATGAGCAATTATATGCCAAAAAATTGGGTAATATGGGAGAAATAAATTCATAGAAACATATAAACTACCAAAACTGAAACAGGAAGAAATAGAAAATTTGAACAGACCCATAACCAGAAAGAAATTGAGTCAGTAATCAAAAATCTCCCAACAAACAAAAGTACAGGGCCTGATGGCTTCTCAGGGGAATTATACCAAACATTTAAAGAATTAATACCTATTCTTTTTAAACTGTTCCAAAAAATAAAAATGGAAGGAAACCTTCCAAACTCATTCTATGAGGCCAACATTACCTTGATTTCAAAGCCAATACCCCAGTAAAAATGAGACTTACAGACCAATATCCCTGATTAACATGGTTGCAAAAATTCTCAACAAGATACCAGCAAATAAAATCTAACATTACATTAGAAGAAATATTCACCATGATCAAGTGGTAATTATTCCTGGACTGCAGAGCTGGTTCAATGTCTGCAAATCAATCAGTGTGATACACCACATTAATAAAATCAAGGATGGGAAACGTATGACCCTGTCAATAGATGCAGAGAAAGCATTTGGAAAAAAAAAAACAACAGCATCGTTTCTTGATAAAAACCCTCAAGAAAGTAGGAATAAAAACATTCCTTAACATCATATATTAAAGAACCACAGTTAATATCATTTTCAATGGGGAAAAACTGAGAGCTGTTCCCCTAAGGTCAGGAACACAACAGGGATGTCCACTCTCACCACTCTTGTACAACATAGTACTGGAAGTCCTAGCCTCAGCAATTAGACAACACAAAAAATTAAGGGCATCCAAATTGGCAAAGAAGAAACAAACTTTTCACTCTTCACAGATGACAAGATGTGCTACATGGAAAAAATGCAAGATACTCTACCTAAAAACTTCTAGAACTGATGCATGAATTCTGCAAAGTCGTATGATACAAAAGCAATGTACAGAAATCAGTTGCATTTCTGTACACCAATAATGAAGCAGCAGAAATAGCAATCAAGGAATCAATCCCATTTACAATTGCACCAAAACCCATATGATACGTAGGAATAAACCGAATCAAAGGGGTAAAAGATCTGTTATAGAACACTTATGAAAGAACTTGAAGACAGAATGAAATGGAAAAACATTCCATGCTCATAGATTGGAAGATCAAATACTGACCCAAAGCCATTTCCACGTTCAATTCAATCTCTATCAAAGTATCAACAACAGTTTTCATAGAGCTGTTACAATTAAAAAAATATATATGGAACCAGAAAAGACCCAGAATAACCAAAGTAATGTTGGAAAAGAAAAAGGAAAGCTGGAGGCATCACATTTCCAAACTTCAAGATGTATTACAAACCTGTAATCATCATGAGAGTATGGTACTGGCACAAAAACAGACACAAAGATCAATGGAACAGAATAGAGAACTGAACCCAAATATGGACTCACAAATATATAGTCAACTATTCTTTGACAAAGCAGGAATGAATATCCAATGGGAAAAGACAGTCTCTTCAAGAAATAATGTTGGGAAAACTGGACATCTACATGAAAAAGAATGAAACATTTCCATTTTTTTACACCACACATTAAAAAAAAAAAAGCTGAAAAGAAGTGCCTGGGTGGCTCAGTTGGTTAAGTGTCCAACTTTGGCTCAGGTCATAATCTCATTACTCATGAAGTTGAGCCCTGAGTTGGGTCCTGTTTTGACAGCTCAGAGCCTGGAGCCTGCTTCAGATTCTGTGTCTCCCTCTCTCTTCCCCTCCCCTACTTGTTCTCTCTATCTCACTCTCTCTGTCTCTCTGCCTCTCTGTCTCTCTCTAAAAAATAAATAAACATTATTTTTTTAAATAAGCTGAAAGTGAATTAAGGACCTAAATGTGAAACCTGAAACCATAAAAAATTATAGAGGACAGCACAGGCAATGATTTCTATGACATCAGCCTTGACATCATTTTTCTATATATGTCTCCTGAAGCATAAGAAACAAAAGCAAAAGTAAACTATTGGGACTATATCAAAATAAAATACTTCTGCACAGCAAAGAATGCAATCATAAAAACTAAAAGGAAACCTACCGAATGGGAGAAGGTATGTGCAAACGTAACATCCAAGAAAGGGCTAGTATCCCAAAGTATATAAAGTAGTTATACAACTCAACAATAACATAAAACAAATAATCCAATTAAAAATGGGCAGAATATATGAACAGACATTTATCCAAAGAAGACATCCAGATGGCCAAAGATACATGAAAAGATACTCAGTATTGCACACCATCAAGGAAATATAAATCAAAACTACAATAAAATATCACCTCATGCGTGTCAAAATGGCAAAATACACACACACACACACACACACACACACACACACACACACACAAGAAATAACAGGTGGTGAGGATGTGGTGACAAGGAATCCTCTTGTGCTATTAGTGAAAATGCAAACTGATATAGCCACTTAGAAAACAGAATGGAAGTCCCTCAAAAAATTAAAAATAGAACTACCATATGATTCAGTAATTACACTATTTACCCGAAGAATTTAAAAAAAGCATTAATTAGAAAGGATAGATGCACCCCTGTGTTTATTGCCACATTACTTACCTTAGACAAATTATGGAAGCAGCCTAAGTGTCCATGGACAGCTGAGTGAATAAAGAAGATGTAATACATAAAGGGATGTTATTCAGCCACAAAAAAAGGTATGAAATCTTTTCATTTGCAACAAAATGGATGAATATAGATAGTAAAATGCTAAGTGAAATAAGTCAGAGGAAAATACCATATGATTTCACTCACATGTGGAATTTCAGGGGGAAAACAAGCAAAGGAAAAAAAAAAAGAAAAGACACAGAGAGAGAAACCAAGAAATTGACTCTTAACTATAGAAAACAAATAGGTGGTTACCAGAGGGGAAGTGGGTGGAGAGATGGATAATATAGGTGAAAGGGATTAAGAATACACTTCTCTTGATGAGCATGGAGTAATACATGAAACTATCGAATCCTTGTATTGTACACCCAAAACTAATATAACACTGTATGTTAACTATGTTAAAATAAAATTAAAAAAAAAAAAGGTTAAAAAAAACACAGCTCCACAAAGACTCTTCAACCTTGCTAAAATTTCTCTTATAAGTCTTGGTAACCAGCCCTTATTTCACAAATCTCCAGGGAGTATACTCTTAGATTCACATGACACATTTAAGAAAGCACCAAACTGGGCATGCACACCATCTTGTGATCTAAAAGTAAAGATTTTCTGGAATTGGAGCAGGCAACATCTGATAAGACAGCTTTCCCAAAATGCGTGAACCAGGCTTGTGTACCTTTTTTCCACTGTTGCTTCTACTCTCTCTCTTTTGTGGAAAGACCATGCCCTTGTCCATATTTACCAAACACCGTAAAAGGAGAAACCTTTTCCTTTCATTGAAACCTTTCAGAAATAGCCTCATCATAATCCCATGACCAAGTAATCTTTTTACTTCCTTTCTTATAAAGGGTTAAAATATTCAGAATTCACAAAGGCTTTTCTTTCATCTTGATTATTAATTCACTCTAGATTCTTATCCAAATTCATGTTTTTTACCTTATAACTTTATAGACAGTATTACTGATAATGTATTTTGTTTCAAAACATTCTTTTAAATTTTTTTTAAAGTTGATCTATTTTTGAGAGGGAGAGAGAGACAGAGCATGAGCAGGGGTGGGTCAGAGAGAGAGGGAGACACAGAATCAGAAGCAGGCTCCAGACTCTGAGCTGTCAGCACACAGCCTGATCCGGGCTTGCACCCATGAACCAGGAGATCAAGAGCTGAAGTCAGACACTTAACTGACTGCTCTCATACTCAGTTGTATACTTTCCTAAGCCCTTCTTTGTTTTATTTTTTTAATTTTTTTTTTGAGCTCGGGGTGGGGGGGCAGAGAGAGAGAGAGGGAGACACAGAATCTGAAGCAGGTTCCAGGCTCTGAGCCTGTCAACACGGAGCCTGACATGGGGCTCAAACCCACAAACTGTGAGATCATGAACTGAATCAAAGTTGGACACTTAACTGACTGAGCCACCCAGGCACCCCCTCAGGCCTTCTAATAGGGCTTTCCAACATTCCCCACTTTTCTACCTAGTGGGTGCAATTGTGGGCTGGAATGGTATTGTTCCAGCATTATATCTGTGTGATGGTTAGGCCTGAGGTATTTACCAACAACCCTATCGCCCAGGCCACATAAAGCAGTAAGAATAGCCAAAACCAAATCAAGTATTGGCATTATATGAGCTTGGGTTGATTCCCTTCTGGCTGAGCTATTTGTATGTTGATTGAGGATGAGTGTGGTTGCTCTCAGGGAGAAAGTCATGGATTACCTCATTCAGTGTGAGGTAAGACTTGCAGGGCTTGTAGCTTTCTTGCACACTCTCATCTCCAAATATGGAGAGTTTATTTCCCTCTTTAGACACCCTAAAGGCACCCTCTTTAGACAACTGTACCACTTGTTGGTCCCAGGGTAGTCCACTTTCTGTAAATCTGTAAGGGAATTTAGTGTCATTAGTCAGCCCTTGTAGTAACTATATTTAGGGAGAGCAGCTGGCATGAAGAAGGCTCCCTCTGGAGAGTCCTCATCATTTTCAGTGTTTCCAAAGAAATTATATGACATTAACTTGGTGGGCTTTTGGCCTGGAGGCATCCAATAATGAGTGGATGATATTGGGTTATCTAGTCTTAATCAGGTTATGAAGCATGAAGCAGAATATAAGATAGTTGGGAAATCAGAGCAGAAGGGGGCAGTGGAGTCAGAGAATAAAATAAAAAGGACATTGTATTGGATAATAAAAGCTTGAGGCTTTCCAGAGATGACCCAAAGTGGAATTTTGAGGTATACGTAATAATTAATATGTGGGGTTAAAGGCCCTGGGGTTGAGAGCTAAATAAGATGTGGGCTTGAGAAGTTTAATTTATTTCAGAGACCACTTGTGCAGAAGTAATTTAAAGAGAGTCTCATTAAGGATGCCATTATGACACTCAATCATGCCAGCTGCCTGGGGGCAGTAGCCTAGATGAAAGTCCAAAGAATATTAAATTTGACATCCCACTGTTGAGTTTCCTAAGAGGGAAAGTAGGTGCCTTTGTCATAGGCAATAATTTTTAGTAATACAAAGCAAGCAAGAATAGGGGCACCTGGGTGCCTCAGTTGGTTAAGCATACAACTTCAGCTCAGGTCATGATTTCATGGTTTGTGGGTTTGAGCCCCATGTCAGGCTCTGTACTGACAGCTCAGAGCCTGGAGCTTGCTTTGGATTCTGTGTATGTATGTCTCTCTCTGCCCCTCCCCTGCTCATGCTCTCTCTCGCTCTCTCTCTCTCTCTCTCTCTCTCCAAAATAAACAAACCTTAAAAAATTAAAACCAAGCAAGAATAAATTTAGTAAAGGAAGTTATTATTTCCTTTGAGGAGGAATTCTGTGTAAGGTTTACCAAATAAGTCTTATGTAAAAATTGATGATTGTGCCTACATACCTGGAAGCCTCAGCTGAAGGGGGCAGTGGGTTGATGAAATCAATTTACCAGCTGTCGTATGGTCATTCTCCCTAGGGAATGTGTCTCTATTTAGATAGTCTCCGTCATTGGGTTTGGGAGTAGAGAATAGACTAATTTGTCACAACCTTGCCTGCCCCTGAGGAGAGGGGAAGGACCTTGCTTGTGCCCTGTTAAGGTATGGGTTTCCTGGTAACTCCAGGTTGTGTGGGACCATTTTGTAAGCTGGTAGGAAGGGTTGGTACCCTTAGAAGTCTGTGCCAGGCAGATTGTAGCAGGATAGTATTGAAATTTGCGATATTGTTGACAATGGCTTCCAATGTAAAGCAGTTAGTGTGAATAGAAATATGAGTAACAATGATAGGAATGGGCAATTTTCTTATTCCTTCTATATCTGGGTGCCCTTCATGTGAACCTGCCTTTTACGAAATGATCTTGCTTTGCATAGGTAATCCCCCCTTATTGACCAGATCAAACCAAAAGGTCATTAACCACAACCCAAGATTCTGTGAAAATGTGGAACTTCAAAAGACCCCTTTTTATGATCTTCTTAAAGGCTAGGTGAATAGCTACAAGTTCTGCCAACTAGACTGAGCCAGGATGGGAAGGAGGAGGTCGTCCTTGACTAGAGGTGACCAAGGCCTTGTGGAATGCCATGGTCTTGCAGCAAGCTTCATTGTGTACAATGATGGCACTATCATTGGTGAAGAACAACAACTTCCTGAAAATTTCAGAAGCTGGTCTCAATGAGATACCCAAGTAGCAAGAGGAGGAGGAAGTTGGAGTTCCCTAATGCTTCCTAAGGAAGCTTCCTAAGTCTCTAAGGAAAGGGGCTCAGCATGAGGGAAGCCACACCCTCCTGTATTTGGAAAAGTCTTGGTAAGGGGTTTATCCCTGTCTTGAAGGTACCATTTCCATTTTAGCAAAGAGTCATCAGTGGCCATGATGAACTCCATTGGGAAGTATCTCTAACCCATGGCATTATAGGAACTTTTATAGGGAGTAAGTAGTAACAGGAAATTATAGTTAGGAAATTCTACACCTGAAACTAATATTATACTGTATGTTAACTAACTGGAATTTAAATTAAAACATATATATATATATATATATATATATATATATATATATACACACACACACACACACACACACACATATATACACTCTTTAAGTAGAAAAAAAAAGAGCCCAATAGAATGCCAAAATTGACTCAAAGGGAGTTTATCAAGTTTCCCCTGGAGTTAGATGCTTAGTCCAGAATTCCTTAAGAAGCTGGTAAACTCATGTTTGTTCCAGAGACTCTATGGTATGGACAAGGACTGCTCAGAATACGGAGACAGGTGGGACTAAAAGTTGGGCCTGTTAGACTGCCTGCTGGGCAGCTTCCAAAACACACTAATTGTGGCTTCACTCTAATTGAAAGTGGCAGACTTGCATGTGCTTGCATATATAGAGCAAATAATTAGTGAGAGATGAGAGATGTTGCTCTAGAACAGGAAAAGACCTACTACGCCATTATGCCTATCTAAGTGCAGTGGATGGTTTAATGGTGCATAACTGATTTTTAAATTTTGGTAGGGGAATTTAGGGCCCCTAGAGGATCAGATGATACCCAGAAACTTGACAGATGAGACTAGACTTGGATCTAGAGGGGATTATTGCCCAACCACATTCATGTAGGTGGTTAGTGAGACTGGGCAAATAGGGCTATACCACTTCCCTTGAGGGATCTCCAAACACCATGTCATCAATATAATGCCAAAAATGGCACTTTTCAAATTGTGATATATTCAAATCCTGATGGAAGAATTTATGTGAGACTGCAGAGTGGTTTAAATATACTATTGGGATCTATGTAAATGTATATTGAGCTCCTTCAAAAATTAAAGCAAATAGGGCCTGAGATACCTTTATGATATAAACAGAATATATCAGCAAGGTCAGTGACCACAAAGAATGCTTATTGGGCCTAATATATGTTTTCAATCAATTCTATGATATTAAGAGTTGGAACCTTGATTTGGGAAATCTGAGCATTGAGATTTCCATAGTCAGTAGTCAGGTGACATTCATTAATGGCTGGCTTAACTACAGGCTAAATAGAGCCATTGAAATGGTAAATTGTGGGATTAATAATTCCTTCAAGCATATTTTTAATGACAGGGTGTAGATCTCCAATGCTTTATTTAAGAATTTAAGTTGAGGGGTGCCTGGGTGGCTCAGTTGGTTAAGTGTCCAACTTTGGCTCAGCTCATGATCTCATGGCTTATGAGTTCAAGCTCCACATTGGGTTCTGTGCTGACAGTTCAGAGCCTGGAGCCCACTTTGGATTCTGTATCTCCCTCTCTCTCTGCCCCTCTCCTGCTCATGCTCTATCTCTATCTTTCAAAAATAAATAAACATTTAAAAAAAAGAATTTAAGTTGGTAATGTGGAGTGTTTACGATCTTGACCAGGGGAAGATGAGATACCAGAGGCCATTTGGCAAATCCCACCAGGAAAGCCAAGAACTTGGGCGTGTTTGAGTGGTATGGCATCATGTCAATGTATCCATATGTATAATTAAAAAATAAAAGAGCCATCTGGGTGGCTCAGTCTATTAAGTGTCCAAATCTTGGTTTCAGCTCAAGTCATGATCTCAAGGTTCATGGAATCAAGCCCCGAGTTGGGCTCTGCACTTTCTGAGTGGAGCCAGCTTGTGAATCTCTCTCTCTGTCTCTCTGTCTCTCTGTCTCTGTCTCTGTCTCTCTCTCAAAAACAAACAAACAAACAAACAAACTTAAGACAAAGAAAAAGCCAGGTAGACATCACCAGAGGTATCCATTAAATAGTTACATCCAAATGGGTGTGTTCATCTTTGATTGTTTTACTGGAGTAGGTAGAGAGATCTCTATTGGGGGAGCTACAGAAATTTTCTGGAATGGCAATAACTTGAGCCCTGGTGTCTTATAGGGCCAAAAAGCACTGTGCACTTTTATTGTCCCACTGAACCACCAGTGTAGTATAAAGGTGATTATCCCCAGGACATGGGACAGGCTCCAGGGAGCTACTAATTTCCTAGAATAGGTACATAGGTGCTAACAATCCTGGAGGTTATGGAAGGGGTCAGAGGAAGTGGCAGTGGATGGATTAGACCCAGAATGGTTAGTGGGTGGCTGTAGGACAAGAGAATGTATGGCAGAAGGGGTTATAAGCTGTTAGAATGCTAGTTTCAGAGCCTGGAGTTAAGAGACTGGCTGTTTAGAAATTCAGTGACCAGTAACTCAAAATTTTGTAACTCAGTAAAGGTTGCCTGTGTGTTCTCATAAGGGGCAAAATTAGGTTAGAGGTTTATTGGAAAAAGAATGGGGACCCCTTTCCACTGAGAGAACTTTGTTGGAGGGACCTTCCTGGGGAAGTGGTAATGGAGGGGCAAGAGGCTGAAGTAACTGGGTGTCTGGATAAGAATCTCCTCTACATCTGGCAGCCATGTCAATGCCTTCCAGTACCTTTTGGATGGTTTTGGCAGTCCTAATAAAACCCAGTATTGATGTCCTATAATTAAGAGTAGAACCTTGTAAAAATAGTTCTCTGTACTGAGAGTAAAGTGGGTCTTCTTCATGGTTAAAAATAAGAGAGATGGATGGATTGTGGGAAGATGGCGGTGTAGGAGGACGCTGGGCTCACCGTGCGTCCTGCTGATCACTTAGATTCCACCTACACCTGCCTAACTAACCCAGAAAACCACCAGAAGACTAGCAGAACGGAGTCTCCAGAGCCAAGCGCAGATGAGAGGCCCACAGAAGAGGGTAGGAAGGGCGGAGAGGCGGTGCACGTTGCACGGACTGGCGGGAGGGAGCCCGGGCGGAGGGGAGGCCTGCCGGCCAAGCAGAGCCCCCGAGTCTGGCTTGCAAAAGCAGAGGGGCGGGACGGAGTGTGTTCTGACAGCAAGCGCGACTTAGCATCTGGGAGGTGGTAAGTTAACAGCTCTGCTCGGAAAACGGGAAGGCTGGAGGACAAAGAGAGGGAGAGTTGCTGAGCCCCGGGAGGACAGAGCTCAGTTTGGCGGGGAACAAAGGCGCTCGCTAGCGCCATCTCCCTCGCCCATCCCCCAGCTAAAATCCCAAAGGGAACCAGTTCCTGCCAGGGAACTTGCTCGATCCCCACAAATACCCAAAGCTGTGCTTCTGCAGAGCCACCCCTCAACAGAGGGTCTGACTCCCTCCGGCTGCCACAGGGCCCCTCCTGAAGTGGATCACCTAAGAGAAGCGAGCTAAGCCTGCCCCTCCTGCCCCCGTGCACCTTGCCTACCACCCAAGCTAATACGCCAGATCCCCAGCACCACAAGCCTGGCAGTGTGCAAGTAGCCCAGATGGGCCACCCCACCCCGCAGTGAATCCCACCCCTAGGAGAGGGGAAAAGAAGGCACAAACCAGTCTGACTGTGGCCCCAGCGGTGGGCTGGGGGCAGATATCGGGGCTGACTGTGGCTCCGCCCACCAACTCCAGTTATACACCACAGCACAGGGGAAGTGCCCTGCAGGTCCACACCACTCCAGGGACTATCCAAAATGACCAAACGGAAGAATTCCCCTCAGAAGTATCTCCAGGAAATAACAACAGCTAATGAACTGATCAAAAAGGATTTAAATGATATAACAGAAAGTGAATTTAGAATAATAGTCATAAAATTAATCGCTGGGCTTGAAAACAGTATAGAAGACAGCAGAGAATCTCTTCCTACAGAGATCAAGGAACTAAGGAACAGTCAGGAGGAGCTGAAAAACACTTTAAACGAGATGCAAAATAAAATGGAAACGTCCACGGCTCGGATTGAAGAGGCAGAGGAGAGAATAGGTGAACTAGAAGATAAAATTATGGAAAAAGAGGAAGCTGAGAAAAAGAGAGATAAAAAAATCCAGGAGTATGAGGGGAAAATTAGAGAACTAAGTGATACACTAAAAACAAATAATATACGCATAATTGGTATCCCAGAGGAGGAAGAGAGAGGGAAAGGTGCTGAAGGGGTACTTAAAGAAATAATAGCTGAGAACTTCCCTGAACTGGAGAAGGAAAGAGGCATTGAAATCCAAGAGGCACAGAGAACTCCCTTCAGACGTAACTTGAATCGATCTTCTGCACGACATATCATAGTGAAACTGGCAAAATACAAGGATAAAGAGAAAATTCTGAAAGCAGCAAGGGATAAACGTGCCCTAACATATAAAGGGAGACCTATAAGACTCGTGACTGATCTCTCTTTTGAAACTTGGCAGGCCAGAAAGGATTGGCACGAGATCTACAATGTGATGAACAGAAAAAATATGCAGCCAAGAATCCTTTATCCAGCAAGACTGTCATTTAGAATAGAAGGAGAGATAAAGGTCTTCCCAAATAAACAAAAACTGAAGGAATTTGTCACCACTAAGCCAGCCCTACAAGAGATCCTAAGGGGGATCCTGTGAGACAAAGTACCAGAGACATCGCTACAAGCATAAATCATACAGACATCACAATGACTCTAAACCCATATCTTTCTATAATAACACTGAATGTAAATGGACTAAATGCGCCAACCAAAAGACATAGGGTATCAGAATGGATAAAAAAAACAAGACCCATCTATTTGCTGTCTAAAAGAGACTCATTTTAGACCTGAGGACACCTTTAGATTGAGAGTGAGGGGATGGAGAACTATTTATCATGCTACTGGAAGCCAAAAGAAAGCTGGAGTAGCCATACTTATATCAGACAAACTAGACTTTAAATTAAAGGCTGTAACAAGACATGAAGAAGGGCATTATATAATAACTACAGGGTCTATCCACCAGGAAGAGCTAACAATTATAAATGTCTATGCGCCCAATACTGGAGCCCCCAAATATATAAAACAATTACTCATAAACATAAGCAATCTTATTGATAAGAATGTGGTAATTGCAGGGGACTTTAACACTCCACTTACAGAAATGGATAGATCATCTAGATGCATGGTCAAAAAAGAAACAGGGGCCCTGAATGACACATTGGATCCGATGGACTTGACAGATATATTTAGAACTCTGCATCCCAAAGCAACAGAATATACGTTCTTCTCGAGTGCACATGGAACATTCTCCAAGATAGATCATATACTGGGTCCAAAACAGCCCTTCATAAGTATACAAGAATTGAAATTATACCATGCATACTTTCAGACCACAATGCTATGAAGCTTGAAATCAACTACAGGAAAAAGTCTGGAAAACCTCCAAAAGCATAGAGGTTAAAGAACACCCTACTAAAGAATGAGTGGGTCAACCAGGCAACTAGAGAAGAAATTAAAATATATATGGAAACAAATGAAAATGAAAATACAACCATCCAAACGCTTTGGGATGCAGCGAAGGCAGTCCTGAGAGGAAAATACATCACAATTCAGGCCTGTCTCAAGAAAAAAGAAAAATCCCAAATACAGAATCTAACAGCACACCTAAAGGAAATAGAAGCAGAACAGCAAAGGCAGCCTAAACTCAACAGAAGAAGAGAAATAATAAAGATCAGAGCAGAAATAAACAATATAGAATCTAAAAAAACTGTGTAGAACAGATCAATGAAACCAAGAGTTGGTTTTTTGAAAACATAAACAAAATTGACAAACCTCTAGCCAGGCTTCTCAAAAAGAAAATGGAGATAACCCAAATAGATAAAATCATGAATGAAAATGGGATTATTACAACCAATCCCTCAGAGATACAAACAACTATCAGGGAATACTATGAAAAATTATATGCCAACATATTGGACAACCTGGAAGAAATGGACAAATTCCTAAACACCCACACGCTTCCAAAACTCAATCAGGAGGAAATAGAAAGCTTGAACAGACCCATAACCAGCGAAGAAATTGAATCGGTTATCAAAAATCTCCCAACAAATAAGAGTCCAGGACCAGATGGCTTCCCAGGGGAGTTGTACCAGATGTTTAAAGCAGAGATAATACCTATCCTTCTCAAGCTATTCCAAGAAATAGAAAGGGAAGGAAAACTTCCAGACTCATTCTATGAGGCCAGTATTACTTTGATTCCTAAACCAGACAGAGACCCAGTAAAAAAAAAAGAACTACAGGCCAATATCCCTGATGAATATGGATGCAAAAATTCTCAATAAGATACTAGCAAATCGAATTCAACAGCATATAAAAAGAATTATTCACCACGATCAAGTGGGATTCATTCCTGGGATGCAGGGCTGGTTCAACATTCGCAAATCAATCAATGTGATACGTCACATTAATAAAAGAAAAGAGAAGAACCATATGATCCTGTCAATCGATGCAGAAAAGGCCTTTGACAAAATCCAGCACCATTTTTTAATAAAAACCCTTGAGAAAGTCGGGATAGAAGGAACATACTTAAACATCATAGAAGCCATTTATGAAAAGCCCACAGCTAACATCATCCTCAATGGGAAAAAACTGAGAGCTTTTTCCCTGAGATCAGGAACACGACAGGGATGCCCACTCTCACCGCTGTTGGTTAACATAGTGTTGGAAGTTCTAGCATCAGCAATCAGACAACAAAAGGAAATCAAAGGCATCCAAATTGACAAAGATGAAGTCAATCTTTCGCTTTTTGCAGATGACATGATACTATACATGGAAAATCCGATAGACTCCACCAAAAGTCTGCTAGAACTGGCACATGAAATCAGCAAAGTTGCAGGATACAAAATCAATGTACAGAAATCAGTTGCATTCTTATACACTAACAATGAAGCAACAGAACAAACAAAGAAACTGATCCCATTCACAATTGCACCAAGAAGCATAAAATACCTAGGAATAAATCTAACCAAAGATGTAAAAGATCTGTATGCTGAAAACTATAGAAAGCTTATGAAGGTAATTGAAGAAGATATAAAGAAATGGAAAGACATTCCCTGCTCATGGATTGGAAGAATAGATATTGTCAAAATGTCATTACTACCCAAAGCTATCTACACATTCAATGCAATCCCAATCAAAATTGCACCAGCATTCTTCGTGAAGCTAGAACAAGCAATTCTAAAATTCATATGGAACCACAAAAGGCCCCGAATAGCCAAAGTAATTTTGAAGAAGAAGACCAAAGCAGGAGGCATCACAATCCCAGACTTTAGCCTCTACTACAAAGCTGTCATCATCAAGACAGCATGGTATTGGCACAAACACAGACATATAGACCAATGGAATAGAATAGAAACCCCAGAACTAGACCCACAAACATATGGCCAACTAATCTTTGACAAAGCAGGAAAGAACATCCAATGGAAAAAAGACAGTCTCTTTAATAAATGGTGCTGGGAGAACTGGACAGCAACATGCAGAAGAACACTTTCTCACACCATTCACAAAAATAAGCTCAAAATGGATAAAGGACCTGAATGTGAGACAGGAAGCCATCAAAACCTTAGAGGAGAAAGCAGGAAAAGACCTCTCTGACCTCAGCCGTAGCAATCTCTTACTCGACACATCCCCAAAGGCAAGGGAATTAAAAGCAAAAATGAATTACTGGGACCTTATGAAGATAAAAAGCTTCTGCACAGCAAAGGAAACAACCAACAACACTAAAAGGCAATCAAAGGAATGGGAAAAGACATTTGCAAATGACATATCGGACAAAGGGCTAGTATCCAAAATCTATAAAGAGCTCACCAAACTCCACACCCGTAAAACAAATAACTCAGTGAAGAAATGGGCAGAAAACATGAAAAGACACTTCTCTAAAGAAGACATCCGGATGGCCAACAGGCACATGAAAAGATGTTCAACGTCGCTCCTTATCAGGGAAATACAAATCAAAACCACACTCAGATATCACCTCACGCCAGTCAGAGTGGCCAAAATGAACAAATCAGGAGACTATAGATGCTGGCGAGGATGTTGAGAAACAGGAACCCTCTTGCACTGTTGGTGGGAATGCAAATTGGTGCAGCCCTCTGGAAAGCAGTATGGAGGTTCCTCAGAAAATTAAAAATAGACCTACCCTATGACCCAGCAATAGCACTGCTAGGAATTTACCCAAGGGATACAGGAGTCCTGATGCATAGGGGCGCTTGTACCCCAATGTTTATAGCAGCACTCTCAACAATAGCCAAATTATGGAAAGAGCCTAAATGTCCATCAACTGATGAATGGATAAAGAAATTGTGGTTTATATACACAATGGAGTACTACATGGCAATGAGAAAGAACGAAATATGGCCCTTTGTAGCAACGTGGATGGAACTGGAGAGTGTGATCCTAAGTGAAATAAGCCATACAGAGAAAGACAGATACCATATGTTTTCACTCATATGTGGATCCTGAGAAACTTAACAGAAACCCATGAAGGAGGGGAAGGAAAAAAAAAAAGAAAAGAGGTTAGAGTGGGAGAGAGTCAAAGCATAAGTGACTCTTAAAAACTGAGAACAAACTGAGGGTTGATGGGGGGTGGGAGGGAAGGGAGGGTGGGTGATGGGTATTGAGGAGGGCACCTTTTGGGATGAGCACTGGGTGTTGTATGGAAACCAATTTGACAATAAATTTCATATATTGAAAAAAAATAAAACCAAAATAAAAATAAAAATAAGAGAGTTGATTGAGCTTGCGAAGATGGCAGAGTAGGAGAACCCTGAGCACAACCCATCCCATATTTACAATTAGATATCATCCACATTCAAGTCAATAACCTTAGGAGTGATCCAAAGACTGGCAGAACTACACGAGTAAATACAGAGAAGAATCTGCATCTGAAACATTATGAAGGTAAGAAAGGTGTAAGAGTGCTGTGTGAAGGAGGGAAGGAGCTAGCTATGAGTGAAGAAGGCAGAGAAATGGACACTTGAATCATGGAGCTCACATGTGGAAGATCAATCCCTATAACATTTGGCTTTAAAAGCCAGAAGGGCTGGGAGGTGGGGAGTTAAGATGACAGAAAAGCAGGGAAATCCTAAGTTTGTCTCATCCCTTGAACACAGCTAGATAGTTATCAAATCATTCTGAACACCAAAGAACTCAATTAGAGGTTTGAGAGAACAAAAACTGCAAGTCTGCATGTAAAAAGGTGAGCATTTCCTGGGAAGTAGGAGGTGTGGAGAGTTGATTTATGGGAGAGAAATCTGCAGGTATGGTGGCATTGAGGAAGCCTGCTTACGGAGGCTACCACAAAGTATTATAAGCAGTGGAGCACAAAATCTGAACTTTTAGAAGTCAGCTACAGTAGGGGATGTATCTAGTTTAAAGGTGCTCAGGTGGAGAAGTGGGGAGGAATCCCAGGAGTGACAGCGTGGTCTGAGGATCCCCTGTATCACAAGAAAGACAGGTGGCCCCAATGTGCTATGCTGTTTCTAGGCATAGGAGTGGGTTACTGGTGCCCACAGGGGGGCCAGATTTCTGTTCTGTTTTTGACATAAACCGTGGACTATTGGGCAGTCCTATGACCACTTACTTCACATGGGCTGGCAAAAACGTGCTTAGACCCTCCCCCAAAGGAACAGAGTGGATCCACACCAGGCAATCCCTAAAATTTGGAGTTTTGAAACTCAGTAGTGTACCTGAGATAAATAAAAAAAAAAGCTTGGACACAGGCAAGGTGAATGCAGTGTTCTGATGAAAACTGGGGATACAAGAGGGGTGATTGATTTCTCTTCTGTGACCATTTCCTAGAGAGTGGCGGGGCGGGGCCACTCCCCAGAGCTGGAGGTGGGGGGCATCCATGTTCATCCTCCCCACTAGCACTGAAAAACTTCAGGAAACAAAACAGCGCCACCTAGTGGAGGCTGGAGCCGCTTACACTAAAACCCACACCCTGCACCCTGGAGGCACATTTCCACTGAAACAAATCAGCCTGAGAATCCATGCAGCAGGCCCTCCACCAGAAGACCAGCCAAGCAACTTGCCTACACCAAGAGGCTGAGTAATATTCCATTATATATATTAAAATAAATAAATGAACTTAAAAAAAAAAACAGATGAACATAGGGAAGGGGAAGGAAAAATAAATCAAGATAAAAAAAAAAAAAAAGAGGGAAGGGTGCCTGGATGGCTCTGTCAGTTAAGTGTCTGACTCTTGATTTCATCTCAGGTCATGATTTCATGGTTCCAGAGTTCAAGGCCCACATTTGGCTCTTCACTGACAGCACAGCGGAGCCTGCTAGGGATTCTCTATCTCCTTCTCTCTGCCCCTCCCCAATGAGCTTTCTCTCTGTCAAAAATATATAAATAAACTTAAAAAAAAAAACAGAGAGAGGGACAAGCCATAAGACATTCTTGAGTATAGAGAACAGACTGAGGGTTGATGAAAGGGAGATGGGTGGGGGGATAGGCTAAATGGGTGATGAGAATTAAAGATGGCACTTGGGATGAGAACAGGGTATTATATGTAAGTGATGAATCACTAAATTCTGTTCCTGAAACCAATGTTCCACTATATGGTAATTAACTTGTATCTAAATTGAAAGAAAGAAAGAAAGAAAGAAAGAAAGAAAGAAAGAAAGAAAGAAAAGAAAAGAATGAAAACTTAGGCTCATAACCTGCAAAAAACATTCTATCTGTAATCAAAAAACTTCCACGAAACAAAAACCCAGAGCCAAATCGCTTTACAGATTATTTCTACCAAATATTTAAAGAAAGTTAATGCCATTATTCTCAAAGTAATAAAAAAAAAAAAAAAAACATAAAAGAAAGGAAAACTTCCAAATTCATTCTATGAGTCCAGCATTGCCCTGATACCAAAAGCAGATAACAACACCACTAAAAAAGAGAACCACAGAGGCCTATCTGAATGAGCTTCATCATGTCTGGTACGACCATGTTCTCTCAGATGAGCATCACTGGGCTATTGGCCTGGGCTGTGTAGATGCAATGGATCCAAGTTCAAAATGGCAACTTTAAAATGTACTGCCTGTAGGGTTAAATTGTAGGGCTAACCTGTAGCCTTGAGAAAGAACAGCTTTGTTTTGACACGATAGGTTAAGAGATAACAGCCTTGTCCTATCAATCAAGGGGACAAAAGTTCAAGGAAAATCAACTGGATTAGAGTTTGATTGGATTGGGGCAAGGGCATGTTGAGAACTTTGAAAAAGTGGCGCCGGAGGCAGGGTCAAGGAGGTCAACTGGTTGTGGCTTAACGGCAGAAGGTCTGAACTGTTTCCACCCCCATCTGGGAACTATTTCTTTGTTCTGTTCCCAGGTGATGATAAGACGAGGTGGTTGGCTATAAAAACTCTGTACCCAGGCTGTTCGAGGCCGCACTCTTATTAAGAGTGTCTGTCCCGATCGGTCGGCCTTGCCTCTCATTGCAATAAACTTTTGCTGTGACTGTCACTGGTACCCGTAGCATTGTTTCAGGAGTTGTGTGGATGCAACATTGCCAGGTAATTAAAGTCAATCAAAAGCATCCAGAAAATTACCAAGTCTATGAAAATGGTTCCAGCAGCAACATATACCCAAGCAGATAGGGAGCTAAAACCAGCTCAAGTGTATTGAAGTAGGATCTTTGGCCCTCTATGAAAAAGCTGATACTTATTAAGGTGCCTGAAGACAAGAAGAAACACCTTCTTATTGATATGTCCTCAGATTGAGGGTTCTGTGGTAGTATTCATTCCTCAGTTCCTAAACAGATGAAAACTGAGGTGGCCACATTCACAGCAGCGGAGAAAGAAGTTACACTTGTTGGAATTTGTGGTAAAATCACCAATATACTTCATAGGACTCACTCTGACAAGTTTGTGGTGACCTTCAAAGAAGTGGGAAGAAAACTTCCTGTGATTGGAGATGCATCTGTCGTTGCCCTTGAATTACTAAATTCCAGATATGAATTTGGTGAAGACTATATCATATTAAATCTCTTTAGGTCTGTTATCTCCTACAAGATAGAAGAAAAGGTCATCTTGTCCCTTGATATCATTGCAAGTGCTGAGAGCACTTCTTGAGGAATGGCCTTAGATACTTCCCCTAGGTTCTTAGTTGCCCAAGAAGACATTTCTGTGGGAAGGAACAAGTGTCCCTTGTTCTTTAGAAGTGAAAATCAGTCTCTCATAAATGCTACCAGCCTGGTTCCCAGTAGATCAGGAAGAGAGAGTAGAACAAAGAAAGTATGGTTCCTAAGCAACTCTTCAACACAAGGGAAGAAAGAGTTGAAGACTCACCAATGAAGAGTGCTGCTCAACATACAGTTATCTGATCCCTTGTGGTCACAAAAAAAGATATTGCTGGGTGGACTGGGGAGACTCTCAGGCCCTGAGCTCTCCACCCAATCTGCCCCCTGGGACTTCACTGGAAGATTGTGGTCTCCTGGCAAGAAATAATTCAAGAATGGACCAGACAATGGTGAGAAGTGAGAAAGTTTATTAAAGTGAGGATACACTTAGAGATGTGAGAGCAGGCGAGCTTAAGGGAGAGCTGTTCCCGGGGTTTGGGTCTTCTATCTTGTATTACAGTTGTTAACTCAGGTAAAACAATTATTATTTGAGGGGAGGATTACTTTGAGAGCAAGGTTTCTTTCCTTTTCTCCATTACTTGGTCAGGGTTTCTGCCCTTCTTTGAATTGGCCTGGGTAGTTTCATCTGGCTTTTTTGTAGGATTGTTTGTGGAATGTGGCAAACACAGGTTGCTAACTTTCCTAATAACGGGCCTTGACTGACCTTTTGATGGCTTCAGGCGTCCTGTTAAAGCCTAATTAACTTCTTGCTTTAATGACAGGAAGGAAAATCCTGTAGAGCCATATATTTGTACCAGGGTTCACTCTCCCCTTACCTGGGTATTTATTGCCTGCCACTGAGCCCATCCTTCCATCACAGCGAGTCCTGCTAAGGCTCACAGAGAATGGAAAACATTAGATTTGGGTATCTCTTATTGGCAAATTTGGCATGGTCCAATGAGTTTATTACTTCTATGACCATAGTGACCCAAAGATCCTCTCTATTTTTTTTTTATTTTAAATCCAGTTAATTGCCAGTGTTTTATTAGTTTCAGGTGTACAGTATAGTGATTCAACACTTCCATAAATCACCCAGTCCTCAACATAAGTGTACTCCTTAATCTCCATCACCTATTTAACTCAACCTGCACCCCCTCCCCTCTGGTAACGATCAGTTTGTTCTCTATAATTAAGAGTCTGTCTCTTGGTTTCTCTCTCTCTCTCTCTCTCTCTCTAATACCCTTGTCTCATTTGTTTCTCTTTTTTTAAGTTTATTTCTTTACTTTGAGAGATGTAGAGAGAGGGCGAGCTGGGGAGGGGCAGAGAGAGGTGTGGCAGGGGAGAGAATCCCAAGCAGGATACACACTGTCAGTGCAGAGCCCAATGCTGGGCTCAATCCCATGAACTGTGAGATCATGACTTGAGACAAAATGAAGAGTCAGATGCTTAAATGACTGAGCCACCCAGATACCCCTCATTTCTTTGTTTCTTAAATTCTAGATATGAGTGAAATTGTATCTTATTTGTCTTTCTCTGATTGACTTATTTCATTTAGCATTATGCTCTCTAGTTCTATCCTTGTCATTGCAAGTGTCAAGATTTTATTATTTTTATGGATAACTAATATTCCAGTGTGTGTGTGTGTGTGTGTGTGTGTGTGTGTGCCACATCTTTGTTTTTTTTTTCAAGTTTTTAATTCCAGTTAACAGTGTAATATTAGTTTCAAGTGTACAATATAGTGATTCAACACTTCCATACACTTCCATATGTTCCATACAACAACAATATGTTGTTCCATACAACAAGTGCACTCTTTAATCTGCATCACCTATTTAAGCCATTACCCCACCAACCTCCCTTCTGGTAACCAGCCACTTATTCTCGATGGTTAAGAGTCTTAACTCTCTCTCTCTCCCTTTGCTCATTTCCTTTTTTTCTTAAATTTCGTGTATGAGTGAGATCATGTGGTATTTGTTGCTCCTCTGATTGATATATTTTGCTTGTCATAATACTCTCTAGCTCCATCCATGTTATTGAAAATAGTAAGATATAGATAGATAGATAAAGATATAGATATATAGATAGATATATCACATCTTCATTATCTATATTATATAGATGATAGATAGATAGATGTGATATATATGTGTGTGTAATGTATACATGTATATACATATATGTATACGTATACATATACATGTATATGCATATGTATATGTATATGTATATGTATATGTATACATATATGTATGTGTATATGTATATACTCTGTCCCAGGGGACAGATTGGGTGGAGAGGTCAGGGCCTGGGAGTCTCCCCAGTCCACCCAGCAATATCTTTTTTGTGACCACAAAAGGACCAGATAACCGTACATTGAGCAGCACTCTTCATTGGCGAGTCTTCAACTCTTGCCTCCCTTGTGCTGAGAGTTGCTTAGGAACCATATTTTCTTTGTTCTACTCTCTCTTCCTGATATACTGGGAACATTAGTAGTCTGTTAGTATTTATGGGACACTTATTTTCACTCCTAAAGAATAAGGGGCACCTGTTCCTTCCCACAGAAAGGTTTTCTTGAGCAACTAAGAACCTAGGGGAAGTATCTAAGGTCATTCCTCCAGAAGTGCATTAGTCCCATGGGGAACTCCCTCTCATGGTAATTAATTTCTGGTGACCCAGGCATGCACACACACTCTGAGTACTCCAGTACTCCAAGCCCCCCTGCTTATTTCAGACTTCCAGTAGGAGAAACTGAGACACATAAAAGAGTGATTCATGGCCATTCATATGAGTGATGCTTACAAACAGCACCCTGAGATCCATCACATTGATCCCTAGGTGACTCTTGATATTCCCAGTCTATCTCTATCTCTGCAAAAATCTCTCTTAGTTATGGGACACTCTGACCACCCAGATGCTGGCCCTGGGTCTAGCTTCAGCCATTTCCTCTCATACCTTTCTGAACTATCCTTTGTTGAAGGTGGGGCACTAGGACCTGTGAGATGTTTTGCCACCTATAACAAAGGTCTTGCAAGAGGGCCAAGTCAGACTGTTGTATCTGTGTAAGATAATGTAAAACAGGTTATAAACTGTTTTACTCCCTGGAAAAGGACCCCACTTATTGAGATTTATCCCTGTGGGTCTGTCTTAGTTGGCACTTAATTAAGTGTAATGCAACCCAAATAATTCAGGGATAAAGAGAGAATTGGAAGATAGAGGTTAATTTCACCAGAAGTGACTGCAAAGTGGGAGAGATCAACAGATACCTATAGACAAGTAAGAAATATTTAAACAATCAAAAAGACCCCTGCCTTTTGGTGGCAGTTGTTTGCCACCAATTGTTGAACACCTGATCAGAACAAGGAGAATGGGAACTTCAGAGATCTTAGAGTCATGAAGATGCCCATTCCTGAGGGATTTACCCCAGCATGTCAGGGATAATTGTTTAGCATCATCTATACTGAGGTCTTCAGGAAGCCTTCTTCTCTCAGGGCCAGAAGGTGTTAAGATAAAGCACAGATTTTGGGATTCCAGGACTGGCAGGACCATCACACAGCATGCTAACCACAGCTGTGATTACAGGGTGATGTGTGGACAGCAGGTTAAGGACAGCCATGGTCCACTCATCATTGGAACTCTCTGAAAGAGATCCCACCTGAGATCCTACCAAGTTCATGATAGAGAGATAACTCTCTTTGGAAGAATAGAACTCAAGTCTTCTATTAATGGGAGCCCTTATTCACTTGCTCCTTTTCTCATTACAGGAGTCAACTCTCTCCCTGAAGACAATGGGAATTTCCACCTCTATCCCCAAAGACTCCCGGGATACATTTTGACATACTAAGATCAGCTCTGATTAAAAATCCTAACATGGAAAATTCTTATCTTCTTTTGTAACACTGTTTGGCTTCAGTATAAGCTAGGGAATGAGGAAATCTGTCTGGAAAATGGTAGTCTTAACTATGACACTATATTGCAACGTGATCTTTTCTGTAAGCAACCAGAAAAATGGGTAGAAATCACTTATGACCAGGCCTTTATGGTCCTCAGGGATGACCCTAACAAGTATAAAACATGCACAGTGAGGAGGGGTCATTTAGAAATTGGTCCCAAGAAAGGAATTCTCACAATTGCTCCCCACAAGGAACAACCCAAGACCAAGAGTGACACCCCAGATCCATCAGCTCCATCAGAAGCAACTACTCACATCAACCACATCAACCAATCTATTCTCCTTTACCAGATTCATGCCAAGAGAAAGACCTCTTCTGCCCCCTACATGGAATTGTGGGTGGACCTCAGGGGACCACAAGAGTATATGTTCCCTTTTCAATGTCAGATTTCAGGGAGTGCCGTGAGCAATTAGGCCAGCTTTCTGAGGATCCCAGCAAATGTACTAGGAATTCAGGAACCTGACTCAGTCTTTTGAATTAACCTGGAAGGACCTTCTGGTCAATCTCTTTCATTGCTGCCAACACAGAGGAGCAATTCCACATCCTGGCAGAAGCACGAACCTTGCAGATGCCCTTCATGCTTCCTAGCCTATCCAATAGGAATGATGGAAGTACCTCAAATATACCCCTATTTGAATTATCAGCTTGGGCAGCAGGGACCACATGGTCTATGCCTTTTGGAGGGCATGAAAGATGTTATCATCTGTTGGGGTTACTACTGAGGATGACAAGCTTATACACAATGCTTGGCTAGCTAAAATGTAACACAGATTTCTGATGGGCTACATTTAAGCTTGGGAGGGGCTTGGGTCTCTTGGAATGTCAGAGGCTTGTAACTTCCCTGATTGCAGAATGCCCAGGGGCCAGCCCTCCCAGAAGTTTCTGCAGTCCTTGGGGAACTCGGTTATCTATACATTGTGTACAAAGTTTAGCAAAACAATAGGACATATAGACACTTGCCTTTGGCTCTGATTTGATTAGTTTCTTGTAATTGCTCACCTTTAAGTTATACACCCTTTATTTTTGCATGCCTAAAAAGTTATATGCCCTCTGTACACAACAAGCCAACTGAGATTTGTGACTGTCCCGGCACTGCAATAAGTGAGAATATGAGTGAGGCTAATGGGTCTTCTTCATCTGCAAACGTTGACCCCCATGCCTTCTCCTCTCTTTCGTAACAAAGTGTGGAGTAATCTTTCATCCACTGTTTCAGTGTTTGCTGGCCATTCCCAGCAATAATCAAGCCAGTGAATTATTACAAGGTTAAGGAAATCACCCAAGACCCTGAAAGAGTGGATCTACGCCGGCTGACTCCATCTTGTTCTGTGTCCTCCACCTTGAGTGACTATGTCCCCGACATGCCCCCTTTCTGGGAAAATCGCAGAAACCTCAGACCACGCCTCCTCCCCTTGAATAACCTCCCACTCACTGTTCAAACTTCCTGATCAAAACACACCCAGCAACCTGCCTAATGGGACTCCGACCCTTCCCCAGCCAATCGGCTGAGGCCACGACCCTTCCCCAGCCAATCGGCTAAGGCCACAGCCATTACCTCACCAACTGCCCCTAGACCCCTATAAAACCTTTGTGCTTTTATAACTCGCTGCTCTCTTTGGCATCTCACCGCTCCGTCGGTGCAGGTAGGGGATTGAGCTCGAGCTAGCTTGAATAAAGGCTCTTCCCTTTTGCATTGGACTCAGCTCCCTGGTGGTCTTTGGGGATCGTGAATTCTGGGCATAACATTTGGGGGCTTGTCCCAGGATCCCCAAGACCCCCGAGAGACCCCCGACCCGGACAGTCTGACTGGCCATGGTTAGTGTATGTTCCTTCCGTCTTTTCTGTGTGAGCTCATTTCTGAAATTCTGGTAGTGCCCAGAGCGGTCTAAGTGGACACACTGGAGGACCACAGGCCGGGAGTTTCGGAAGACGTTCTGATCCTCCCTTCTGGAGGGACGTGGATTCCCCTCAAAGGTCTGACATGAGGCGGGTCGCTCCCTCTGGTCAGCGTGAGCCCATTATCTAGATTTCAGTGTTGCTTCCACGGAGTTGGAAGACTGTTTCTAGGGGCCCTCTGTTTGTCTGCTTCTGTGTTTCTCTGTTTTGTTCTGTGGACTTACTGGACGGACATTATGGGACAGACTCAGACTACTCCTCTAAGTATTATGATTGATCACTTTAAGGATGTCAGGGGAAGAAATAACAACCTCAGTGTGGAAATCTGAAAGGGTCGGTGGCAGGTGTTTTGTTCTAGCAAGTGGCCAACTTTCAATGTCGGATGGCCACCAGAGGGGACCTTCAACCTCCCTACCATCCACCGAGTCAGGAGTATCATCTCTCGGCCTAAGACAGGCCATCCTGATCAGCTCCCTTACATTATCACTTGGCAGGACCTTGTAGAAGACCAACCCTCTTGGCTTAAGCCCTTCCTAGCCCCACGCCCTCCAGAGCCAAAACGCATTCTTGCTTTTCAGGGGACAGAGAAGAAGGACAACAAGAAAAGTCTTACCAGCCTTCAACACCCCTCTACCCTGTCCTACGGGGGGGGGGGATTGAAGAATAATTCATTTTTCCTCCCCCGTATAATCCCCCTAGGATGCCAGAAGAACACCATCCTCCCCCTCTGGGGGAAGCAGACGCTGTTCCGAGAGCGGGAGGTGGAAACGCTCCAGTGGGAAGCCTGCCCTTTACCAGACAAAAGGCTCAGAGGGAGCAGTCCGCCTCTGCCACTGACTCCACTATTCTGCCCCTGCGAGCTACTGGACACCCAGACGTGGAGGGGAATCAGCCCATCCCTATTGGTCTTTCGCCACTAGTGACCTCTACAATTGGAAAGCTCAGAATTCTAAGTATTCTGAGAAACCGGCAAGGCTTATTGATTTACTAGACTCTGTTCTTTTTACTCATCAGCCCACATGGGACGATTGCCAGCAGCTTTTGCAGGTCCTGTTCATGACTGAGGAAAGAGAAAGAATCCTCAATGAGGCCCAAAAACTAGTTCCAGGTGCAGACGGGAATCCCACCACCAACCAGGCTCAGATAGATGCCTCCTTTCCCTTAACTCAGCCCCAGTGGGATTTCAACATGGCAGAAGGTAAGGAGAGGCTCCGGGTCTACAGCCAGACTGATGGGGGGGCTCTCCGAGTGTCTGCTAGAAAGCCAACCAATTTGGCCAAGGTAGGAAATGTACAACAGGGAAAAGATGAATCTCTGGCTGCCTTTTTAGAACGGATCATGGAGGCATTCCGTACCTGTACCCTCATGGATCCAGAGGCTCTGGAAAGCAAGGCAGCTGTTATCATGGCCTTTGTAAACGAATCAGCCATAGACATTAGGAGAAAATTGCAGAGAATAGATAGAATAGGAGATAAAAGTCTGCAGGACTTACTGGTGGTAGCCAAAAAGGTATATAATAACTGGGAGCCTCCTGAGGACAAGCAGGCTCGCGCCATGGCAGCTGCCAGCAGCAAGCAGACTCGAGACCTGGCCAGATAATACTAGCTACCACTGCTGACTCCCCCGAGGAATAAGACAGCCGTCTCTGGCAGCTGGCAGACGACGCAAGAAAAGGTAAAGGAACCACCAAGGCGGGGGGGGGGGGGGTGGTAAGCAGAGGCTGCAGAAAGATCAGTGCGCATACTGCAAAGAGATGATAGGGCATTGGGCCCGAGATTGTCCGAAAAAGGCCAGCGGGAAGGGAAGCAAGACTGATCGAGTAAAAGTCCTAGAGTTAGATGAACTGAGTGATTAGGGGAATCGGGGTTCAGACCCTCTCCCCGAGCCCAGGGTAACTCTTAAAGTGGAGGGGACCCCTGTTGACTTCCTCGTCAACACCGGAGTGCAACATTCGGTCCTCCGCACTCCACAAGGAAAACTAGCCAGCAAGAAGTCCTGGGTACAACGGGCAACTGGTATGAGCCAGTATTCATGGACTACCCGAAGAAAGGTAGATTTGGGGCTGGGCCGGGTATCCTGCTCCTTTATGGTAATACCAGAATGCCCCTACCTGCTGTTAGGATGGGACTTAATGACCAAGATTGGAGCTCAGATAACTTTCAGACAAGGGGGGCCTCAGGTCACCGATGACAAGGGCCACTCCATCCAGGTCCTGACCATGAAACTGGAGGATGAATACCGCCTCCACCAGGAGGTGCTCCCAAGAGAGGATAATATAGACAGATGCCTAAAAGAATTCCCCTCAGTTTGGGCAGAGACGGGGAGGGGGGGATGGGGGGCAGGGATAGGACTAGCCACTCACAGAACCCCAGTCCTGGTAGAGCTCAAGCCAGGAGAGAGTCCGATAAGGATCAAACAATACCCCATGTCTCAGAAGAAGGGGATCCAGCCACACATCCAGAGACTACGAAGCCTAGGGGTACTAGTTCCTTGCCAGTCTTCCTAGAACACCCCCCTACTGCTGGTCAAAAAGCCTCACACAAATGACTACTGACTGGTACAAGACCTCCAGGAAGTAAATAAGAGGGTCACGGACATACACCCAACTGTTCCCAACCCATATACTCTCTTGAGTTCCTTGGCGCCCTCCAGGGTCTGGTATACTGTACTAGATTTAAAGGACGCCTTCTTCAATCTGCCGCTGGCACCCCAGAGCCAACCCTTGTTCGCCTTCGAGTGGCATGATCCGGAGGAGGGCTACAGTGGGCAACTCACCTGGACACGGCTACCTCAGGGATTCAAAAATTCACCCACCATCTTTGATGAGGCACTACACGAGGACCTGGGTGAGTACAGAAGGGAGCACCCTGGCCTCACCCTCCTACAGCACATAGATGACATCCTGATTGCTGCTGACATGGACAAAGACTGTGAGCGACGGACCCAGGACCTGCTTGCTACCCTGGGGGCCTTAGGGTACCGGGCATCCGCGAAGAAGGCTTAGATATGCAGGGAGAGGGTAAGTTACCTGGGATATATCCTGGAGGGCGGACAGCGGTGGTTATCAGATGCCAGAAAAAAAAACTGTCCTAAAGATCCCTACTCCCACCTCCCAAAGAGAAGTAAGGGAATTCCTAGGATCAGCTGGCTACTGCCGCCTCTGGGTTCCAGGTTTTGCTGGGATCTCCAGGCCCCTATATGAAGCTACCAAAGAGGGGAAAACATTTAAATGGGCTGAAAAAGAAGAAACTGCCTTTAATCAGTTAAAAAAGGCCCTCCTAAGTGCCCCAGCCCTGGGCCTGCCAGACATTACGAAGCCCTTCCACCTCTTTGTAGATGAACATAAGGGAATAGCAAAAGGGGTTCTGACTCAAGCCTTAGGCCCCTGGAACTGCCCAGTGGCTTACCTGTCCAAGAAGCTAGACCCAGTGACTGCCGGCTGGCCACCATGCCTAAGAATTATTGCAGCGACAGCACTCCTAGTCAAGGACACAGACAAACTGACCCTAGGACAGGAGATCTGGATCACGACCCCACACGCCATTGAAGGTGTCCTGAAACTGCCTCCTGATAGATGGATGAGCAACACACATATGACTCATTACCAGAGCCTCCTACTCAACCCTCCATGGGTGCAGTTCCACCCCAGTACGGCCCTAAATCCTGCAACCCTGCTGCCCGACCCGACCTAAGTGCTCCACAACATGACTGTTGTAATACTGGAGAAAGCACATGGATTCCAGACAGACCGACCAACTGGCCCCTCCCCAATGCCAAGGCTACTTGGTTCACTGATGGCAGCAGCTTTGTACGGGATGGACACAGGTATGCAGGTGCAGTGGTGGTCACCGAAACGAACACCATATGGGCGGAGGCTCTACCCTCCAGAATGTCAGCCCAGCGAGCAGAGCTCATAATCCTCACCAAGGCGCTGATGCTGGGAGCTGGAAAATGGCTTAACATCTACACAGACAGACGTTATGCATTTGCCACAGCTCATAGTCATAGGGCAATTTATCAGGAGAGGGGGTTACTGACGCAGAAGGACGGATTATAAAAAATAAGCAGGAGATACTTGACCTGCTTACGGCCTTATGGCTTCCTGCCAGGCTAGCCACTATCCACTACCAAGGGCACCAGAAAGCTGATAACCCGGTAGCTAGAGGTAATCAAAAAGCTGACCAGGCAGCCAAGGCAGTAGCCCTTACTTCAGTCCCCACCATGACCATACAACTACCGGACCCGGGAGACCCAGTTTTACCAGACCAGCCCAAATACTCCCAGGAGGAGTTACAGCAGATCAAGAAACTCCCCATGGCCCAGGAGATAAAGGGATGGTGGTATACACCTAACAAGGAGCTAGTGCTGCCAGACTGGCTCGGAGTCTCAGTATTAGAGTGCATGCATTGGTCTACTCACATGGGGGCCCGAAAATTAAAAGACTTAGTCCGACATGCGACATGCCAGAATCAAGATTCACCAATAGGACACCAAAATAGAGCAAGTTGTATCTGCCTGCAAGACCTGCCAACTCACCAACGTGAGAGCCACATCAAATAAAAAAGGAACCAGGCTCAGAGGCACCAGACCGGGAGCCCAATGGGAGGTCGACTTCACTGAAGTCAAACCAGGAAAGTATGGTTATAAATATCTTTTAGTATTTACACACACCTTCTCTGGCTGGGTGGAGGCATACCCAACCAATCATGGTACAGCTCAGGCGGTGGCTAAGAAGCTACTGGAAGACATCTTACCCAGGTATGGTTTTCCTGCCATGATAGGATCAGACAATGGACCAGCTTTTATCTCGCAGGTAACACAGGCAGTAGCCAAGGCGGTGGGGGCAAACTGGAAATTACATTGTGCTTATAGGCCCCAGAGCTCAGGACAGGTAGAAAGAATGAATAGAACCCTAAAAGAGACCCTTACCAAATTAACCATGGAGACTGGCGGGGACTGGGTGACTCTCCTACTGTATGCCCTTTACTGGGTTAGGAACACTCCTTACACCTTGGGTGTTACTCCCTATGAGAGCATGTTTGGCAGGCCACCCCCTATTATTCCCAACCTTCGAGCTGAACTTCTTGCTGAGTTTAAAGATCAAGAGCTTTTTCTTTCCTTGAGAGGGCTCCAGAGGGTGCACGAGGACATTTGGCCACGCCTCCGTGCCATCTACGAGGCTGGCCTGACCCCGACACCTCATCAGTACAGGCCGGGAGACTGGGTCTATGTCAAGAGGCACCACCGAGAGACCCTCGAGCCGTGCTGGAAGGGATCCACATCGTGGTGCTGACAACCCCCACCACTCTCAAAGTAGATGGCATCACGACCTGGGTCCACACCCACGTTCAGCCAGCAGACCCCTCCTCAATCCGGAAGGACTTTGTCATGGGATGGGCTGTCAATCGGGACCAACACAACCTGCTCAAGCTCAAGCTACAGCGCATTCGACCCATCTAATATTGGTAACTCTGTTAGCTCTGCTTGTCACTGCTCATGCTGCTGAGAGTCCCCATGCCCCCCAAAACATCACCTGGCAGATCATAGAAACCAGCTCGGGGACATACTCAATCAAACTTCCCAGAGCCACCCCAGGGACACTTGGTTCCCAGAATTTTGCATAGACCTCCAAACTCTGCTCCCCTTGTCACCATACGCCCCCGGATTCCATGCGCAGAACCTTTATTTCTATGTCTGCCCTGGCCACTCTTGCTTGAGCACATGCAGGGACACGGCTGACTACTTTTGTGCCTCCTGGTCATGTGTCTCAATGGGGCACATCTGGTGGACCCACCATGCAACAGAGATCTCATTGTGGTAAAGCGGCCCAGTGGCCCTGACCACCATATGTCTGGGGGCGCAGTAATCCCATAGTTATATCCTTTACAAGCCAAGGTAAAAAAACAACAGGATGGGAGAGTGGAAAAACCTGGGGACTCAGGAGATATGACCGGGTTAGGCCGGGAGCCAAAGACAAGGGAGCGTTATTTACTCTCCGAATGCAAGCGACTCCCCTTACCTAGCAGTCCCCCACAAGGGTAGGACCCAACCAAGTACTAGTTCCCCGACCTGCCCCCGCCCGGACGGCCATGCCCAGAAACACCCAGGCCCCAGCCATACGGCCCTCCACATCCCCTGTCCTTACCAGAGCATCACCCGCATCTCCTGCCCCAGGTCACAACTTACTATCTGGTGCAAACCTCCTGTGGAGCACAGTTGTTGGAGCATACCATGTACTAAACACTTCTAGGCCCAACCTGACCAAGTCCTGTTGGCTCTGTCTAGATGTCCGGCCCCCATATTACGAAGGTATTGCCATTAAAGGCAATTATACAACAGCCTCCAAATCTAGCTCCTGAAGATGGCAGCAGGCTACTGCAAGACTAACCCTCCAGGCGGTAACAGGGCAAGGCACTTGTATAGGCCACGTACCACCCGAGCAGTCACATCCCTGTAATGAAACCCAAACAGTCCCCAGGAAGACAGTGTATCTACTCCCTCCCAAAAATGCATGGTGGGCCTGTTCCAGAGGCCTTACTCCCTGCGTCCACTCCCAGGTCCTTAACTCCTCGAAAGAAAGCTTCTGCATACTCGTGCAGTTGATCCCCAAGTTGGTATACCATTTGGGGGGAGAAATACTTAACAGGTTAGGCTCTACTAACCCCCGAAGTAAAAGAGAGCCTATTACAACCTTAACTCTGGCTGTGCTTTTGGGATTGGGATTAGCGGGGGCAGGGACCGGAATATCCTCAATCGTCATTCAGGACAAAAACTACGGAACGCTAAGGGCAGCCATTGACTTAGACATAGAAAGAATTGAAAAATCAATTTCTCATTTACAGGAATCCCTTACTTCCTTATCAGAAGTAGTACTCCAAAAAAAAAAGGGGGATTAAATTTATTATTCCTGCAGCAAGGAGGACTATGTGCAGCCCTAAGGGAAGAATGTTGCTTCTATGTTGATCACTCGGGGGTTGTAAAAGAATCTATCGCCCTCATAAGGGAAGGGCTGCAAAAACGAAAGTTAGAGAGAGAACAATCTCAGTCTTGGTATGAGTCTTTGTACAACTGGTCTCCCTGGTTAACTACCCTCATCTCGGGCCCTTGCCGGACCCCTTGTCATCCTGCTCCTACTAGTAACCCTCGGACCCTGTTAATCAACATACTGGTCCGGTTTGTCAGGGACTGCATGGAGGCCGTCCAACTAATGGTCCTCTGTGCTCAGTGCGAGCACTTAATAACAGAAGAGAACAAAATAGAAATGCAGTCATCCCATGATTGGGTCCACAAGCTACATGACAAGGGGGGGAATGAAAGAGCGGACCTACGCCAGCCGACTCCATCTTGTTCTGTGTCCTCCACCTTGAGTGACTATGTCCCCGACATGGCCCCTTTCCAGGAAAATCGCAGAAACCTCAGACCATGCCTCCTCCCCTTGAGTAACCTCCCGCTCACCCATTCAAACTTCCCTATCAAAACACGCCCGGCAACCTGTGTATCGGGACTCCGACCCTTCCCCAGCCAATCAGCTGAGGCCACAGCCATTACCTCACCAACTGCCCCTAGACCCCTATAAAACCTTTGTGCTTTTGAAACTCGCTGGCTCTCTCTGGCATCTCACCGCTGCATCGGTGCAGGTAGGGGATTGAGCTCGAGCTATCTTGAATAAAGGCTCTTTGCTTTTGCATCAGACTTGGCTCCCTGGTGGTCTTTGGGGATCGCAAATTCTGGGCACAACAACCCATGCAATAATCCTGTCCTTATCTAGTCTTGCTTGGTGGAAAGACTACAAAAATCCACAAATGTAGACCCAGACACTCCAGAAAAGCAGTTATCCTGGGGACCCTCTTCATAAGCCCATCAGCCCAGATATTTTTAGAAAGCTCCAAAAGATGGCTTTAGGGCCCCAACTACCTTTAACCAGCTTGTATATGTGACTTTCTCTGTCTTCAAATCGAGATCAGGCTGAAGAAGAAAGGAAGGAACAAAGGGAATGAAGACAGACTAAGGCTTTTAGCCACTGCCATTAAGCTGCCTGACCACCTCACGGCCACCCAAACCAACCCCAAAGAAGAGCACAAGGTAAAGGAGCTTGTTTCTCTATGGGATCCCAGCCCACTGTAGATAAGAATGCCCTCCAAACTATCCTCCAGTAAAGTGTCCTGCCCTCTATTTGGGTGCAAAGGGCATTGGAAGAGGGACTGACCTCATGTCTGAAGGCAATCAAGATATGATTCCTTACCAGTTATTGCCCTGAATGACTGATGGGGCCTGAGTTTCCTGCTGGCTCCCACGAAAAGCATCACCATTTTGGGGAGGAACCATAGGTAACTCTTGATGTGGCAAGTAAACTTGTCAGATTTCTGAATAACATGGGATCGAGCTGCATATTCAGTCCTTACTTCCCATTCTGGATCCTTGAACTCTGAATCATGTTCTATTGTTAGGGGAGAGGGAAAGCCAAAATCAAAATATCTCACTGAAACCCTAACTTCTTTATGGGTAAATTATCTCATAACTCAAAATTCCTGGCCATGCCAACATGCACAAGCACTCTTTTGGAAAAGGATTTCTTATCCACCCTTGGAGATACTATCAACCTCCCAGAAACAAAGGGACTCTTCCTAGTTAGCTTGTGTCCCCACCCCCAGGAAGACCCTTTTGATAATATTGCACCATAAATCTAAGACTGAGTCAATTCCTACATGTGGGACAAAGGAATTCCAGGGAAATCAGTATTTGCAACATTTGCAAAAATTACCTTAAAGAACAAAACTACTTACACCTGCAAACACCAGTACCTCATTAAACCTCAAGCCCAACAAGGTTTCCAGCCCTTAATAGAAAAGTTCCTAAAACATGGCCTCCTAGTTCCATGTCAGTGTCTCTGTAATTATCCAATCCTACCAGTTTTAAAACCAAGTAGGGAGTACCAGATGACCCACGACCTCCAAGCTATAAATGAGGCTGTCATTCCCATACACCCTATTGTGCCTAATGCCTACACTCTCCTGACCAGATACCTGAAGGTACCACTTGTTTCACAGTCCTGGATCTTAAAGATGCCTACTTTTGCATACCCTTATATCTAGAATCTCAATACTTGTTTGCTTTTGAATGGACTGACATCTATCAATGTAACTCAATAGTATGCCTGGACAGTCCCACCACAGAGCTTTAGGGACAGTACCCTCCTATCTGGTAATGCTCTTGCCAGAAAACTCAGAAAGTTCACTTTAGCCACTGGAGTTCTCTAACAATATGTAGATGATATACTCAATCCGTAGCCCCTCCAAGGAAATATCAGATAAAAACACCATCCTGATTCTAAACCTCCTGGGAGAATAAGTACATAGGGTTGCCCCAACACAGGCCCAAATTTCCACTGGAACAGTGACTCATCCCATGATTCTATGTGCCCCTCTCAACCATCTTCTTATTTGTAGACATCCTTCTCACAACATACAGGGGCCAGTGTTTACCCAATGGCTTGAGGGTTTTTATGGATTGATAACCTTGAACATTGGGCAGTTGCACCCTGAGGCATGTAGTTCCCAGGAGTATGCATAAATAATTCTACCTGACCTCACCCTAAAGCCTGGAGGGCAATAAGCCTTAATGTCTGCAATACCAGGTACCATGCTGTGTTAGCACCTTGGAAGGGTTTGCACATAATGAAACCACGCTACAAAATCTTACAGCAGTGTAAGATAGACTAGCTTTCACTTTCACTACATCCACTTTCTCAGATCTCTCCAAGTCACACCAATCTTTGACCAGTGTGGTTATGGGCAATGGCTGGCTTTGGATTACTTATTGGCTGAACAAGGTGAAGCTTGTGCTGATTAACAGAACCTGTTGCACCTATATCAACACCACAGGACAGGTGGAAGAAAACATCTAAAAATTATGACCAAGACAAATGGCTCCATCAAATACCAAAGGGACTGACCTTACTAGTAGTATTTTGAAGGCTGTGTGTGAGGCACTTCCATCTGTAACCTGGTTGTTGTTGCTTTTAGGTCCAATATTGGCTATATTGTTACTTTTGTTTTTTGAACCTTGTTTAATTTTCTTGTCAAATGTATCTCTTCCATACTCCAACAAATTCATTTACAGTTATGATATTCCAGGGATTATAACCTATCCCCTGTGAAGATGAAACTTACCAACACTCCCTGGACCAATTCATGACTTCCCTTTACTCCTATCTGTCCATCCAGATTTCCTAAAACTTAGATAGCAAGCAAGTACTTCTGAAGACCTCAGGCAGGGTCAATGTCCTACACCAGGATGAATTTGTTACGGAAGATGGACCATCACCCCTTTTTCCCTAAAATATTTTAAGGGCCTAAAGTATTTTATGGGGAATGGTGGTTAGTTAGGCTTTAAGAGGATTCCTGGAGACCAGAAACAAGGGAGTCATGGCCAACTACTGGGAAAGTTAGAGATCTATCCTGGCAGCACTCCAAAAACAAAGCCACAAGAAGCCAGATCAAACCAGGCATGCCCAAGACAAAGAAAGCCAGAAACACTGACCAAGTAAGGAAAAAAAGAAACCTATCTTCCAAAGAAATCCCCTCACCAAGTAATAAGTATCCCACTCCCATTCCTAAGTTAACAACTGTCAATAAAGGATAGAGACCCATGCCTTGGGTGCAGTTTTCCCTTGTGCTCACCTGTTTTCACATCTCCAGAGTGTGCGTTCACTTTAAAAAACCTCCCCACTTGCACTGTTCAACCTTTGTGTCTGGTCCATCCTTGAATTCTTTCTTCCCAGGAGACCATTATCCTCCTGGGACATCTCAGAGACAGGTTGGGTGGAGGTCTCAGGGCCTCGGGTTCTCCCCATTTCAACTGGAAACACTTTCTCCCCTCTTTAAATTCAGTAGATGCCACCATAACCTCTATATCCAGTCAGCCCTTCCATGTTTCTTGATTTTTCCCTCTTCAGGAAAAAGCCAAGGGGGCTTCAATCCATCCCATAAAGGTGTCTACAAAGACCAATAGATTCCTGAACCCCTTACAAGGAGACATGTGCATAAAATCTATCTGACAGTCTTCCTATGGTGGAGTCCTTCATCCTTGGATAGGTTGAATAAGTGAAGGAGGTTTGTGGGCCCCCTCCGGGTAAATGCCATGATAGGTAGAACACATGTGGGAGACAGCCAACGGGGTTTGGGGAATGTCCTTGCCAATCAAAAGAGGTCCCACTAGGTATTGAAGGGCCTTGGCCCTGAGATGGGTTGTCTAATGTAAGTTATTAAGAAATTTCCATTGTAACATTCCTGGCAGTACCAGTTTGCAACTGGGGTCTTGCAGTCAACACTCTGAAGTGAAAGAAAAGCCCTTGTTCAGTGCCCTTTGGGTTTCTTCCTGAATATATTGTGGAGAAAAGGGACTTACATTGGGAACCAGAGATGCTTGAAGGAGCAGCCTGGAGGCTGCTTTTGCATATCTGTCAGCTCTGTTGTTTCCAAAGGAGACCAAATCATTATATTTTATATGGGCCTTGAAATGAATAATAGTTATTTGGGCATGGAGCATAACTGCCTCTAGCAAGGCCAAAATCTCAGAGGCATGTTTAACCAGGGTATTTTGGGCTGGGGGGGAGGGGTGGCGGGCTCTTTCTCCAAGTAGAATCATGGCATGGACCATGTGGAAAGGAATAAGTTGAATAGGCATATATGTTTAGTTTCATTTTTGTGCCCAGTTGGAAGGCTTGGGTAAGAGCAATTAGTTCTGCTTTTTGTGCTGAGGTAGTGGCACCTGTCAGAGGTCCGGACTCAATGACTTTGGTTAAGCTAACAATAGCGTACCAGAGACCCATACTCCAACTATGAAGCTGCTGCCATCCCTGAACCATATAGCCTCTAGGTTATATAGAGGTATATCCTGAAGATCTGGCCTGTCACTGCAAGTTAAATCTAGGTTTTCTAGACAAGAATGTTCCAAGGGGGGATTTGTTGTGGGATCTGGCAGTAAGGTGGCAGGATATAGGGTCTGACTTGACCAGATATTTGGTTCAGGTATTTCTAATAAAAGGGTTTGGTATTTTGTAGTTCTACTATTGGAGATCCAATGAAATGCCCTAGAATTGAGGGTGTCCAATACCTGATGGGGTATATAAACAGTTATGCCTTCTCTGAGCCTTCTTCAACCAGTAGGGCCACAGACCCCAGTGCTCAGAGGCAGGGAAGCCATACTTATGCTATAGGATCTGGATTCTTAGATATGTATGCAACAGGACATTCAGAGGATCCCAGCATTTGTATCAAGACTCCAAAGGCCATTCCCCTCCTTTCATGCACTTATAAGGGGAAGGGCTTCAGGAGGTCTGGCAGAGCTTAAACTGGAGCCATTGTAAGTGCCTGTTTTAGGGCCCCAAAAGCTTTTGTAATTTCAGGGTCCCACTCAAAAGGCTTCTCCTCAGGTCTCCTCAGGGACTCACAAAGAGACTTTGTTATTAATCCAAATTGCGGTATCTATATTTGACAAAACCCAGCCATACCCAAAAAGGAATGCAGCTGCAGTTTTGGAGAGTGAGCTTTCCTATTTAAAATGAGACTTATGGTGGTCAAAGAAGCTCTTAGTCCCAAGAGTCAATATTAGTCTCAGGAACTTATCTTTCTGAGACGAAATTTGGGCCTTTGAAGGAGAGAGCTTATAGTCCCAGGAAGCCAAGCTCCAAAGAACAATTTGTGTTGGAGGTATTCTCATTAGGGATGCTGATAAGCAAATCATCAACATATTGAAGTAAGTCACGGCCTCTGGAGAGCTGAAGAGTGGACATATGCTTGGATAGGGCCTGTCCAAATAAATGTGGACTGTCCCTAAAGCCCTGAGGGAGGACAGTTGAAGTTAGCTATTAGTAACCTGGGTGGAGGGTCCTGCTACTCAAAGGCAAAAAGGACCTGGGAATCTGGGTTCACTGGGATGCAGAAGAAAGCATATTTTACATATAGCACAGTGTACCTAGGAATGTCCAAGAGGAGAGGTTTAAGATGGCAGAGGGATAGGGTCACGCTAAACTCACCTCATCCCCTTAATAGCTAGATGAATATAAAATCATTCTGAACACCCAAGAAGTCAATCAGCAGTCTTAGAGAACAAAGCTGCATGTCTACAAACAGAAAAAAAAAATGACCACTGGATAGTAGGAAATGCAGAGAGTTGATTTCTAGGAAAAAAGAATCTGGGGTGCAATGGTGGGGAGGGATCCCTATTGCAGAGAGGTGAGCTAAAGAGAGAGAGTGAAACACACACAAGGGACTTCACAAGAACACTGTTCCCCAAAGCAATTAATGGGGGAAAAGGGGATGGTTTCCACATCTCAAGTTTTTTTATTGACAGCAGAGCATAGAATCTGAAGTTTCAGTGATCAGCTCCCGGTGGTGCTCCAGCGAGGAAGCAAGGCAGAGCCCCCGGAAACAGTAGCACCATCTGAAGATCCCCTGGGTCACATGGGGAGAAGCAGTTCCCTTGCTTGGAGTGCACTTGGTAGAGGTGACACAGCCTGTCCACAGGCAAAAGACCCTGTGGGCATCATTGAGAGGCTCTGTTTACCAGTACAGGAACAAAGACATCAGTTGAAGGCAGCAAACTCTGGTGACAGATGTGTGTAGTGGTTTATCGTAAACTCCAAGCCAATGCCACTGCGTGGTTTTGTGACTGTTTCCTGTGACAAGCTGACACCAGCCAAGGCACAGCAAAACCCTCCCCCCAGGGGATCAGCGTGTGTCCAAGTTGCAGGGGTCTCTGAAGTTTGGAGTTTTGAAACACAGCTGTGCCTGAGCTAAAACCCAGGAGGGCAGCACCACCTGGCAGGTGGACAGTTCTGACACAGACAGGGTGATTGCGCTTTTGTGACGGTGTGAACTTGACACTCCAGAGTCTAGAGAGCAACGTGAAACTATTTTCACCCCTAGCCCACCAGCACTGATCCACCTCAGTGCGCTAAACAGCACCACCAAGTGGAGAATAGAGTCATTACACCAAACCTAGCCCCATGCACTCTCCAAGCACATTTCTACTAGGACAAGTCAGCCTGAAAATCAGACCAGCAGGCTCCTCCCACAGAAGACCAGAACAAATCCCTTCCACCCACAGTCTACTGCTCACAGGGTGCTGCCAAGCTTCATCTCTAAGGAAAACTGGACCTAGCTTCATTTGGGTTTGTTTTCTTTCTGTTTTGGTTTTTATTTCTTTGTTTTCTTGAATACAGAGATAGCAATTTTTTTCTTTTATACATTTAATTAATTAATTTATTTTTAATTTTTTCCCAAGATACTCCTAACAAGCAGACCAAAATACACCTAAGATCTAGCTTCCTTTATTTTTTTAAATATTTTAAATTTACATTTTTATTATTTCCCATGAAAATGACAAAACAGAGGAATTCACCCAAAAGGTAAAAAAAAAAAAAAAAAAAAAAGAAAAACAAACAGGAAGAAATGATGACCAGGGATTTAATCAACATAGATATAAGCACAATGTCGAAACTAGAATTTAAAACAACAATTATAAGGATTCTAACAGGGATTGAAAAAAGCATAGAAGACACTAGAGAATCCCTTACAGCAGAGATAAAAGAGCTTAAATCTAGATTTAAATTAAAAGTACTATAACATAGATGAAAACCTGAAAGGAGGTCATCACAGAGAAGATGGGTGAAGCAGGAGAATGAATGAGTGATATATAAAATAAAATTACAGAAAATAATGAAGCTGAAAAGAGGGAAACAAAGGTAATAGGTCCTGAAGGTACACTTAGGGAACTCAATGACTTACTAAAACATAAAAACATTTGTATAACAGGAGTCAAAGCAGATGAAGAGAGAGAAAACAGAGCAGAAGGGTTATGTGAACAAAAAAGAAGCACAGAGAACACCCATTAAATTCAACAAAAGCCGACCACTGCCAATGCATATCACAGTCAAACTGACAAAATACAGACAAGGAAAGAATACTGAAAGCAGCAAGGGGGAAAAAAAAGGAACAAGGGAACAAAGGAAGACAAATCATCAGGTTTGGAGCAGATCTGTCCACAAAAACTTGTCAGGCCAGAAGGGAATGGCAGGATATAGTCAACGTGCTGAATGGGAAGGTATATATAGCCAAGAATACTTTATCAAGCAAGGAAGGCTGTTATTCATAATATAAGGAGAGATAAAGACTTGCCCAGAGAATAACATAAAGAGTTTGTGACCACTAAACCAGCCCTACAAGAAATGTTAAGGGGGGCACTTTGAGTGGGATGGGGAGATTAAAAGCAAAAAAGAGTAGAAAGGAACAAAGAACATCACCAAAAACACCAACTTCATAGTAACACAAAACACTAAATTTATATCTTTGAATAATCACCCTGACATAAATGGACTAAATACTCCAATCAAATGATATAGGGTATCAGGATGGATTAACCCCCCCCCCCAAAAAAAATAAAAAATAAAAAATAAAAAATAAAAAATAAACACCGAGATCCATGCATATGCTGCCTACAGGAGACTCATTATAAACCTAAAGACATCAGCAGATTGAAAGTTAGGGGATGGATGGGGTACCTGGGTGGCTCAGTCGGTTAAGTGTCTTATTCTTAGTTTTGGTTCAGGTCATAATCCCACAGTTTGTGAGTTCAAGCTGTCAGTGGTGAGCTTCATTGGGATTCTCTCTCTCTTCCTCTCTCTGGCCCTTCCATGTTCTCTCTCTCTCTCTCTCTCTCAAAATAAACAAATAAAATAAAATGATTAAAAAATACAAATTTAAAGGCGTACATGTACCCCAGTATTTATAGTTTATTGCAGCATTATCAACAAATAGCCAGACTATGGAGAAAACCCAAATTTCCTTCAAGTGATGAATGGATAAAGAATAGAATACACACACACACACACACACACACACACACACACATACACACACACATATACACAATGGAATATTACTCAGCCATAAAAAAGCCATAAAATCTTACCATTTGCAAGGATGTCACTGGAGCTAGAGTGTATTTCATAAGAGAATTTAATCTGTCAGAGAAAGATACCATATGATTTCACTCATGTGTGGAATTTAAGAAATTAAACAGATAAACATATGGAGGGGGAAGAGGGAGGGAAACAAACCATGAGAGACTCTTAAAGGACAAACTGAGAGTTGATGGAGGGAGTTGGGTTGGGGATGGGCTAGATGGTTGTGGAAGGCACTTGTAATGATGAGCACTGGGTGTGTGTGTAAGTGATGAATCACTGATTTCTCCTGAAACGAATGTTGTGCTATATGTTCACTAATTATAGTAAAAGTTTCAAAAAAATCGAAAAACAAAAATCAAACAAATAAAATTGTCTTAAGGGATCTGTCCTAGGAGGCTTATAAGTGTAGGAACATTGGGTAAATAGGAATTATAGCCTTGTTGATAGACCTTAGGTCCTGAAATATTCTACATGAACCATTAGACTTTTTAATTGCCAAGATAGGGGTATTATAATGTGAATTTCAGAGATGCAAAAGTTCTATCACTAAGAATTTTTGTATGAGGGACCGTAATTCCTGTCTGGCCTCTGGACGTAAGGAGTCGTGGGATTTACTGTGGAAGAAATGAGAATCTTCACATTGTATCTTTACGAGGGTTTCTAATGGAGCACTCCAGAATGGAGGTATTCCATAACTGAGGGGCACCTATTGAAAAATAAAGACCTTGCTGTTTGAAGGGGTGGAGGGCTCAAGAAGACAAAAATGCTAGCAGGAGGTGGTCAATCTCAGAAACACAAAGATTAGTTTGCACCTTTTATAGTATGTCCCTTCAAGTAATGGTGTGAAGTAATCAAGTAAAAAAAAAGGAAGGAGTGGGTAAAGTTATTGTTACCCAAAGAAAAAGGGGAACATGAAACGTTCCCCAAAGATAAAGGGGAAATGAAACGTACCCTCTTTGGGTGCCTATCTATGCCAGTGGTGAGAATCAAAGACTGGAGGATGACACCTGAGTATTTTATAAGGGCAGAATAAGGGCTCCCATTTCTATTAGATATTCAATTTTGTCTCTTCCCACACCCAGGGTTACCCAATCCTCTGCCAAAGAGATGGAAGACATGGGTGCTTGCACAGCCTGTGGTCCCCATCAACCAAAGGAGAGATCATCTGCTCCTGCTCCATTGTGCTCCTCATAATCAAGGTAGAGAGCTAATTGCAGCTGCCTTTGCACAGAGTGGCCTTTGCCTGAGGCTGTCGATTACCTAAGATGGACTGTGCTTGGGACTTTGGGGCCCAGGATGACCCTCCCACACATAACAAGAAGGCGAAATCCCACCTCCAATGCCCTGATTGTTTGAAGGCCAGACAAGTCTCTGAGAGAGGGAGCATTTGACACCCCTGGGCCAGATGTCCCAATTGGCGACAAAGAAAGGAGATTTGATGAGCCCCTTGGGCACAGGGATGCTTAGCAGCTTGTACCTTTAATGGCTTGCCCTGGGTGGATCCAGAGAATGTTGGGGAACTAGCGATAGCTGCAGCTATATGTTGTGCTTTACTATTTGTTTTCCTATTCCCTTTCAGCCCTTCAGACTACCTCTCAGTTATTGAAGACCTTGAAGACCATACCCAGAAGTGTGAGGATGTAGGTCTGAGGTCCCTGATTGAGCTTTTGAAGGTTTTTTTTGATATCAGGGGAGGCCTGGATGATAAAATTCATTGCTAACATTGCTGTGCCCTCTGGGCTTTTAGGATCTAGGTTGGTGTATTTTCTCATGGCCTCTATTAGGCAGGAATGAAATACAGCAGGGTTTTCATTTGGGTCTTGGATTATTTCTTTAAGTCTTGTATAATGTACAGGTTTTATGACTGCTTATTGCATACCCTAAATTAGGCAGGTTATCATGTAATCCTGATTAACTCTATCAGGGTCTCTTGCCTGATAATTTAATCTATGGCCAGCATTTGGCACTGCCTGTACTGTCACTGGAGAAAGGTCAGGATTGCTTTACTATGTACAGGTTGCTGTACATAGTAAAGATGATCTGAACATCATGACAGGTGAGATAGAAAGCAATTATGAGGCTTTTGAATTCCTTAATTAAATGGGAAGAATGCTGGCTAAAGGAATGAAGATTTGTTTCTATGTGAAACAGATCAGACATTGGAAAGGGAATGTGTACTCTAATTTTCCCCACATCCCATTCACTACCTCTGGAAGGGCCTGACGTTTTGTGGAGAAACACAAGTCAGGTCTTTAGGCTCGTGCTTAATGCCAGATTGAGTATGGGATGGAGACAGGAGGCCTTGGTAGGGTGGTGTTGTGGTGGTGGCAATGTCCCTAAGGTGTTAATAGAATCCAGGGGAGTCTCTGTGTCTTCAGGAGGAAGGGGAAGATGCTGGTGCAGAATAAAAGAAGGGTCATCTAGAATGTCCACAGTGTCAGATAGATGGGCTATGAAACAGAGCAAGACACATTCTAAAGTTTTTTTTTTTTTTTTGAAGGTCAGGGTTTGGGGAAAATGCCATGAAGTCTTGCACATATGAGACCTCTGGTTATTTGGAGGAGTTCTGGCAAAACTCAACCTGGCAAATAGTATTATAAGAAAGAGTTCCACGGAGGGACCATAAATCTTGATCTTGTAGTTTGTATTGAGGCCAGGAAAAATTACATAAAAAGATGAGATTTTTTTCTTCAGGCTTCAGGGGTCCAATCCAGTTTTTAAGAATGCACCTCAAGGGTGAGTCCAATGAGTATAGGGGGTTTGTCCCACAGTGAGAAAAACCAGCTGCCAATTCCCAAAGCCGTGTCCTTCCAAAGGGAATGGGGTTCCAACTCATGATCATGATTTCAGTCAGGACATCCCACTGACCTGAAAAAGGACTGGACCTTATATGGGGTGACTGATTCTACTGGGGCATCCCACCAAGAAGAGGGACCTGGCAAATCCTGGGGGCACTTCCTGTTGGGGTGTCTCCTGCAACAGCAAAAGGCAGACACAGATTGGCTGAACCAGGTCAGAAAAAGGAGGGGGAGAACTCACCACTATGATGTGTAGGAATGTGTTTGTCCATAGATCAAGTGGCTCCTGGATCGATGGGAACAAAGGAAAAAGGGAAGGGAACCAACAGATATAAGGTGGTGGCTGAGAATTAGCCAGTGCCAGGAAAAGGTCCAACCAAATCTGTAACATTTTCAGATTCGTCCTGGTTAAACTGCTCCTTCTAGATATGCCATTTGTTGGGAACAGACCTTGAGGGGTAGAGTGAGATAGCAGAGGAAAGGGATTCTTTGCCCTCACAGGGGCAGGCAGTCCAATCCATTCAATGTCAGACCTCCAGACCATACCAGGGAGCTGCCTTGGCCAGTTGTCTGGGAAGTACTATGTTTAAGTTGCTGCAGGGCTTGAAAGAGAAAGGAGAGGGAGGGAAAGATCCCTCCAAAGGACAAAGAGGAATCCCTCACCCTTTCAGGAAAAGGTGGTCCAGCTGGTTTCCCCTGGAGCTTTCAATCTTCACCAAGGAGTAACATCTCTGCTGGAGGTTATCAGTTTCCCAAGGAGTTGTAGAGTTAGTCCACTGAAGGACAGCCCCAAGAAATTTCCAGAGAATATGGGGAGAGCCCTGGGCAGGCAAATGTTCTCCATATGGGCCATAAAATGTGGAGTCTCCTGATCAGATGGGACCACCAAATATGGGGCGACCCAATCTGGTGGAGGTTAGTGGCATGGGCAGTGAAAGAATTCCCCAAGGAAGAACAAAGGAAATAGAAATTTATTGTTGAATACTTCCTTGAAGTGGTGGGCAGGACAGCAAAAACAGAGACTGCCACAAAACAGTGATGGAGGGGGGGTTCCGTAGTTAAAGGGGGAAGGTGAGGACGTATGGAAATGTATGGAATTTTCCTTTTTTGTAAACTATGTGTCCAGGTGTAAGTAACTCATTAATCAGCTAGGACTTATGGATATTTTGAAGTGTGTCACCTAAATGGGCCTGTTTGTATTCAGCCAGGTGGTCACTGTGGGCCTTTCTACCTTACTCAGGTTTCCATTTTTCAAGTTTACTACCTAAAAGCAGCCTCTACAGGCCACACATCAAGGCCTGAAGTGGAGAGAATGAGAGGAGGCAGGGAGAGAAATTGTACCTGGGGTTCTGCTTTTATTTGGGCACACGGGGTTTTTGAAAAGGAAGCTTTTATGAGTGGGGTTGCCAAGATTCTTATCTAGTTATATAGCTAGTAACTCTGTCACAGAGCTGTCAATATGTTTGAGGTGAATGTCTATGAAATGGATGCCTTGGCAATCAAAAACTTAACATAAGGCACTTACATTACAATAAAAAAGCTTATTGTCAGGCATTTACATTATATGCGCCTATTTCAACAGCCTCTTGGCCTAATTTTGCCTTCCTCTCTGAAATGGATACAATCTGCCTTCACCTGGATATTCATGGGGTACCTCAACAGCTTTGCCATTGTACCCAAACTTTGCAGACAAGATCTTAATTGCATCCACCTTTCTCCAGGAGCACAGGTATGACATTGCATTCATTACGTGCTCTTCTGAGACGAGTATTCATTTGACACACTAATCATATATGTGTGTGTGTGTGTGTGTGTGTGTGTGTGTGTGTGTAACATGTTTTAGTCATTTTTGGGTTCTAGTGGCAATATATTCCTCATTTACGAAGTTTGCTTCATCTCACTGATACTGCTACTTACAAATCAGCCCAACTTTAATGGGGCCACCTCCAACAAAAGTGTCTAAAATCTGTCCAAATTAAAATCAATAGGTATTCCTCTCAGCACCCTCAGAAGCTCCTCCACTATAGAAGCTTTATGAACCTTTCTTGTGTTTCCTGGAATCTCTGAGCTACCTATGATGGCCATAAATTGCCCAAGGGCTTTAAAGCTCCTCTTGGCCTCATGCTATACACCATTAAAACAAAAATTGCTTGGGGTGCCTGGGTAGCTCAGTGGGTTAAGCCTTGGAGTTCAGCTCAGGTCAAGATCTCACCATTCGTGAGTTTGAGCCCCGTGTCAGGCTCTGTGCTGACAGCTCAGAGCCTGGAGCCTGCTTCGAATTCTGTGTCTCCCTCTCTCTCTGCCCCTCCCCTGCTCATGCTCTATCTCTCAAAAATGAATAAGCATTAAAAAAATAAAATAAAAAATTGCTAGTCCAAAGCCTGTGACCCTCCATATCCAGTCACCCATTATATTTGTTACTGACTTGGGTTCTTGGGCTCTCCATGCAGTAGAAATTGACTTGGGCCAAATGGGAATTTCCAGGCAAGCATTTTATTCAGGCTTCTGCTTGAGCACCAGGGAGACAGCACAAAGGAAAAGGTCCTTCATGATGGATCTCTGAACAAAGTCAGGGGAAAGTATTTTATTTTTATTTTTTTTAAATGTTTATTTTTGAGAGAGAGAGAGAGAAAGCAAGAGTGGGGGAGGAGCAGAGAGACAGAGAGAGAGACAGAGAGAGAGAGAGAGAGAGAGAGACAGAATCCAAAGCAGACTCCATGCTCTGAGCTGTCAGCACACACCCTGATGCAGGGCTCAAGCTCACGAACCATGAGATCATGACCTGGGCCGAAGTCAGACACTTAACTGACTAAACTACCCAGGTGCCCCTACCAGGGAAAGTTTTTTAAAAGACTGAGGTGATAAAGGAGTAATGTCCAAGCATGTAAAGGCAGGGAGAGACACAGAAAGTTGGGCGTACAGGCACAGTGGACAGAACACAATTTGTCATGGATCACATGTCTCATTAATGTGTTAAATCTCCACCCCTGGTTGTAACTTTTAGTACTGTAATGAGAGAGAAAGTCAGAAAAAGATCAGCACTGGGGCCCAACTTGACACAAACTGGTTTGGTCTAGTCCTCACCATTCTTTGTAGTTGAGTCCCTCCTTTGGTAAGTATCCTGGTTCTGCATTCCTGCAAGATATGCTACTCAAGAGGCCTGGAGATACAGCTGTCAAGGAAAATGCTGGTTTTTATAGTCAGGAGACCTGAGTCTAATCTCTGCCCTGTCTCATGTTTGGGTCATGGAAATAATACTTCACAGATCAGCACAGCTATCAAAATCTCCTTAATAGAGCCAAACCTGGGACTTCTGGAATAATACACCTCTAGGAGTGAGTAACCACCTTTGTCCCCAATTCCTTGCAAAATGCCATGGTTCCAGAGCAGGAGTTTGTCTCCCATAGGTTCCTTGGCTACAGAGGGAGCCCCGTGGGATTAACTGAGTGAACAGCAATGGGAGTTCATAGATGATACACACAGCACTGCCAATTATTATAAAAGTGATGGGACTCAGTGGAATGTTGCTGCTTTCCATCACTTAGCTAGGATGTCCCTGATAAAAGTTGAGAACCAAAAGCCAACACACTGGGCCAAATTTTAGGCAGTTATCTCAGCACTGATGCCCTCACCTCCTAATGACTCCATCTTCATATTTATTATAAATTGGTGGGCCATTGCAGAAGAGTTGTTCCCTTCAAGGTTAAAAAAGAAAACACCAAAGGGTGCCTGGGTAGCTCAGTTGGTTAAACATCTGACTCTTGATCTCAGTTTAGGTCTTGATTTCAGGGTCATGATTTGAGGTTCCACCCTGGGCTCTGTGCTAGACATGAAGCCTAGTTAAAAAAGAAGAGGAAGAAGAAGAAGAAGAAGAAGAAGAAGAAGAAGAAGAAGAAGAGAAAACAAAAGAAAGAGAAGAAAAGGAAAATAAAAAACAAAAAAAAATACTCTGGGAATCTGTTGCCTCACAGACACACAAAATATAAATCAAGGTCACACATGACTTTACATGTACTAAGGCCATGGGCTACCATAAAAAAATACCATAGACTGAGTTAAGCAACAGATATTTATTTATTTCTCAAAGTTCTGTAGGCTGGGGAGTCCAAGACTAAAGCATTACCTGATTTAGTATCTGGTGAGAGTCTGCTTACTGGTGTGCAGACTGCCTTCTCATTGGGTGCTGACATGGTATTTCCTCAGTTCTTACACATGGAAAAGATGAGTGATGTCATGTCTCTTCCTTTGTTTATAAAAGCAATGATTCCATCCTGATGTTCCCACTCTCATGACCTTATGTAAACCAAATTATCTACCAAATTCCAGTATACCATCCTGCTACTATCAGTTCCAGATACTATCACACTGGGGAGTTAGTGCTTCAACATATGAATTTGGGGGGAACACAAACATTCAGTCCACAAGAGTAACAAAGTGCACACATATACTTTTCAGAATACACAATTCTGGGCCCTTGGAAAAATATTCAATAGATGGGGCACCTGGGTGGCTCAGTTGGTTAAACGTCTGACTTCAGGTCAGGTCATGATCTCGTGGTTCACAGGTTCGAGCCCCGCATCAGGCTCTGTGCTGACAGCTCAGAGTCTGGAGCCTGCTTCAAATTCTGTGTCTCCCTCTCTCCCTGCCCCTCACCCACTCATGCTCTGTCTCTCCCTCTCTCAAAAATAAACATTAAAAAATATTCAATAGAAATGCTATATTTCTGATAGGTTCCAGATAGCCAGTTTAATTGTGAAACACAATGTTCTCCTCAAACAACTTTTTTTTCCCTTTTTTTTCAGATTCCAGTCCAGCAAATGGATCCATACATGAGGGTCTATCTTACCCCAGTCCTTAATCTCTCAAAGCCCCTTGTCTGGACTCACACCTTGCAGTAACTTGTTTAAAGCTTTTTTGTCTGTTTTTTTTTTTTAACATTTTTAAAAAAATTTTTTAACGTTTATTTTTGAGACAGAGAGAGACAGAGAATGAATGGGAGAGGGTCAGAGAGAGGGAGACCCAGAATCTGAAACAGGGTCCAGGCTCTGAGCTGTCAGTACAGAGCCAGACGCGGGGCTCAAACTCACGGATCGCGAGATCATGATCTGAGCCGAAGTCGGCCGCTCAACCGACTGAGCCACCCAGGCGCCCCTGTTTTTTTTTTGTTTGTTTTTTTTTTTTTTTTTTTTTTTAACATTTAAAGAGAGATATATCACAGTTTCATGTATATAAAGACTTACTTTGTATGACCCATTCATAGAATCTTCTGTTCTTTTTAAATTTTTGATCCAGCCCCTATTTCAGGATATATAAAGCATATTTGCTGGATGGTGCAAGTAGCCAGGCATTTAACAAATGATAAAAAGAAAAAAAAAGATTAATGGTTAGGAAACCTATTTGTGAGTCCAGAGGGCAGCCAGTTGAAATATTTCTATACATTAAACTTTAAGGATAGTTAGATGATGGAGTAAGAACAGCAGTGGGAATCTGATGAATTTTCTGGTTTGCAGCCTGTCTGTGGTGATGGCATCAGGTATTCCAACTTTCTGCGGGGCCCACACTGGAGTAGTCATGAAAGTTTCTCATATATGATCTGTTGTGATTTATTTGAAGATTATATCAAGTCATCCAGCTCAGCTTGTAGGTCTTGGAAAAAGGGGTAGTTGCAACCATCGGTGATGGCATATCAGAAGGGTGGGAGAAAAACTGGAAATGTCAATTTGGAGAATTGTAATAAAATATTTGAGAAACCAAGAATTGAGCACACACAAGAGTATGCTACAGTTTTCCATTTAAACCAAGAATTTATCTCTTCAGTCACTCTTCTTTTGATTCTCATTTACAAAATTTCAGTTTCACTAGATTTGGACTGATTATTTACATAAACGCAACAAGAATGCTAATTAAACACATATGTCTTTTGGAGTTTGCTATCCTGGAACTTTCCATGAGGAATCTCAGGTTAGATATTTAAAAGCCTGAGCAGCCAGAGAGCCAAGTCAATAACTCACCATCAGACTTCACTTTTGGTGCTTATAGATATGGATGAATCACTCTCACCTGGAGGTCCCCAATATATTGTGTTTCCTGGGCCTGTCTGGAAGTGAAATTCCTTACTCCCCTGTATAGCTAGGAACCCTGTAAACCATGCACCAGGCCAGGTTTTCCAAGAGGCTTTGTTAGCATTATTTCCATAAGTTCAGCCTTAGTTCTTGAAAGCTGTCTGATCATATCTGATTTCATGCACACCATGCTCAAATACGATATTCTAGTCAAGCCATGGGAAATAACAAATATTTCCAATTGTGCCTGATACAAGGAAGAAAAATTCTTTTTTTTGTTAATGTTTATTTATTTTTGAGAGAGAGACAGAGAGGCAGAGTGTGAGAGGGAGAGGGGAAGAGAGAGAGGGAGACACAGAACCTGAAACAGGCTCCAGGTTCTGAGCTGTCAGCACAGAGCCCAACATGGGGCTCAAACCCACAAACTATGAGATCATGACCTGAGCTGAAGACAGACACTTAACTGGCTGAGCCACCTAGGCACCCTAGGAAGACAAATTCTTATTGAAATTATAGAATATCAGTATTGCCACAGAAATAAGAATTTTTTTAATATTTATTTATTTTTGAGACAGAGAGAGACAGAGCATGAACGGGGGAGGGGCAGAGAGAGAGGGAGACATAGAATCGGAAGCAGGCTCCAGGCTCCGAGCCATCAGCCCAGAGCCTGACGTGGGGCTCGAACTCACGGACTGCAAGATCGTGACCTGAGCTGAAGTCAGACACTCAACCGACTGAGCCACCCAGGCGCCCCAAGAAATAAGAATATTTAATAAGAGTTTCTGAGTTCTGAAGGGGTCAGGAAGAAAAAGATACATGATTCAATTTTTGCTTATAAAGATGTGGTCTATAACATTGCTATAAGATATAGATATCTCAAGAGTGCAAATGTTTTCTTAAATCTGAAAAACAGGGGCGCCTGGGTGGCGCAGTTGGTTAAGCCTCCGACTTCAGCCAGGTCACGATCTCGCAGTCCGGGAGTTCGAGCCCCGTGTCAGGCTCTGGGCTGATGGCTCGGAACCTGGAGCCTGTTTCCGATTCTGTGTCTCCCTCTCTCTCTGCCCCTCCCCCGTTCATGCTCTGTCTCTCTCTGTCCCAAAAATAAATAAACGTTGAAAAAAAATTTTTTTAAAAATCTGAAAAACAAAGTATTAAAGGACTAGCAATATTTCAAGCAAAAAGTTATTAAAAACTATAATCGTTGCTGTGACTTTGCTAATACAGCATTGGTTAAGTAGAGCTCTGCGGTATCTGATGGTGATCCATGGTTTAACAAAAGACGGTGAAAAAAACAAAATATAAAATTTATTACTCATGGGTCTTGGAGGAGTTACACACAGCATACCTCAAGGATGCTGTGGGGAGGTCGAGGCAGGGCATTGGAAGAGAGAGAAAATGCCAAGATCTGGGGCTCATCCTTCTATTAGGGTCCTTGGTTTTCCGGGCTAAAGCTGGATTGGTCAATTCAAACAAACAAACAAAAAAGTAGGGTTTTAGTAAGCTTCCCAGAGGTCTTATCCAAGAGCTACAAAAGAAGAAGGCCCAGGGAGGCAAAGGAGACTATTTGTCACAAGGGTTGTTGGGAAAGTCATTTAGGGACCTTACATTTACTCATGATTCTACAGGCAGTTAAGTAAGTCACACGCTTGCATGAAAGGGGATAGTGTCAACTCACAACACTCCAGGCCACACAAAATGGATGCCAAGGCAGCAATACCATGGAGTAGCTAAGGTAAACCCTCTACAGTCTACCCTATGATGCCTTGCCATCAGGAATAGCAACCGCTTGTGTAGCAGATGAGTTAAAGGATATAATACATTGTTTTCTGAAGCCATTGTAAAGCACAATTGACCAAAGTAATAATGATGAAGCCTCTGATGAATAGACTCACTACTACTTCAAATCCCATTATCACCATTGGCCCCAGGTGGATGGCAAGAGCCATGAAAACAAATTGGGAACCTCAGAGAGTGTGGGAATTTGTTGATGTATTTTAGGTATCTTATGCATGACCTCTATAACTTGACATATTTTCTGGAGGCTGGCCTGTACCTGTTTTGAATTGTTAATGTACATGCAGCAAGAGGGACTATATATAGAGCGGATTTCATCCCACTCAATAGGAAATCCAACACCAGATACTTATCCATCACTGTTTGTGCTAGTGAGTCATGCTATTGCTGTGTCAGACTCAGAGTATAGCATAGTGTCTACATGTGGTAGGTTAGAGTGGCTGATGATTTCTGAATAGCTTTTAATATTTGATCTTATTGAGCTATGATGGTAGCACTTCTTCCTATGCTTGCCTGTCCAGTAATGATGGCCAATGCCAATAGCGAAAGGATGTAAAAAAAAAAAATCCCTTTTTGAATGGTCATGAAATGTCTCCAGGTGAGGTAACAGGAGGATAATGGGTGGTGAGAATAGTAAAAGCAAAATAGTGTAATAAGGGTCATCTTTGTGGACACCTTGTGAATGGGGCAGGGTTATGTGCACTTGCTCCTTTCCCCGAGTCAGGTTCCCAGTAGAATCAAATAAGACATTATTTACCAGTAAGGGTCAGTGAGTGCACATAGTGAGGTCAAGTCTTTGTACTCAATTATAGTTGGTATAAATTTCCTCCATGGGTGGTTAGTTTTATGCTCACCCACAGGTACCCTATTTTTGGAGTATTGAATAGAGATTTGGTCTAGTCTAAATGAGGCTTGGTGTGCTTTGGAAGGCATTAGCACAAGGGATCATCACTAAGAGCAGTGGGACAGACAGTGACATGGGGCTGTAGGTCTGGCACTGCATGGGAATAGATCCAACATAATTTTACTTGTAATGCTTAGGCTGCTATCTCAAAGGTTTGTATTAATATATTTTCATGTCCAATCTGGCCTACTGCCTGTGGTATGAGGCAGGGTCATGGTGTACAACAGGGAAAGACTTATGAATAAGATGTGGACAAGAATAGAGGTTGAACTTTGGGGTATGAAGGTGGTACTGGCAGTGGTAATGGAAATAATGAGGGAGAGGGTCTGTCTGTCATGGATACATGGGGCAGAAAACAAAAAGCTGTAATCTAGAATCTAATAGTCTGAACAGCAAGCACTGTAGCAAGAGGTCCCTGACCATAAGGTGTAGGAAGGTCAAGCTAAGGATGTTATAAAGAAGTATCTTATTGTGACTAGTGTAGGTTAGAATACATTGTTCATCTTGCCATAAAGGTGAAATGATTTTTAGTGCTTCCCAGAAGTCAGCAGGGAAATTACAGTTTAGCCATCATTTTAACAGAGGTATTGTTCATGCAACAGTTAGCTATTTTAGAAACATAGGACTCTGTAGGGTTACCAGAATTGATCAACCGGAGCCACTTTTGCCATTTGGTCTTAAAGTTGACAGTGATTTCCCTCCTGGTACAAAACAATCTGAGGGTGGAAATTCTAATGTCCAGTGAGGTTGGAGTGTATTATCTTTTGTCACTCACTTGAGCCAGGACAACAATGTCTGAAGAGTTAGTGTGCTTAGAGGTAAGGGAGGCCAGGCTGAGGAAAGGTGGACTGCCCAGGTGGAGACCTATGAAGGGTAAGAATGACTGATTGGTTGTAATTCTGAATGTTTGCTAGAGGCCTGGCTCAGAATGGAGATACAAGTATAATATCTATAGCCTGCTGAGCAGATCTCAGTGAGCTCCATCAGATTACCAGTGGTACACCTTGCAAAGGAGCAGGTGGTGCTTGCAAGTGAGCTTTGTGGGGACTCCATCCACAACGCATATAGATTTTGTGCACATTGATGTCTCATTGTAGATACATTTTGTGGATGGCAGTGTTACGCTTAGAATGCCCCCATTAAAGTACAGTAAGGTCATTAGAGTATAAACCTACCATCTAGATGGAAAGGATTTGGTAACATTGGGAGGACCATTTTGCCAGGATATAATTTCAGGTGTAGAATGAGGAGGGAGTGACTCATTTGAACATTACTTCCATTGGAACCCTTTAATGTAGTTAGAAGTGAGATCCTAACAGGGCCTGCCAGCACCTGGTGCTTAGCCATCCTGTGGTGCAGAAGTGCACCTGGCTGATTTTATTCCAGCACATCTCCTGGTACAGGGTTAGGTGCAAGTTATCTACTAGAAACCCTATTATTCAAGCTTTACACTGTAAGAGTAGCTACCACAACAAAAGAGGGCAGATACATTTGACTACCTTGAAGGGGCCTCTTTGGACCAAAGAGTCTGGAAGCTGAACAAAGGCAGATTCTGGTTGCTTTGGATCAAGAAATTTTTCACCTCTTTCTCTAAGGTGGTTAGAGACCCGGACATCCTCTGATTGTCACTGGATTCCAAGGTTCCTCTGAGGATTTCATTTCTTGTTTTTTTTTTTTTAATTTTTCTCTAATGTTTATTTATTTTTGAGACAGAGAGAGACAGAGAATGAACGGGGGAGGGTCAGAGAGAGAGTGGGAGACACAGAATCTGAAACAGGCTCTGGGCTCTGAGCTGTCAGCACAGAGCCCCACGTGGGGCTCAAACTCACGGACCGTGAGATCATGACCTGAGCCGAAGTTGGCCGCCTAACCGACTGAGCCACCCAGGTGCCCCAGATTTCATTTCTTAATGTGACTGGCATCCACTAGGTGGAGGGCCTCTTTTCTGTTCTCTGAGATTTACACAGTTCCATTAGTGGGTCCTGAAGATATAATTTCCATCTCCTATAAAATTTTTGACAAATTTGGTTTAATTAACCAGATTATATGACCCAGATAATGAGGCAGAGTTGGTGATGTTAGCACTGCTGGTACTGAGCCATCATATATGGGCCAAGAAAATCTGTATAATAATCATGATCTCTAAGCAATTTTGCAGGGGTTTGTTTCTTGGGCTCTTTATTATAAGGGGGTTATATTGCACAGTCTGCCCTCAACTGGGTCCTCCATATGTGGAAGGTACTGAGATGATAAAAAAATCAAAATGACAAAGGAAACATCCACGTGGTGAGGAGATGTGAATGGCATCCTATTTAAAGTCAGAGGAATAGGTCTTCACTATAAATACCAGCAGGGAAGTATTTGGAGAACACTGGTAGTTTGTGTGTAGTAGTAAGGAGTTACGCAGTATTGGGATAAAATTTCTGTCCATTTGGGGGATGACTTACTGTTTAAAAGCTTGAGGAGCATTCCTTGAGTAAGCCATTGTGCCTCTCTATAAGGCCAGCTACTCGGGGCTTATAAGTTAGGTGGAAACTCCACAAGGTGCCAATATTGTAGGGGCCTTGTTTAAACTGCTTGGGAAGTGAAATGGGTACCTTGATCTGAATCTATAATATCTGGTGAGCCAAAGGGGATCAGCACATATCTGGTTAAGAAGGAAGTTACATGACGAGTGGTGCCTGGAGGACTCAGTCTGTTAAGCCTCTCAGCAGTCTGTTAAGACCTCTATTTGCTCAGGTCATGATCTCCAGGTTGGTGGTGGGTTTAAGCCCTGTGTGGGCCTACACACTATCAGTTCAGAGCCTGTTTGGGATTCTCTCTCTCCCTCTCTCTCTGTACCTCATGCACTCGTGTTCTCTCTCTCTCTATGTATCAAAACAAATAATAAAACTTAAAAAAAAAAGAGATTACATGATGAGAAATAGCACTTCTTGAGAGAGTGTCCTGCTGGAATTCAGCGATGGCCATTGATGATAGTGGTTGCATACCTACTAATTCCAGCAGAGGGCAGCAGAGAACTGATAAAATCAATTTGCCATCTAGACTAGGGTCTGTTGCCCTGGGCAACTTGTCCCCAACTGGGTGCCTTCCAGAGTTTTGTTTGAGAACAAAGTGGGTAACTATTGAACACAACTTTGGCTACAGTCAGGGTGAAGGGGATGCACACCTGTATGCCCTATCTGTGAATGCAGTTGCTCCCCTATGGCCTGATGTAATATGGGCCCATTTCTGCTAGTGGGGATGACATCTCTGGAGGAGTAGTTGTGTTTAGTACTCTGAGAAGTGGGTCCTGTGGGTCCTTGGAACAGGTATGTAATTTGAATAAGGAATCTGCAATGTTATAGTGTGCTCTTGGTACTTGTTGGCATACGTATGCACAGTCATGAGTGACCATAACTGGCATGTGTGAGTTGGATTTTTTTCCCCAAATGATAGCACCCCAGAAAGGTGTTCCCTCAATCATGGAATTATCCTTTTGCCATTGTTCCAATCAGACTGTGAGCTCATTGGCTACTTCCCAGAAGGCAGTAAAAATGTGTCCTTAGGAGTCAAAAAGACTTTTGTAGAGCCAGTCACATTACCACCAATTCTCCTAGTTGGGCAGAGCTAGGAAAGTCACACTAGCAGGATGATATGCCATGGCCTTCCAGCAGGGCTGCATTGTGTAAAGTGGTGGCCCTGCCATCATCAAGAATAACTCCTTTTCAGGGGCACATGGGTGGCTCAGTCAGTTAAGTATCTGACTTTGGCTCATGATCTCATAGTTCGTGTGTTCAAGTTCCGCATTGGGCTCTGTGCTGACAGCTCAGAGCCTGGAGCCTGCTTTGGATTCTGTGTCTCCCTCTCTCTCTTCCCCTCCCCTGCTCATGCTGTCTCTCGCTCTCAAAAATAAATAAACATTATTTTTTTTTTTAAAAAGAAAAACTCCTTTTCCATGTCAGAAAATTGGTCCCAAGCACCCCCCAAATGTTGAGGGGCTGGCAGTGGAAGTGCCATTAGCTGAACCTCCATGTCAGTGGCAATGGGCTGAGTATGGGGGAAGCCACATCCTCCTATAATCTGAGAGGCCCTTGACATTAGGTTTAGCCCTTTCCTGAGGTATCAGTTCCATTTTAGCAGTGAAGCCTCAGTGGAGCCTCAGTGGCCATGCCAACCAAGCCTCTTCTGGGTTGCATTCCTGAACCAAGGCACAAAGGAAACTTGTGTGCAAAGCAGCACAGGCTATGAGCCCATTAATACATCTCTTTCTAAAAGGGCTTAGCAGGCTGCCAAAATTTGGCATTCTAGTGGTATATGCTGGCCTGCTCTTTGGAGAAGACATTTGGCTCAGAAACCCATGGGCAGCCAAGTAGAGCAGTGCTTAGTTCAGAAATCTGTGAGACAGAATCAGAAGCATCCAGTGATTCAACTCAGAAATCTGAGCCTGCAGTACTAAGTGGCGGAGCTGCCATATGGGTCACTGGGCCAGCCACAAAGCAGTTTGTCAAGGTTCTCCCCAGTGGAAAAAAGAAGCTGATTTGTGTATAAAACCATAAGAAGGCTTAACTGGAATAAGTAAGTGTAGAATGTGTTTCCTCCAAAAGGTAAAGAGACCTAATATGTGCTGTGCCTGCTGTACTGTAGTGGGAAACTTGATTGTAAGGAGTTGATGTCTTATAGTGAGACTAATTTCTTAGCCTTTAGCTGACCACACTATGTCAAGAAACTTGACGGAAATCTGGTCCTTGTAACCTATTTGGGACAATAAGTTGTTACTAGGTGTAAATTTTCCTGCATGGCATCCTTAGAAGGTCCCCATGGTACAGTGTCATCTATATAATGTCAAAGGTGGCAATGAATTAATTTGAGTAAATTTAGATCTTGTCTGTATGGGTTATGTGCAGTGGCAGAACTCTTTAGATAATCCATGGTCAGCCAAGTTAAAGGTATACTGAGTGCCCTTGAAACTAAAAACAAATTGAGGCTGTAAGTACAACATGTTGACTAGAAATAGGATAGCAAAGTAGAGGCTCTGAGATTTTTTTTAATGTTTACTTATTTTTGACACAGAGAGAGAGACAAAGCATAAGCAGGGGAGGGACAGAGAGAGAGGGAGACACAGAATCCACAGCAGGCTCCAGGCTCTGAGCTGTCAGCACAGAGCCTGACATGGGGCTTGAACCCACAGACCGCGAGATCATGACATGAGCTGAAGTCGGACCCTCATCCGACTGAGCCATCCAGGCGCCCTGAGGTCCTGAGATTTTTAATGTCATCTATCATCTCTATATATTGGAAATGAGAGCTTTAATGGAAAAAAATTACACACTTCCATTTTGATAGCCAATTGTTCATCTCCATTAATTGGTGGCCAGTTTTTTTTTTTTCAAGAGAATATAAAATACTTTCTTGTTTTAGGTTTTTTTTTTTTAATATGAAATTGTCAAATTGGTCTCCATACAACACCCAGTGCTCCTCCCAACAGGTGCCCTCCTCAATGCCCATCACCCACCCTCACCTCCCTCCCATTCCGCATCAACCTTCAGTTTATTCTCAGTTTTTAAGAGTCTCTTATGGTTTGGCTCCCTCCCTCTAGAACTTTTTTTTTTTCCTTCTCCTCCCCCATGGTCTTCTGTTAAGTTTCTCAGGATCCACATAAGAGTGAAAACATATGGTATCTGTCTTTCTCTGTATGACTTATTTCACTTAGCCTAACACTCTCCAGTTCCATCCACATTGCTACAAATGGCCATATTTCATTCTTTCTCATTGCTAAGTAGTATTCCATTGTGTATATAAACCACAATTTCTTTATCCATTCATCAGTTGATGGATATTTAGGCTCTTTCCATAATTTGGCTATTGTTGAAAGTGCTGTTATAAACATTGGGGTACAAGTGCCCCATGCATCAGCACTCCTGAATTCCTTGGGTAAATTCCTAGCAGTGCTATTGTTGGGTCATAGGGTAGATCTAATTTTAATTTTTTGAGGAACCTCCACACTGTTTTTCAGAGCAGCTGCACCAGTTGGCATTCCCACCAACAGTACAAGAGAGTTCCCGTTTCTCCACATCCTCGCCAGCATCTATAGTCTCCTGATTTGTTCATTTTAGCCACTCTGACTGGCATGAGGTGGTATCTGAGTGTGGTTTTGATTTGTATTTCCCTAATGAGGAGCGACATTGAACATATTTTCATGTGCCTGTTGGCCATCCGGATGTCTTCTTTAGAGAAGTGTCTATTCATGTTTTCTGCCCATTTCTTCACTGGATTATTTGTTTTTTTGGGTGTGGACTTTGGTGAGTTCTTTATAGATTTTGGACACTAGACCTTTGTTGGATATGTCATTTGCAAATATCTCTTCCCATTCTGTCAGTTGCCTTTTAGTTTTGTTGATTGTTTCCTTTGCTGTGCAGAAGCTTTTTATCTTCATGAGGTCCCAATAGTTCATTTTTGCTTTTAATTCCCTTGCCTTTGGGGATGTGTCAAGTAAGAAATTGCTGTGGCTAAGGTCAGAGAGGTTTTTTTCCTGCTTTCTCCTCTAGGGTTTTGATGGTTTCCTGTCTCACATTCAGGTCCTTTATCCATTTTGAGTTTATTTTTGTGAACGGTGTAAGAAAGTGGTCTAGTTTCATTCTTCTGCATGTTGCTGTCCAGTTCTCCCAGCACCATTTGTTAAAGAGACTGTCTTTTTCATTGGATGCTCTTTCCTGCTGGCCATACATTTGTGGGTCCAATTCTGGAGTCTCTATTCTATTCCATTGGTCTATGTGTCTGTTTTTGTGCCAATACCATGCTGTCTTGATGATTACAGCTTTGTAGTAGAGGCTAAAGTCTGGGATTGTGATGCCTCCTGCTTTGGTTTTCTACTTCTTCAATATTACTTTGGCTATTCAGGGTCTTTTGTGGTTCCATACAAATTTTAGGATTGCTTGTTCTAGCTTCAAGAAGAATGCTGGTGCAATTTTGATTGGGATTGCATTGAATGTGTAGATTCCTTTGGGTAGTAGTGGCCAGTTTTTTTCGATGTTTATTTTTGAGAGAGAGAGAGAGAGAGCAAGAGCAGGGGAGGAACTGAAAAAGAGAGGGACACACAGAATCTGAAGCAGGCTCCAGACTCTGAGCTGTCAGCACAGAGTCAGACACAGGACTAGAACTCACAGATCACAAGATAATGATCTGAGCTGAAGTCTGACACTTAACCCACTGAGCCACCCAGGCACCTCTGGTGGCCAATTTTAAGACTGGTCAGATGCAGCTATTAAAAGGTAAGATGGTAGGGCTAATGACCCTAGTCTCATGTATATCTCTCATTAGGGGCTGAAGTCAGTTATTGTTGTATTTACTGTTTTTACCAAAGACGTTTAGTCAGGTAGGTTTTGTTTGACAGCTCTTATGAGAAAGGCCAGAAATTGGGGTTTATTTCACCAGATGTGTCACTGGATGAGAGCATCCATACCTATGACAGGAAAAGAGAGAGCCATGGGGGCTACCACCACAGGCACCTATCTTAGAAATATGGTGCTGACAGACACATTCAGCTTAATTTGTTCTCTCTTTATAGTTGTACCTTCTGTTTTGTACACTGTACATAGTTCCCTTGGGGAACTTTTAAGTGTTACTTGGAATTACTTTGTCTAATAGATCCAGAAAAGTCTGGTAATTGTCTTTGTCTAAGTACGCCACCAGAGTTCATAAGTCAGTGATTGCCCCCAGGAGTTGGGACAAACTCCAGGGAGCCACTGACTCCCTAGGGTAAAGCTCTAGGTGGCTGCCAAGCTCAAAGGGGCTTGTTTGGGGCAGAAGAAGCCTCAGGAACCTCTCAAGGCCTCTGAACCATTGGAATTGGACTCCATGGTGAGGTGATCACTTGTTTTAAAAAGAGGAGCTTATACCACTGCTCCAGATATAAACTCATTGGAAAACCCCAACTGGCAGAGCTTCCAGTTCTAAAATGCTCTGCTGTTTAGAATCATCCTGACAGCTGTTTCCTGATGAGGATTACATGGCTCTGTAACCAGGAAGTGCAAAAGGTGCTCTGCTAGGTGGAATGTGGACCTGCCACCTGAGGGCTGGCCACCTGTGGGCTACCTTTGTATTCTGAAGTCTGAGAATCTGGATGAGCATCTCCTTCGTGATTGAAGGAAGGGAGGATGTATTCCTTCCAGGGCTTCCTAAAGATTATGGGAGGTCCCATCACAGTGGAGAATTGCAGCTCTGTAATTCAGGGGGAGCTCCTTTTAAGAAAAATTATCTGGACCAGGCCAACTTTTAAAGATAAAATCCAGGTCATCTAGGTTGCTATGTTCAAAGAAGTAATAGACCCGTTGGATCATACCAATCTTATGAAAAAAGTGTCAGGATTCATTTAATATTTTCCACTGGATTTAAGCCTTTAGGGTAATAATGAGATAGGAGGAGTAGGATTGATATCAAACCATAAAAATCCAAGTATGCAGGTCAAGAGATTCTTTTGCTTTGAGACTTTTCCTTTGGGTTTGGACTCCATCTATCTCATCATTGGAAGCCTCCATTATGGTATTGAGATCTTCAGCCTCTGCTCTAGTTCTGGTTGACTTAATTATGGGCAGACCCTCCTGGGTGAATGTTTGAGTCACCCATACCCCTCAAGAATTTGGCCCTTTGTTTCCAGGGTTTTTTTTTACTTGTTTATTTTATTTTTTAGGTTCTGAGGGTCTTTTAAAAGTTTGTACATTTTGGGATCCTTATAAATACCAGCTAGTTGCCTTATATCTGCAGTGGTAATAGTTCAGAGCCAGTATTAAACACCCTTAACAACCAGTCAGCCCATTTCTCTCCCTACTGCTGTACAAAGTCTTTTAAACCATTTTGAATGTCAAGATGTATACAATTTTGAGTTTCAGTTTCTAATTCTCTATTATCCCTCACTGATTTGACCTTACAAATTGTTACCACGAAATTCTGTCATGGACATCCCCCGTGGCCAGACTCAAACACAGCCTCTTCTTTTTGCCAGGGGATTTGAACAGACCTCGCTGGGATTGGGGTCAGCCTCCACTAACACAATGGTTATCGGGATCACTGGGGCTGGCACAGAGCACACCTTGGCATGTTGGTGTGCAGCAGCACTGAGTAATGAACAGGCTGCTTCTATGGGGCATTTGTATTTAGTGAGGAGGCTGCTAACTTTTTCCAGTGTTTTAAGCAGTGCAGACACCAGGTTCTCAGGCTGCTTATGTAGGGCCATTAGATCTTGTACCACCATGTGCCAGAGGTGGAGCCCATGTATCCCATAGAATCTGGGGATAAGGTGCAACAGCAGAACAATATACAGCAACAGAGGGTCCACAGGCTTTGGCTGCATTTGCCTTTCCCAGGATCCATGATTCCTCAAGTTAGGGTGCCCTAATCACATTGGCTAGGATCCAGAGTCCTCGTGCCTTTTGAAAAAACAGCATTCAGGGAAAGGAGAGTCTCCTTCCCCAACTTCCAAAGACACATTTATCTTCTCCTTTCCTTTCCTGTACCTTTATATGGTAGGCTATACTTAGAGAGGGGTTGACACTCATTTGTCTATGCTCTTAATTAACACCATGGGACTTTGTGAAAATTTTAGTCAGTTCACCGAACAGTTGGCAGTTGGGTCCATGCTTAGAGTTGGAAACACATGGAAAGTCTAACACCTGCTGGAGAAATTCACCCTTCCCTGGGTGTTAACAGTCAGAACCTCAAACTAGACCATCATGTTCCTGACATCATTTGTGACTTTGTTAAATTAATATTTGTTAAGTAAAGCCCCCATATGTTTGCCTTTCCCAGCATCCATGATTCCTCAAGTGAGGGTGCCCTAATAATACTGGCCAGGATCCAGAGTCCTCATGCCTTTAGAAAAACAGCAGTCAGGGAAGGAGAGTCTCCTTCCCCAACTTTCTCTGTGATCAGGGCTCCCTCCACTCTACAGCACCTGCAATCCCCCACATGTTGGGTTGTGAGCTGTGGTTCAACAAAGGACCACAGGGGATTAAAACACAAGTGTATTACTTATAAATCCCAGAGGGGGTACACAGTATACCTCCTGGGGCCACACTAGAAGGTCAAGGCAGGCTGCAGATAGAGAAAGGCAGAACCCACAGCTCATTTTTTTATTAGGGTTTGTGGGTAGAGGGATTTGGGGCTCCTAGGCTCAGGCTAAATTGGTCAATTCAAAGAGTGGGGTTTTGGTAAGCTTCAAAGAGGTCTCATCTAAGGGGCTCACAAAGAGCCCTGAGAGGTGAGGAAGAATGCTTATCATAAGGCTGTTTGGAAAAGTCATATCAGGACTTTATTTGTGACTCTACAGTCTGTTATCCAGGAAAGGATAGTGTAAATCTGAGGCCCTTGCAGATAGACCACACCAATGCCATGACAGCAATATCACAGAGTAGATTAGCTTAACTCTTAAGGACCATTCTCCTCAGTTCATTTAATCCCCTGTAATTAATTTGTGCTCTGCTTGATTTTGAGTTAGCAGTATTGAGTTATGAATCTATCAGTTTTCCATTAAGATTCTGGAAATTCTTACTCAGTTCAGTGGTATGTTTTTAATTTTTTTTTTAATGTTTATTTATTTTTGAAAGAGAGAGAGACAGAGCATGAGTGGGGGAGGGGCAGAGAGAGAGAGGGAGACACAGAATCCATAGCAGGCTTCAGGCTCTGAGCTGTCAGCACAGAGCCCAATGTGGGGCTCCAACTCACAGACTGCGAGATCATGACCTGAGCCAAAGTAGGACGCTCAACTGACTGAGTCACCCAGGCGCCCCTACTGGTATGGTTTTTAAGTTATTAGAAACCTATACTTTAGAGTACTTGTCAGAGTCTCTTCCATCAATTTTTTTGATAGGAAGCACTTTTGGATTGTAGTCAATTGCAAAAGCTTTCATGAAAGCATCAGAGTGAAAAAAAAGAACTGTCCATGAATGACAGAAGATTAAAATGGTACTGATTAAACATCTTATGATAGTTCATTATGTAGCACACAACATTTTAAAATAATTGGAATTATGGGGAAGCTATGATGGCAGAATTGTACAAGGACCTTAGGCTTGCCTTCTCCCTTGAACACAGGTAGATATTTATCAAAATCATTCTGAATACCCAAGAAATTAACCTGAGGACTGAAAGAACAAACTGCACAAGTAGAGGGGAAGGAGAGGCCACATCTAGGAAGGCAGGAATTGAGAGATGTGGTTTGGGGGAGAAATGGATTGAAGGTGCTGCAGAGGGGAGCGAGCCCTGATCACAGAGAAAGGTGAGAGAGAAGGGCACACAGGAATACTCACAAGGAGAACTTTACTCCAAAGCCACTGGCTGGGAAAATGAGAGGGCCGATTTTTTTTTTTTTTCCATCAGTAGGACTCAAAGACTGGAGTTTTAGAGATATGCAAGTTTGGCTGGGATAGAGCCCTGAGGGCACTGCCCTACTCCAGAAAAAAAGGGCCACAAGCAACCCTAGGGCAGAAGGCATGATCTAAGGATCACCTAAGGCACACAGGGAGAAATGTTTGCTTTTTTTGGAGGGAATCCATGACAGGTGCCATTCTCAGAGTCCCCTCTCTGATAACAAAATAAGCCTTCAGGCACCATTTCCATTACCCACCCTTTAGCATAGGCACAGAGACATCTGCTGAAGGTGGCTAAATCTGACGTTGGCTGTTTAGCCTGCTTTGCTCCAAATACCATGCCTCTGCCCTCTGGCATGACTGCCCTTTCTGTTCAAACCTGCATGGATCCCAACAGGGGAAGACTTTCCCCCAGAAAACCAGTACAGGTCCCTGCCACACAAGGTTTATAAAGTTTGGAGTTTTAAATGGGAGGCTTGGCTTGATAGAAGCCAAAGTGCACTATGCTGCTCCAGGCAGCAAGCAAGGCAGAGACAGACAGAGTGAAAACAGTGAGCTGAAAAATGACTGGGAGTCACAAAAGGAAATTATTTGTTCTTCCATGAGTGCTTCCCTGAAAGGAGCAAGCACAAGTACCCTTTCTGAAGACAAAAGAGCTGTCTGGTGCCATTTCCCTCCCCCACCCCTCAGCATAAACCAACTGCAGTAAATACCACAGCACCAACACTGGCTGACTAACCTGCTTACACCAAGTCCTGCTTACCTGCACACTGCTGACAATGTTTTTCTCAGGGAACTATGCCTAAGGACCAGCACAGTTGGCACATTCTCTCAGAAGACCGGAAGAACACCCCCACCTCCCCCCCCACACACACACACAGAAACCATGCCTACTGTCCACAGAGTCCTGAAAATCTTCAGTTCTAGTGGAAATAGCATCACGTATCTTTTAAACAGCAGACCAAAACACATTTAGTTAAAACTCACCAAACTCTGGCCAAGATCCAAACACTGTCCACTGCAGACAAGGAGAACCTCTGTAGACGACTGACCTGAGGGACACAGCAGCCAAAACACAGCAGCAGAGCACATGAAGCACACACCAGACATTCCCTGAAGCACCAGCCCCTGGACACTATATGATCTCTTCTTCATAAAGCCATTACTCTGAGGAGAAGGAAAAACAAAAGGCCTTTCTAAAACATAGAAGACAGAGACATAAACAAAATGCCAAGAAGTGGGAATTCATCCCCAAGAAAGAGCAAGAAAAGGTCATGGCCAGAGATCTAATTGAAAGAGATATAAATAATATGCCTGATGGAGAATTTAAAGCAACTGTCATAAGGGTATTAGGTGGGCTTTACAAAAGCATGGAAGACATCATGGGTACACTTACAACAGAGAGAAAAGAGTTAAAAACCCAGGCAGAAATGAAAAATAAGAATAACTGAGATTTGAAAGAGACTGGTTGTAATGACCACAAGAATGGAAGAAACAGAAAAATTAATAAGTGATCCAGAAGGAGGATAATAGAAAATAATGAAGCTGAACAAAACAGAAAAAAGAATGATGGATAATGGAAGTAGACTTATGGAACTCAGTGACTCCATCAAATGAATAACATTGTATCATAAGAGCTCCAGAAGAAAAAGAGAAAGAAAAGGGATCAGAAGGTTTATTTGAGAAAATAATAACTGAAAACTTCCCTAATCTATGGAAGGAAGCAGAAATCCAAATCCAGGAGGCACAGATAATTCCCATCAAAATTAACAAAAGCAGGCCAACACCAATACATATTATTGTTACATTTGCCAAATATAGTGGTAATGAAAAATCCTAAAAGCAACAAGACATAGTAAGTCCCTAAATTACAAGGGAAGGCCCATAAGACTAACTGAAGATTTCTCAGCAAAATTTGGAAAGCCAGAAGGGAGTGGCATGACATATTTCATGTGCTGGAGGGAAAAATATGCAGCCAAGAATACTCTATTCAGCAAAGCTATCATTCAGAATAGAAGGAGAGGTAGTTTCCCAGACAGACAAATGCTAAAGGAATTCATAACAACTAAACCAGTCCTGTAATAAATGTCAAAGGGGACTCTTTCAAAGGGAAGGAAAGACCAAAGTGGCAAAGACTAAAAAGGAACAGAGAAAATCTCCAGTAACAACAACAAAACAAGTTATAAATGGTACAAAATACATACCTGTTAATAATTACTCTGAATGTAAACAGACTAAATGCTCCAACCAAAAGACATAGGATGTCAGAATGGATTAAAAAAATCTATAAGCTGCCTACAAGGGACTTATTTAAGACACAAAGACACCTGCAGATTGAAGGTGAGGGAATGGAGAAACACTTATCATGAAAATGGACATTAAAAAAAAAAAAGGCTGGGGGCGCCTGGGTGGTGCAGTCGGTTAAGCGTCCGACTTCAGCCAGGTCACGATCTCGCGGTCCGTGAGTTCGAGCCCGGCGTCAGGCTCTGGGCTGATGGCCCAGAGCCTGGAGCCTGCTTCCGATTCTGTGTGTCCCTCTCTCTCTGCCCCTCCCCCGTTCATGCTCTGTCTCTCTCTGTCCCCCCAAAAAATTAATAAACGTTGAAAAAAAATAAATTAATTAAAAAAAAGGCTGGATTAGCAATACTTACCTCAGACAAACTAGATTTTTTTTATCACTTATTTATTTATTTTGAGACAGAGAGAGACAGGAAGGAACAGACAGAGAGAGGATGACAGACATTCCCAAGCAGCCTCCATGCTGTTAGTGCAGAACCTGATGTGGGGCGTGAACTCACAAACTGTGAGATCATGACCTGAGCCAAAATCAAGAGTCAACCCTTTAACTGACTGAGCCACCAGGTGCCCCCAGACAAACTAGATTTTAAACCAAAGAGAGTAACAAGAGATGAAGAAGGCACTATATAATAATTAAGGCGTCTATCCATCATGATATATCCATCAGATATAATAATTGTAAAAATTTATACCCCCAACATATGAGAACACAAATAGATAAATAACAAACATAAAGAAATTCGATGATAATAATACAATAATAGTAGGGGACTATAACACCCACTTAAATCAAGGAACATATCATCTAAGCAGAAAATCAACAAAGAAACAATGGCTTTGAATGACACACTGGATCCGATGGACTTAACAGACATTCAGAACATTTCATCCTAAAGCAGCAGAATACACACACTTTTCAAGTGCACATGAGACATTCTCCAGAATAGATCACATATTAGGTCATAAATAAGGCCTGGAGAAATACAAAAAGATCAAGATCATACCATGAATATTTTCTGACCACAACACTATAAAACATGAAGTTAACCACAAGAAAAAAAATTTGGAAAGACCACAAATACATGGAGGTAAAACAACGTGCTACTAAAGAAGAATGGGTCTACCAGGAAATTAAGGAATACATTTTTAAAAAGTGCACGGGAACAAATGAAAATGAAAACATGATGGGGGCATCTGGGTGGCTCAGTCAATTAAGTGTGGACTCTTGGTTTTGGCTCATGCCATAATCTCACAGTTGGTGTGTTTGAGCTCTGCATCAGGGTCTGTGTTGACACTGTGGAGCCTGCTTGGGATTCTCTTCCTCTTTCTCTCTGCCCCTCCCCTGCTCATGCTCTCTCTCTCACTCTTTCTCAAAATAAATAAATAAACATTAAAAAAAGAAAAGAAAACATGAATAACCAAAAACCTTTGTGATACAGCAAAAACAGTCATAAGAGAGCAATACAAGCCTTCCTCAAGAAGCAAGAAAATCTCCAATAAACAACCTAATCTTACACCTAAAGGAGTTAGAAAAAGAACAACAAATGGAGGCTACAGGCCACAGAAAAAGGGAAATAATAAAGATTGGAGAATAAATAAATGATATAGAAACCAAGAAAAAAAATAGAATAGATCAATGAAATCAGGAGCTGGCTCTTTGAAAAAAAAATAAAAATGATAAACCTCTAGGAAGACATATCAAAAGCAATAAAAAAAGGACTCTGCGAACAAAATCACAAATAAGAGAATAGAAATAACAACTAACACCACAGAAATACAAACAATTATGAGAATAGTATGAAAAACAATACACCAACAAATTGGACAATCTGTAAGAAATGGATAAATTCCTAGAAATATATAAACTACCAAAACTGAAACATGGGGAAATTGAAATCTTGAACAGACCAATAACCAGCAATGAAATTGTACTAGTAATAAAAAAAAAAAATCTCCCAACAACAAAACTTCCAGGGCTAGATGGCTTCATAGGTGAATACTACCAAATACTCAAAGAATAGTTAATATCCATTCTTCTCAAATAATTCCAAAAAGAAAAATTGAAGGAAAACTTCCAAACTCATTCTATGAGGCCATAATTACCCTGGTTCCCAAATCAGACAAAGACTCCCACAAAAAAAGGGAACCAGAGGCTAATATCCTGGAGGAACATGAATGCAAAAATTCTTAACAAAATACTAGCAAACCAATTCTAACAGTACATTAAAAGATCATTCACAAAAGGGAGGGGGGATGCCTGGGTGACTCAGTCAATTGAGCATCAGACTTTGGCTCAGGTCGTGATCCCATGGCTTGTCAGTTTGAGTGGCATTCTGGGCTCTGTGCTAACAGCTCAGAGCCTGGTGCCTGCTTCAGATTCTGTGTCTCTTTCTCTACTCCTCCCCTGCTCACACTTTGTCTTTCTCTCAAAAATAAGTAACCCTATAAAAAATGATTATATACCACAATCAAGTTGAATTTATTCCTGGGTTTCAAGGGTGGTTCAGTATTTGAAAATGAATCAATATGATACACTACATTAATAAAAGAAAGGAGAAGAAACATATGACCCTCTCAACAGAAGCAGAAACAGCGTTGGACAAAGAACAACATTCATTCATAATAAAAATCCTCAACAATTTAACTTTTTAAAAAATTTTAATGTTTATTTATTTTGAAAGAGAGAGAGCAGGGGAGGGACAAAGAGAGAGAGAGAGAGAGAGAGTAAGAATCCCAAGCGGGCTCTGCTCTGCCAGTGCAGAGCCCAACGTGGGGCTTGAACTCTTAAACTGTAAGACCATGACCTGAGCTGAAATCAAGAGTCAGATGCTTAACTGACTGACCCACCCAGACATCTTAACAATGTAAGATTAGAGTGAACATACCTCAACATAATAAAGACCATACATGAAAAACCCACAGCGAATATTATCCTCAATTTTGAAAAACTGAGAGCTTTTTCTCTAAGGAAAAAGACAGGCATGTCCTCTCTCACCACTGTTACTTAACATAGAACCGGAAATCCTAGATTCAGCAATCTAACAACAAAAATAAATAAAATATAACCAAATCACCCAGGAAGAAGTCAAACTTTCACTATTCACAGATGACATGATACTCTGAATAGAAAAATCCAAAAGACTCCACCAGGAAACTTCTGTAACTGATATACAAATTTAGTAAAGTTGCAGAACACAAAATCACTGTACAGAAATATATTGAATTTCTATACACCAATAATGAAACAGCAGCAAGAGAAACCAAGGAAGTGATCCAATTTACAGTTACATCAAAAACCATAAGATACTTAGGGTAACCTAACCAAAGAGGTAAAAGATTTGTGCTCTGAAAACTACAGAGCACTTATGAAGGAAATTGAAGCGGACAAAAATAAATGGAAAAACATTATATGCTCATGTAATGGAATAATAATTGTTAAAGATGTCTATAGTATCCAAAACAAAAACTATACAGTAAATGTGTAGACATTTAATGCAATCTCTATCAAAATACCACCATCATTTTTTCAGAGAGATAGAAAAATAAGCCTAAAATTTATATGGAACCACAAAAGACCCCAAGAGGCTAAATAATGTTGAAAAAGAAAACAAAAGCACAAGATAACCTAATTCTTGACTTCAAGTTATCTAACAAAACTATACTGATCAAGATGGAATGGTACTTCCACAAAAACATACAAACAGATCAATGGAACAGAATAGAAAACCCTGAAATCGACCCACAACTATATGATCAATTAATCTTTGACAAAGCAGAAAAGAATATCCAGTGGCAAAAAGACTGTCTCTCCAACAAATGGTGTTGGGAAAACTGGACAGCAACATGCAAAAGAATGAAACTGAATCACTTTCTATAACATACATAAAAATAAATTTAAAATGGATGAAATACCTGAATAAGTGACAGGAACCATCAAAATCCTATAGAAGAACACATGCAGCATCCTCTTTGACCTCGGCAGTAGCAACATCTTACTAGATCTGTCTCCAAAAAAGCAAAACTGAACTTTTGGATTTAATTAAAATAAAAGTCTTTTGCATAGCAAAGGAAATTATCAACAAAACTAAAAGGCAACCTACAGAATGGGAGAAGATATTTGCAAATGACATATATGATAAAGGGCTAATATCCAAAATATATAAAGAACTTATAAAACTCAACACCCCCCCAAATATAATCCAGTTAAAAAATGGGCAGAAGACATGAATAGACCTTTTACCAAAGAAGATATACATACCGCTAACAGACACACAAAAAGATGCTCAATATCACTGATAATCAGGGAAATGAAAATAAAGCTACAGTGAGATACCACCTCACGCTTGTCAGAATGGCTAAAATCAACAACACAAGAAACAATGTGTTGGAAGGGATGTGCAGAAAGGGGAACCCTCTTGTACTATTGATGGAAATATAACCTGGTGCAGCCACTCTGGAAAACAGTAGGCCAGTCCCTCATAAAGTTAAAAATAGAACTCCCCTATGATCCAGCAATTGCACTTCCAGGTATTTACCCAAAGGATGCAAAAATATATATTTGAATGGGACACATTAACCCTGATTGTTATAGCAGCATTATCAACAATAGTCGAATTATGGAAAGAGCCTAAATGTCCATCAGTTGATGAGTGGATAAAGAACTGTGCCTAATCTTTGGAACACAGCCAAATCAACATCAAATCAGTTTGAACAACTAGGATATCAATCTGAGGATTAAGAAAACAACCTGCATGATTGGAGGGACAGAATGTGGCAGATGGAAGCTTCAGAGCTGTGAATTAGGGAGAGAAAAGCTGCGGTGTTGCAGCGAGAAGGGAAACCTTTTTGAGGAGAGTGGTCAGGGAGAGAGTGAGAGTGGTAGGGAATGAGTGACCTGTAGGATATGTGCAAGACTCCGTGGTGTGGGGATCTCCTGGGTCACACTGGGAGAGATCATTCCCCTTCCGGGTATACATTTGGAAGAGTGATTTTTGCCTCCCCAAGGACAAAAGTCCTTGAGAGACATTGAGCAGCTTATTCAACAGCAGGGAACAGAGACATGTGTAGATGGAAGATATCCTAGTCACAGCTTTTCACTGTGTGCCACAATAGACTCCAACCACTGGGTGTGCTCTATGCAACTACTTTTCTGGGACAGAATGGTGAAAGGTGCTCCATGAGTCTCCCTCAGGAGGAGGGAGGTGGGTCTGCATTTTCCTGGGCCCTTTAAGATTTGGAATTTTGAATCTGAGATGCCTGCCAGAGATAAAACACAGGAGCACTGTGGAACAGGTTAAGGACAGGAATCTGATGAAAGCCTGGAATACTTTTCTGTGAGGGTCTCCTGAATAGAGACAGACCTGAGTTTCCCTCACAGAGGATTAAGAGGGCAGGATGATGCCATTTTCCACCCACCCCATGCCCACCAGCATGGTCAGACTTCAGAGAGAAACATAGCACTGCCTAGTGGAGGCCTGAGTCACTTACACCAAGCAGCACCCACTTCTGCGTTCCAGGCACATCTCAGCAGGGCAAATTAGCCTCAGAACCAGAGGAGCAGGCCCCTTACTCAGAAAACCAGGACAAATCCCTTCCACCCACTTAGTCCATGGACCATAGTGTGCTGCAAAGTCTCACCTCTACCGGAAACTGGATCTAGCTTAATTTAGGTTTCTTTTTCTTTGTTCATTTTCTTTGCTTCTATTTTTGTTTATGTTTTTTTCTGTATTGACTTTTTTCCTACCTTTCTTTTTCTTTCTTGGATACAGCAAAAACAAAGATGTTTTATTATATTTTCTTTATCATTTTAAAAATTAATTTTTAATTTTTTTTTTACTTTTTGTCTTTTTTTTTCTTTTCTATCAAGCTTCTCTTCTTTAATTTTTTTTATTTTTTTAAATTTATTTTTGAGAGAGAGAGACAGAGACAGACAGAGCATGAGCAGGGGAGGGGCAGAGAGAGAGGGAGACACAGAATCCAAAGCAGACTCGAGGCTCTGATCTGCCAGCATAGAACTTGACGTGGGGCTCGAACTCATGGACTGTGAGATCATGACCTGAGTCGAAGTCATATGCTTAACTGAATGAGCCATCCAGGTGCCCCTCTGTCAAGCTTCTCTTAACAAGAAGACCAAAAAACACCTAGGATCTAGTTTCCTTTATTTCATTTTGTTTTTAAATTTTAAATTTAATTATTTTATTTTATTTTATTAATTTTTCTTCCTCCAAAATGACAAGATGGAGGAATTCATCCCAAAAAAGAGAACAGGAAGAAATGATGGCTAGGGATTTAATCAACAGTTATACGTAAGATGTCTAAACTAGAATTTAAAATGACAATTATAAGAATATTAGGTGGGGTTGAAAAAAGCATAGAAGACACTAGAGAATCCCTTTCTCCAGAGACAAAAGAGCTAAAATCTAATGAAGCTGAAATTAAAAATGCTATAACCGAGATGTAATCTCGAATGGATGTCGTGACAGTGAGGATGGGCAGAGCAGCAAATCAGTGATACAAAATATAAAATTATGGAAAATAATAAAGCTGAAAAGAAGAGGGAGACAAAGGAAAAAGATAATGAAACAAGACTTAGAGAATTTAGCTACTTATTAAAGAGGAATAATATTCATATCATATGAATCCCAGAAGATGAAGAGAGATAAAATGGGAGATAAGGTTTATGTGAGAAAATTATAGCTGAAAACTTCCCTAATCTGGGGAAAGACACAGGCATCAAAATCTAAGAAGCACAGAGAAATTCAATTAAAATTAAATGAAAATCCCATTAAATTCAACAAAAGCTGACTATCATCAAGGCATACCATAGACAAATTCACAAAATACACAGACAAAGAATAAATCATGAAAGCCACAAGGGTAAAAGAAAAGTACATAACTTACATGTGAATACAAATCAGATTGCGTCAGATCTGTCCACAAACTAGGCAGGCCAGAAAGCAGTGGCAGGATATATTCAATGTGCTGATTGGGGAAATTATGCAGCCAGAAATTCTTTATCCAGCAAGACTGTCATTCAGAATAGAAGGAGAGATAAAGAGTTTCCCAAAGAAAACCTAAAGGAATTCATGACCACTAAACCAGCCATGCAAGAATTTTAAGGGAGACCCTATGAGTGGAAAGCAGCAAAGACTACAAAAGACCAGAGAACAAAGAAACATGAAATCTACAGATAACACAGTGGCACTAAATTCGTATCTTTCAATAATCACTCTGAATGTAAATGGACTAAATGCCCCAATCAAGACGTAGGGTATCAGAACGGATCAAAAAACAAGGTCCATCTCTTTGATGCCTATAAGAGACTCATTTTAGACCCAGATCTGTGCAGATTGAAAGTGAGGGAATGAAGCACCATCTATCATGCTAGTGGACAATAAAAGAAAGTTGGAGTAACCATACTTATATCAGGCATACTAGATTTTAGGCCAAAGTCTGTAACAAGAGATGAAGAAAGGCATTATATCATAATTAAGAGGTCTATTCACTAAGAAGATATAACTATGGTAAATACGTATGCCCTTAACTTGGAGCACTCAAATAAATAAATCAGTTAACAAGAAAAATAAAGAAAGTCATTGATTATAATACAATAATATCAGGGGACTTTAACATCCTGCTTACAGCAATGGACAGATTACCTAAGCAGAAAATCAATAAAGAAACAATGGCTTTGAATGATACACTGGACCAAATGGATGTAACAGATATATTTAGAACATTTCATCCTAAAGCAGCAGAATACACATTCTTCTCAAGTTCACATGGAACATTCTCCAGAATAGATCACATATTGAGTCACAAATCAGTGCTCAACAAATACAAAAAGATCAAGATTGTTTCACGCATATTTTCAGACCACAATGCTATGAAACATGAAATCAACCATAAGAAAAAATATGGAAAGACCACAAATACTTGGAGATAGGTACATCCAATAAAGAATGAATAGGTTAATCAAGAAATTAAAAAGGAAATAATAAAGGGGTGCCTGGGTGGCTCAGCTGAAGTGTCCAACTTTAGCTCAGGTTATGATCTCGTGGTTCACAAGTTTAAGCTCCACGTCAGGCTCTGGGCTGACAGCTCAGAGTATGGAGCCTGTTTCGGATCTGTGTCTCCTACTCTCTCTGCTCCTCCTCTGCTCATCTCTGTCTCTGTCTCTCTCTCTCTCTTTCTCTCTCAAAAATAAATAAAACATTATTTAAAAAAAAGGAAATAAAAAAGTACATGGAAGCCACTGAAAATGACAATATGACATTCTAAAACCTTTGGGATGCAGCAAAGGCGGTCATAAGAAGGAAGTACATATCAATCTACGTTTTCCAAATGAAGGGAGAGATGTCTCAAAGAACCTAATCTTCCACCTAAGGGAGCTAGAAAAGGAACAGCAAATAAAGCCCAAAATCAGTAGAATAAGGTAAATAATAAATATTACAATAGAAATCAATGATACTGACATTAAAAAAGAACATACCAATGAAACTAGGAGCTGGTTCTTTGAAATAATTTTAAAAAATGATAACCCCCTAGCCTGACTTATCAAAAAGAAAAAGGAAAGGACCCAAATAAATAAAACCATGAATGAAAGAGGAGAGGTCACAACCAACAATGCAGAAATACAATCATTTTTAAGAGAATATTATGAGCAATTATATGCCAGCAAATGGGAGCAATATGGAAGAAACTGATATATTCACAGAAACATATAAACTACCAAAACTCAAACAAGAATAAATAGAAAATTTGAACAGACCCATAACCAGTAAAGAAATTGAATCATTAATTAAAAAATCTCCCAACAAGATTTTAGGGCCAGATAGCTTCCCAGGGGAATTCTACCAAATATTTAAAGAAGAATTAATACTTATTCTTTTGAAACTGTTCCAAAAAAATAGAAATGGAAGAAAAACTTCCAAACTCATTCTATGAGGGCAGCATTACCTTCATTCCAAAATCAAAGACCCCACTAAAAAGGAGAATTACAGACCAATTTCCCTAATGAACATGGATGTAAAAATTCTCAACAAGGTAACAGAGAATCAAATCTAGAAATACATTAAAATAATTATTCACCACAATCAAGTGGGATTTATTCCTGGGCTGCAGGGGTGGATCAATATCTGCAAATCAATCACCAATAAATTTCTAGAACTGACACATGAATTTAGCAAAGTCACAGGTTATAAAATCAATGTACAGTAATCTGTTGCATTTATATATGCCAATAATGAAGCAGCAGAAAGAGAAATTAAAGAATCAATCCAATTTTTAATTGCACCAAAACTCGTAAGATACCTAGGAATAAACCTAACCAAAGAAGTAAGAGATCTGTATGCTGAATACTATAGAACACTTATGAAAGAAATTGAAAGACACAAAGAAATGGAAGAACATTCCATGCCCATGGATTGGAAGAATAAACATTGGTAAATATCTATATTAACTAAATATGTTAAACTATATGTTAACAAATATATGTTGAAATGTTTATGCTACCCAAAGCAATCTACACATTCAATTAATAACTATCAAAATAACACCAGCACTTTTCACAGAGCTAGAACAAAAACTTATTTGCTATAATTAGTGTCTTAAGAATTTTACTGTAAATGTATGTTATTTTAACAGAGAAAATATAGATTTGTGGAGGAGTTTATTATTTTATTTTTCCCCTTTAAGTACTAGTGCAGTTAATTGCACTTAAAGATTTTTAAATCACTTTTAGAAACACCTTTATTATAAGCATTCTTAAATACTTATTTATGTGCATTATAGAATGGATATAGCCTTAATTCACTGATATAACACTGTTCTCGATGCAGTTTGCAAGTAGCTTTCTTAGAAACATACTTACTACAAGTGTTCTCAAACAATTCTCTATGTGCATTTCAGAACAGACATCACTTACATTTACTCATATAACAGTGTCCTAAATGCATCATGTGAATTCTGTTGTTAGAAATGTCTTAATTTACATGATTACAGAATGGGCATAAGTTCCATGCACTAATATAACACTGTTCTCAGTGCAGCTTGTATGCAGTATATTAGGAACATCTTTACTGCAGGTGTTCTTTAAAAGTTCTCTAAGTGCTTTACAGAAGGGCTATATACTTCTTTCACTGATGTAACACTATTTTAAGTGCAGTTTGCAGTTGGTGTTCTGAGAAATATCTGTGTATGCAAATAAGCTCTTTAATTCTTTTTATAAAGATACACTTAACACACACACACCATTATATTAGTTTCCGCCAAACAAACATACTGCTTCAATATTTGTATACATTGCAAAATGATTACCACAATAAGCCTAGTTAACATTCATCAACACACAGTTATAATTTTTTATGAGAACTGTCTTATCAACTTTCAAATATACAATACAATATTGTAGTATTATTAACTATAGTCACCACATTGCACATTACAGGACTTATTTATTTTATGACTGGAAGTTTGTACCTTTGACCACCTTCACCTAATTTGCTCCTTCCCCACCCGCTGCCTCTGGCAACCACCAACCTGTTCTCTGTATCTGTGGAGTTTTTTAAATTTGCTTTCAAATATAGACATTATCTTAAATCAAAAGAGTTAACCCTTCTTTGCTGTTATGTATTATCCTTTTATAGACCATTGGGCTTTACTGTTAATTTTCTATTAATTCACATCAAAGTTTATGAGCAACAGGGGTCTCTAATGTTTCTTCTTACATATTTAATGGGATTTATTGTGAATCCATCTGGGCCTAAAGTTTTGTAAGAAGGCATTTAATTACAATTACTTTTCTTTAACAGCTAGCAGGCTATTCCTATTTCACACTTACTCTGATTTTACTTTCATAATCTGTGTTTTCTAGGAAGTTGCCCATTTCACTTACGTTTTCATATTTAATGGCCTTTATCATCTCCTTAAAGTATATATGAACAGTGGAAATATCACTGTTATCAATTCTTCATATTGGATACTTGAGTAATCCCTGTGTGTTTTTGTTGTTGTTGTTGTTGTTTGTTTGTTTGTTTTAAGTGAAGCACTCCAGAGGTTTAGTCACATTACTAATCCTATTAAATAATCAACCTCTGGCTATTCTCTTTGTTATATGTTTGTTTTCTTTTATTAATTTATGTTCTTATTTTTGTTGTTTCCTTCCATCTATTTTCTTTCAGTTAAAATTACTTTTTTATTATTGTTGTTGTTACTACCCAGAGAGTGAATATATCAGAAATAACCAGACTTTCTCATTTTCTTTTTTTTTTTAATTTTTTAAGGTTTTTATTTATTTTTAAGACAGAGAGAGAAGAGCATGAGTGGGGATGGGGCAGAGATAGGGAAACACAGAATCCGAAGCAGGCTCCAGGCTCTGAGCTGTCAGCACAGAGCCCGACGCGGGGCTCGAACTCACGAACCGTAAGATCATGACCCGAGCAGAAGTCGGACGCTCAACTGGCTGAGCCACCCGGGCGCCCCTCTCATTTTCTAATGTATTCCTTTTAAGGTATAGAATTTCCTCTAAGGAGTACTGATTTCCATAAATCATAGACAAATTTTTATATAGGCAACTTCATTGTTAATCAAATCATAGTGTTTTCTGATTTACTTTGTGATTTTTTTCTTTGAATTTGGGGTTATTTGGAAATATAGGTATCAATATTTCAATATAGAAATCATTTTCTAGTTACATTTTGTTATTGATTTCTGGCTCAAATTTATATTGGAGTAGGGAAATATATTCTGAATTATTTCAATCCTTTGAAATTATTGAGGTATTCTTTAGGCCCAATAAGTTGTTAATTGTCAGAGGTGCCTGGTGTGTAATTTTCACAGACTAAATTTGATAGATATAATGCTTTCATAAACATTCATTAGGTCAGTATATTGTATCAAAATCTCTAAAGCCTTGCTGGGTTTTCTCCCTTTTGCTTATTTAATCAATTACATATCTGCTCTCTAGTGCCCAGAAATATTAATGTGCTTTCTTAAAATTGTATGTGGGAGACCAATGACATCGACTGGTCAGTTAGGTATGATTGTTCACAATTCTCTTTAAAACTACCTACACGTTTTGGAGGAGGAAAGGAACAGGGTAAGAAACTTTGAAAATTATATGAATATTTTTATATTTAAAAAAATAAAAAGCATTCCTCTAAGAAGCCAAAAGTTAGATGAATTCTGTCCTATTATCCTAGTGGCCACGTTTTGTAGGTCTGAGTATACCTATGGCACAGTGTCTATTCCCTTTTCCTAAAGTGGAAGGTGGCGAGAAGACTCCAATATTACTGTGGGATATTTTCTCCCCTTCTCTGTCTTCTTGTTGACTTTTTTTTTTTAACTTCTGGAAATGAAGCTTTTCTTTCCTTATTGAGGCTAAAAATTTCCTTTATGAGGCTATACATTTAGCCTCTAAGCATGGCTTTAGTTGCATATTAAATATTTTAATATGCCATATTTTCATTGTTGTTCAGTTGAAAATATTTACCAATTTTCTTTGTGATTTTTTCCTGAAAGAGATAAAGAAAGCAGGAGAGAGGCAGAGGGAAAGGGAGTGAGAGAATCTTAAGCAGGCTCCATGCTCAACATGGAGCCAGATGTGGGGTTCGATTTCATAAACCTGAGATCATGATCTGAGCTGAAATCAACTGACTCGGTCACTCAAGCACCTTTGTGATTTCTTTTTGTAATTCATGGGTTATTTAGGTTACTAAATAATAATGTGTTAAGACATATTAGCTGTTTCCTCAATTAGCAAAACTAAAAGGTAACTGACAGAATGGGAGAAGATATTTGCAAATGACATATCATATAAAGGGTTAGTATCCAAAATCTATAAAGAACTTATCAAATTCAACACCCAAAAGACAAATAATCCAGTGAATAAATGGGCAAAAGACATGAATAGACACTTCTCCAAAGAAGACATCCAGATGGCCAACCAACACATGACAAAATGGTCAACATCACTCATCATCACAGAAATACAAATCAAAACCACAATGACATACCACCTGACACCTGTCAGAATGGCTAACATTAACAACTCAGGCAACAACAAGTGTTGGCAAGGATGCAGAGAAAGAGGATCTCTTTTACATTGTTGGTGACAATGCAAGCTGGTGCAGTCACTCTGGAAAACAGTATGGAGGTTCCTGAAAAAACTAAAACTAGAACTACCCTACGACCCAGCAATTGCACTACTAGGCATTTGTCCACGGCACATAGGTGTGCTGTTTTGAAGGGACACATGCACCCAATGTTTATAGCAGCACTATCAACAACAGCCAAAGTATGGAAAGAGCCTAAATGTCCATTGATGGACGAATTGATAAAGATGTGGTATATATATATACAATGGAATATTATTCAGCAATCAAAAAGAATGAAATCTTGCCATTTGTAACTGCGTGGATTGAACTGGAGGGTATTATGCTAAGTGAAATTAGTCAGAGAAAGACAAATATCATATGACTTCACTCATATGAAGACTTTAAGAGACAAAACAGATGAACATAAGGGAAGGGAAACAAAAACAATATAAAAACAGGGAGGGGGATAAATGGAGAACAAATTGAGAGTTACTGGAGGGGTTGTGGGAGGGGGAATAGGTTAAATGGGTAAGGAGCACTAAGGAATCTACTCCTGAAATCATTGTTTCACTATATGCTAACTAATTTGGATGTAAATTTTAAAAACTAAAAAATTAAATTAAAAAAAAAAAGGACACATTAGCTGTTTCCTAAGTCCCTCAAGTACTTACTTCATATGTTTGTCCAGTTTCTATCATTGTTGTGGATGGAAATATTGGCCTATGTAAACTATTTAATCTGGTTAGAAATTGAAATTTAAGTGTGCTTTTGTGGATCCTGAGAAACTTAACAGAGGACCATGGGGGGGGGGGGAAAGGGGAAAAAAAGTTACAGAGAGGGAGGAATGCAAACCATCAGAGACTCTTAAATACTGAGTCCAAACTGAGGGTTGACAGGGGTGGGGGAAAGGGGAAAGGGTGATGCGCATTGAGGAGGGCACCTATTGGGATGAGCACTGGGTGTTGTATGGAAACCAATTTGGAAATAAATTATATTTAATATAAAAAAGAAAAAAAAGTATGTTTCAGATCTGTAAAATATATCAATATGAAAATCAAAAAAATTTTGTTACCCATGCTAAAGTATACACATACATGAATTCTTAGCACTTATAGAAATGCATCCAGAAAATTTCTTAAATTTTCAGTGCTTAATTATGATACAGATAATTTGGTGTAATTTTATAATGAGAGTGATTTTATGATACTATAATTGAGTTGCTTGAGGAGTATGTACACCTTTTTAAATATAGTATTGAAATATGGAATCAGAAAGGCATTTTTGAGTAACTTTCTTATTATCTATTCATTCATGATGAATAGATATGAATTCCTCAAAATAGCCCACCCATTCATAGAATGAGATAACAGAGTCCTGCTCCACATAGAATTTCATCACAATCACAAGTGGTGAGGGGAAAAAAATACTGCACAAAGGCACCTAAAACTGATTATATATACAATATATTATATATATATATATATATATATATATATATATATATATATACATATATACATATATATATTTTACCTAGCTTTAAAGCTTGACTCCTTTTTTCAGCTTATTGAAGTATAACTGATACACAAAACTGCACATAATTGACATATAAAATTTGGCGAGTTTGAATTCTGAACTAGAGTTGTCAAAAACTGCCTCTGAAAATTTCAAAATAAAACTCCATTTGCTTATTGGTGTGAGAAAATAAGTATTAATTCACTGACCTGTGCCAAAATCAAGAGTTGGATGCTTAAGAAACTGAGCCACCCAGGAGCCCCATGATTCTTTGGTTTTTAGTCAAAAGACATTTATGGAGATCTGAGACTATCCTTTTTAACAGGTAATACTCTAATTATTTCCTAAGAACTCACTCTTTTTGCAGCACCTGGGTGGCTCAGTTAGTTGAGCATCCAACTTCAGTTCAGGTCATGATCTCACGGTTCATGGATTCGAGCTCCACGTCGGACTCTGTGCCGACAGCTGGGAGCCTAGAGCCTGTTTTTCTATTCTGTGTCTCCCTTGCTCCCACCTCCTACCCCACTTGTGTCTGTGTTCCTCTCTCTCAACAAAATAAATAAACATTAAAAAGTTTAAAAAAATATTTATCTCCTTTAATACAGCAAATCTGTGAGATAATCACTCATATTGTTATTGCTATTATTACTATTCCTGCCATTTGCCAAATGAAGTAAAAGAGGGTGATTAATTTGCCCAAGATGAATCCTTCAGTTTGAAAGTTGTGGATTCCAGATTTGAACCCCTGATGCCTGAATCTAGACCTTTCCTTTTAATTCCTATCTCCACACCCCACATTAGTACCTAAACATTGGACCTGAAGCAGATGTGTTTGCTGAAGGAAATTACTTTGAGATAATTGTGCATCTTTTATATATGGGTATCAGGTATGTGGGGCTGATCCCAGCAGGCCTGAGCTATTTGGAATAAAAGACTGTGAAGCCTCCTAGTTTTTTTCTATCCATCCCTACAGTCCATTTCTGAACTAGTCTCCTGCTTCCTGGGCTTTTATTAAGCTGCTGGACTGTGTCTCAGCCCTGCAGTGTTTATACCACCCCTGAAACTGCCCCCCTCCCCTCCCCTTTTCATTCTGTGGACTAAGTTTTTAGTGCAGCCTTCTCAAGTGGAACATTGTTTTCATTCATTCCAATTGGATATATAAATTCTGACCAGTGAGGAGCTCTTGTGCTGCCCTGAAGACTGATGTGTGCACAAGTTGGCCTTAGGTCACATTTCCTGAGGCCCTTGGTGTGTTTTTTGGGAAAAGAGCACTCAACTGAGCCAAATAACTGGAGACATGATCAGATGTGTATTCTCAGAGACTGTGTGAAAACATCAGTGCTTAAAAAAATAAAACATAAAACATAAGAAAAACAGGGCAGGAATATGGACTATGACAGTCAGAGACAATTCTCTGAGAATAGATATGTGACCCAGATGGGAAGAGTCTGCTTATTCTTTCAACATGCCCTGCCCCATTTCCAGTTGTTTCATCTCATATATTAAAATCATGGGGTACAATTTTAGTTTCTAATAGTGTATATGAAATATTTGCATTATAAAACTAGAAGACATAGTTCACTATGAGATGTTAGGACATGAACACAATTGGGAGCCATTGAGGTGGGGTCTGAAAACAAATGCTGCTCCATGCCAGCTGCATAGCCTCAAGCAGTTAGAAAATCTCCGTACCCTCATGCCTGAGGAGATGGGATGGTCAAATACTCTATAGAACTTCACTGTCCAATATAGTAGCTCCTAGCTCTATGTAGCTATTTAAATTAAATTTGAAATTAAATATTCAGTTCCTCAGTCATCCTAGCTGCATTTCAAGTGCTCAAGAGCCACATGGGGCTAATATCTACCACACTGGATAGGACATACATAAAAATCAACACAGAACATTCTATGGACAGTGCTGGTCTGTAAAAAGTGGATCAAATATAAATTAAACACCGTGCTGGGAACATATTATCATTTAGGAAATAACAGTTTTATATTCAAGATTCTTGTTTGTGAATCTGTGAAAAGCCTGCTATATAAACCCACTCTATGCTCCAAGTCTTTTCTCTGTGAAAATCTGAGGGGCTGTCAGAGGAACACCATTAACCAATGCATTTATGAGAGGAAAGAGAATGCAAGTTAGACTTTGGAAGAACTGGCATCACCAGTACAAAAATCAGTAACGATACAAAGAGGAAAATTCAAAATCACCAAGAGTTCCTACATTCATGGTGGAAAGCAGCAATATTCTCATAATTACCAAATTAGGAAAAGCTTACCTTTTGAAAATATTCTACTGCATGATCACAGTATCCCCTGATTTCTTTAAATCTTCCCAAATAAAAAAATAATTTTAGTTTTTACAATGGTAAGTAGTTTAATTTCTAGGGTAGTTAACTTTTTATGTTGCTATCAATGTTAAGAATTTTAAGTGTTTAAATGTCATTAACTGAAATGGAAATATAACTGTTTGGTATATTGTACTTCTATCCAATGTCCTTGTTAAATATGCTTATTAAATCTAATGGCTTATCAATTTTTTTTTAATTTTCTGCTGTCTCCTATTAATAATTCTTTTACAATTATAACATCTTTTATTTCTTTTCTTGCTTTATGGTACTGGCTAGGACTGACAATAATAAATAAAGAAAATTTTGCCTATTTATTTCAGATAGAAATCTTTAAAATCTTTCATTTAAGAATTATTTTTAATTACAGATTCAATTTATGTAATAGGCCAGTATTTCTTTTTTCTGCTCCTGTCATTTTTATTAATAGATGTGGCTCTAGAAATATGACCATTTTGTACAAATTTTCACACTTAATGGCTTAAACTTATTTCTGATATCCTATCACAATTTTTCATGTCTATTATTAATGTAGTGACACCACTTTAAAAATTCTCAATATTATTTGAGGCTTCTTCATTTTTTTCTTAACAAATTTCCATTTAAAGGATTACACTGGATTCATTACACTACTTCAGGTTTATTTTTTCTTTATTATTTACTTCAATCTGACTTCTGTGCTTTCTACCATTTTAAAATTTACACCATAAATCCTAAGAAATTCATTTTGGCAAACAAAATCCAATAATATATAAAATTATAAATCATCATAACACAGAAATGCTTATTTCTGAGGAAAAAATAGTAAATTTTTAAATATCTGAAAATCTATCAGTGTAAATAATCACATTAAGAAAATAAAGGAGGAAAAGAATGTAAAATAATTTCTGAATGCAGAAAACTACAAGATAAAATTCAGCATAAATCCAGGATACGTACTCTTAGCAATATATATATATATATATATATATATATATATAATACATATATATATATATATATTTATTAATCTACTAAAATATATTTGCAAGGGGACAAAGAGCTCACAGAGAAAATTAAAAAGCACCACTTGTGAGCAGAATGATAGAGAATGAATACATTATGAAAGGCTGGCCTGCCACAATACCATACAAACCTCAGTGAAAGAAAGAAAGGGAGACAAAGGACCACCATGAGTTAAACCAGCAAGAGAAAATAAAAGCCAGGGTCACACAGAGGACAGTGGCTTATTATGCCTGCATCAGGATCGTACGGATTCAGCAGCTTCTGCACAGTGGGAAGGGAGAATTGGAAATCACAATAAACTAAGACATCTGAAAGGCACTAAAGTGGTCTCGCCTCCAAAGCACTCTCTGCTAATGGCTTGCTGACAAAGAGCATTTCCACCGTAAGCTTGTAAGAATTTCCAGAAAATAAAGACCAGAAGAAATCTTGTCGCATCTACAAAAAGCATCTCACAGTGACAGTCATAAGACTTAACGCGCGCCCGCGCCCGCGCGCGCGCGCGCACACACACACACACAGTCCCACGTAGACGTAAAATGGAATGAACAAAAAAGAATTTATAATTTATATGGGAGATATTCCAGAATAAAAACTGAGTGGAGGGGGAAGGATTATGATTTTTAAAACAGACATATGTGAAAAAACAATCGAATACAAGGTGTCTGAATGAACACTGGAAGAGATTAAATAAAAACCTCAAAGAGTTGTGATTACGTCCTCCAGAGCAGCCTGCCAGCAAGAAGCGTTGGGATCCGCCAGCTGGCATGCAGACTAGCGGGGGCAGAGGCCGGGGAAGGGGCGGGGCAGCCCCAGCTGCGAGAACAAAGGAAGATCCGCAATCGCCATGCACGCTGCACAGACCGTACGGAATGAATAGAGGATTGACGTTGCCACCACAGGAAGTGTCCGCCGCGCGTGCCCAGAGAAGGCAGTAGGAACCACAGTCACAGGAAGAGAGCAGGGGGAAAGGAAAAGAGATGCACACTTCCCCGAAACAAGGTCCCCGAGCCCGCTGCTACCCTCCGGGCCTCTAGCCCAAAGGAAGGCACACAGGGGAAGTTCCGGTACCTTTTGGGGGGAAGAGGCTGCCATGGAAGAGCCTGCAGCTCCCACTGAAGCCTCTGAGGCACCTGGGGCATCTACGGGTGCCGAGGCAGCAGGGGAGGGTGCACCTGGGCCTAGTCTCCGCACTCGCCCGGTCTTCCGGCAATTTGCGGCTACAGGTCCGGCCCCCCTTCGCGCGTCACGTCTGAGGCCTGCCCAGGCTGCAGGGGGAGGGGCTGGGCCCAGTCGCTTGCAGGGCCGGAGTGGTGGCAGCTGGACGAAGCAAGTCATCTGCAGGTATTATCTGCATGGGCTTTGCAAGGAGGGGGAGAACTGTCGCTACTCACATGACCTCTCAGGCCAGCAGTTGGCCAGGGAGGGCCATGGTTCACTGCCTCCGGCCTCTGCAGACCAAGGCCCTAGCACAGCTGCGCATACTGAGACCCTGCCTCAGGAAGTGGCGAAAGCCCCCTCTGCTGCGCCTTCATGCTCCTTGCCTGTGATTGGCTTGGCTGCTGAAGGGGGTTTCTTTGAAGCTGAGAGAGACAATGCAGGCCTTGAAGCTGCAGGAGGAGCCAGTGTAGAAGGCTGGGAGAATGCTATTGAATTTGTTCCCGGGCAACCCTATAGGGGCCGCATGGTCCCTTTTGTTCCCAGGGCTCCTCTACAGAGCCCAGTGACTGAGAGGGAACAGATTGCAGTGGGCAGGGGTCAGCAGCTTTGCCGTGATGCTGCCATGGGGCAGTGCTTTCGTGGGGAGAGTTGTATGTATATCCATGGAGAGATATGCGATATGTGTGGGCTTCAGGTCTTGCACCCTGTGGATGCTGTGCAGAGGGCAGACCATACAAAGGCTTGCATTGAAGCACACGAGAAGGATATGGAACTCTCATTTGCAGTGCAGCGAAGTATGGACAAGGTGTGTGGCATCTGCATGGAGGTTGTCTATGAGAAAGTCAACCCTAGTGACTGCCGCTTTGGCATCCTCTCCAACTGCAACCACACCTACTGTCTTAAGTGTATCCGCAGGTGGAGGACTGACAAACAGTTTGGCAACAGGATCGTCAAGTCCTGTCCACAGTGCAGGGTTACCTCCAACTTTGTCATTCCCAGTGAGTTCTGGGTGGAGGAGGAGGAAGAGAAACAGAAACTTATTCAGCAGTACAAGGAGGCAATGAGCAACAAGACTTGCAGGTATTTTGCTGAAGGCAGGGGTTACTGCCCATTTGGAGAGAACTGTTTTTACAAGCATGCAACCCCTGAGGGCCCAGGAGAGGATCCTCAGAGGCAGGGTGCTGAGGCATCCGGTGCTCACTGCAGTCAACTTTTGGAGCCTACTCAGGTGGGAGAGGGCGAGATGCCCTTTAAAAGCAGTAAAAAAAAGCTTGTCATGCTTCGGCTGGCCAATCTGTTGTTTAAGTGTTTTCTTTCACTGGGAAAGAGTGCGCTTTTTTTTTTTTTTTTTTCTCAGAGGACCAGTGGGACTTACTTCCTTATGAGCTGGAAAAATATTCCAGTTTGAATCTGTAGCATTATGCTGTGGCATGTGGTCTAGTGTGCTAAGGCTCTGTCATCTGCTATTGCTTGTTTGTTGTTTATAGACACATCTATCATTTACAGGGGCTATGGAAGCCATTTTTACAAAGCATTCATCTCTGTTTTCTTGTCCATCCTCATTTCAGGGTTATGCTGTTTTACTGTGGTAAACTGTAACAAAGTCCTTAAAGTTATTGTTCGATGAAATGAATATTACTGTAGTTTATGGTTTATTTTGTCATCTCTGTTTTCAACAGGATTGATTCAGTTCTAGTCTAGTGTTTACAGAATTTCCACACTCATTTTGAAGTCCCTCAAGAATAAATGTGACAGGGTGAAGGGAGAAGTCTTAACTGAACAAGGAGCTTTTTGCTACTACAGCCTTAAGAAATGGACCCTCGCAGGGCCTTTGTGGTACAACTGCTCATCTTTGTTGTTTACATGTCCGTTCTTTCCCTCATTCCTCTTCAAGTGCACTCTTTAACATGTGGTTACCTTGTGGTTTTGTGTTTTACTTGACCAGAACCAAGTGCGTATGTTTACATGTTTTTATCCTGTAAAGCTTGATGTGAAATTACTTACATTTCAAAGTATATATTTAAGAATTATATATTTGCATATAAATGTGTGTAAAAGTTATATATTTCAAGATATATATAAAACATATACACTGTCATATATCTGGAAGAGCTAGAAGCTGAAAACGAAAGGCTAATAGTATTTGCTGTTGTGAGTGTGAAGTGTGTAAATGATCTTTCCTTTTCACAGGCTTCAGTGATTAGTATCTAATGAAAACATATTCAAGTGGCTGTGGTCAAATGTAGCAGACACAGATAAAGGACTTACAAAGTAGGACATTGGTAATTCCTTTGGTGGCATCGATAGCTCACTCTCCTATTATAAATACACAAATGTGTGTTCCCATGCGATTTAGCACAATCACATTCCTTTTAACAGCACAATCAGCCTTGAACTCAGATATACAGTTCTTTGTATTAATATTTTGTATTGTCTCTTGACATTAAAAAAGGGGCTTTTGACAAGTTTTCAACATACAAATGACAAAATTATGAAAGAGAAAATAGAATAATAAAAATATTGGAACCAGTCAGAATATAAGAGTGAAAAGATTAAAAAAAAAGTGAAATGTATAAAGGAACAAAAACTAAACACAATAGTAATAAGGAGATAGTATAGCACAATTACACTATCAGATTAAATGAAAATGGTTTAAAAACTAAAACTCAAAGATTATCAGACATGATTAAAATAAAAATGAAGCTAAATGCTGTTTAAAATACACATCTACAGTATAAGAATACAGAAACATTAAAAGTAATAGAATGAAAAGCTAAATAACAATGCTGTGGCTTTTGTAATAGATACAGTTGATATTAAGGATAAACACATTGCTGGAGATAAATATGGTTGGTATATAAACATAATTTACATGGAAGATAAAACTATTCCAATTTTGTATTCATTTAATAATATGCCATCCGGTAATCAAATAAATAATTGATAAGGAGAAAAATAGAAAATTTAAATGGGCAATTTTCATACATCTTTTCAGTAACTGAACAAGCAAATAAAGAATATCAATTGAATAGCACAATTTTAACAATTTATCCAGTGTAAAATGTGTAAAACGCTGTATGCATCAACTGCAGAATTGTTATCTTGGCTAACATGTGGAAATATACCAGATGCGTGAGTTCCAGGAGATTCAGACTGCCCTGACTATTCAGCAAAGACAGGGTCCATTTGCAGTTTGTGACATGTGCTAAGCACTCTCCAAAGCACTAATTTAACTCCAAGACCAACTTTATGAGGTACTTGTGCTCTAATTTTTCTCATAATCCTAATGAGGTATAAATGAGGTTATATTACTTGCCCATATAACTATGACATATTGGAACTGCAAATGGAACTCTGTATTTCTACAAACAGTCTCCATGCTGCCTCTTTCCTCACCTACATGCTCAGGACCAGCTGAATATTGCTAATGGAAACACACATGCAATCTTTTAGTATGAATGGTTCAGCCAGGTGGCAAAGAGATGGACATAAATAAATTCCTAGAGAATGTGGGGGCTGTGGAGCTTTATCTGTTACCTTGTGGACTTGGTATTTCTTAGTCCCTTACTCATAACATGCTTTAGCCTCCTATATTTTTACACTGCCTGTTCCTTCTTACATGATTCCTAGTTTTATTGGTAAGTATATTTTTGTCATATTTCTTCCATATTGATTCCTTTTATCCAAAGAATTCACCAATCAAGAGGCTGTAGAAGCCTCACTCTTACTGTCATGCAGGGTGAGTGATTCAAAACAAAATTCAAATATGCTGGTTCCCCTGAGGCCACCCCAGTACTGCAGAGGAAAGAGGGCTCAGATGACCAAACAACCAAAGAAAAGAACCAGATGGGTCACTCACAAAAACTGTACTGAGACCAAAGTCTCAAAAAAAATGAGCTTTGAATAGTGGCTAAGCTGCTCTCAAGGAGAGATTTTTAAGTTGAGCCTGGAAAACTTTGAAAACTTTGTCCTAGTATACACTACCTAATGTTGTGAAATAGCATGTTTTTATTCAAATAGCATCTTGAATGATCATAATAAAGTTAAGGAGATACAGTGGAATAAGAATTATCAGAAGATAAAATGGTTTTGGTGACAAAGAATACTTACAATCTTGACTGCTTCTTACCAGCCGTGCAATCTGGAGAAAGTCACTTAAATTTTCTATACCTCAACTTTTTTATATGAGAAATGGGTACAGCACCATCTATTTTACAGGGTTGTTATGATGACCAAATGTAATCTGGACAAAGAACTTGAAACATAGCTGGGATTTTTAAAGTGACATGTGTAAAAAATAGGGCTTATGTGTGTTTGTGTACTTGAGAAGAGCTTGCACAAGAATTAATACTCCATGAAGTTTTTCTTTTTGAAATCTTTGGAACTTGTGTTAAAGTAACATTATTAGTTTAAGATTTTGTGTAGCATGGAGGCAAATTACCTTTATAGTCATAATTTCAAAAAGATGGAGTAATTTTTTCAACCAAAGTCATTCAGTTAAAACTAAAAATGTGCTATTTAATTTCTGATATATAGTAAACAACAACAAAAACATGTATTATTTGTGATGGATGTCTAAATAAGAAAATAAAAAATAAAATGATGTTTAAAAAAGGATTTCCTGTTCCCTCCTCAGCTCATTTAGAGGTCAAATAAAGGGATGTCACTGCCACCATAGCTATACAAAGTATTCCAAGGGCTTGTTCATGAAGACAGCTGGGCCACCCCTGTTTCAGTCAGAAACAAAGGAGCCCTTGCCACACAAAAGTTTGTTCTGTGAGTGATTCAGAGTTGTGCTGGCCCCTCCTCCACTTGGATTCATGGACTCAACCCAGGAGTCCAGACGGATGGTATCACTTTACACAAAAAATGCCTGTGTGAAACGAGTCTGATTTGCTTATGTTTCACATGACTAAATTTGGTAGATGTGCAGACTTAAAATATGCTAAAAGTTTACTTAGTACCCCTTCCCCTCTAACATATGGAAACCACTTTGTCTCACATGGCATTAAATCCATTTACTGAATTTCAAGATCTTAAAGGGAAACATTTCCAGTCCATAGTTGATACCCATATTGTCTTCTATTTTGCACTTTTGTAAACATTTTGGGATCGTGGTTTTTGTTTCCACAGCAGATGCTAAACTGCAACCTCAGTGTGAGATGGAGTTGGGGTAGGGATGAGAAAAGGGAGTCTTGGAAAATAACACAGCACTAGTGCAAAAAAGTAAATTAATATGTGTCAGAATTTTTGCCATAAAAAATACATATCACATTTTCCAGTGTTGAATGCACACTAACAAAAATAACTATCAGATCATAGTGAAACACATTTATATGAAAAATTATTAGTACAGGCAATATTTTCCAAGTTCAATACAAGAAAATTTGCCACTACCATTCAAAACTTCTTTTAAATATCTCTTACAATAATTGATGAAAGAGTGCATTCAAAGTAATTCAGCAATATACATTGTCTAGAAAGACAAGTTACATAATTAGGTATTCAAATCTGTAAATTTTAAAGAAATTGCAAAATACACATACAGAGGTAAGCAGAAAGAATTAAGAATCATTAAAGCAAAAATTAGTGGATCAGAAAATAGAAATATAAAACCTGTTTCTTTGAAAAAATAACATAAAACATTAACTTAAAAAATAAAGGACAAGGTGCAATTGAACAAAATAGGAAACAATAAATAGGAAGAAATCAATGATAAAAACACAGTAAAGAAATAGATAAATTCTTGTTACACTGAAGTCAGTACACTCAAATGGGAAAGAAATTTAAAATCTATATTAATATAATTTTTCAAACATTAGAAGACAAAGATCAAACCAACTGCTAATGAAAATTTAAAGTCGTCAGGAATGTACTTAGCCCTGCCCCCCAAAGAAAGAAAAGGAGAAGACATTTGGCCCAGAAATGTACTAAATCCTTTAAATATATTGTAATGCTATATAAGCCAGTCCAGAAGAAAAGGGATAGTTAATATAACTTATGCATGACCTATATCATCAGTGTCAGAATGTTACCAACACAGTACAATGCAAAGATAACTAGAGTTCAAAATCATTTGTGAATATTGATGCTAAAACATCTCAAATGAAATATTTAAAAAATATATAAAAATCAGAAAGGAATAGGTTATATTCCAGGAGAAAAAGAATGGAAGAATATGAGACAATACTTATCTTAATATATCAAAATAATCATTTGGACATCTTCATATATCCAAATAAAAGAAAACTAAATTTGTGATCAATATGCTTATTTAAAACAATACAGATGGGGCGCCTGGGTGGCTGAGTCGGTTTAGCATCAGACTCTTGATTTTGGCTCAGGTCATGATTTCATGTGAAATCAAGTTCCATCTCAGCTCCCTGCTGGGCAGGAAGCCTGCTTAAGATTCTCTCTCTCCCCTCTGCTGCTCACTCATGCACGTGCTTGCTCGCTCTCTTAAAAAACAACAAAAAAACCATAATACAGATGTATGAAGTATAAATATTTACATATGTATATAGATACATATATTGCATACATATGCAGTATAATGTCTATTTTTTAACGTTTTTATTAAAATTCCATTTAACATCTAGTGTTATAGTATTTTCGGGTGTACAATATAGTGATTAAGCACTTCCATACATCACCTATGCTCGTCACAAGTGCCCTCCTTACCTACTTCACCCTCCTGTCACCCACCCTTCTCTGGTAACCATTAGTTTGTTCTCTAGAGTTAAGTCTGTTTCTTGGTTTGCCTCTCTTTCTCTCTTTTATTTTTCCCTTTATCATTTGTTTTGTTTCTTAAATTCCATATATGAGTGAAATCTTATGGTATTGGTCTTTCTCTGACTTATTTCACTTATCATAAAACTCTAGTTCCATCCATGTCATTGCAAATGGAAAGATTTCATTCTTTTTTTAATGACTGAAAAATATTCCATTATATGTGTGTATAGTATGTGTGTGTGTGTGTGTGTGTGTGTGTGTGTGTGTGTATGTGTGTGTGTATCACATCTTCCATAACCATTCATCAATCCATGGACACTTAGGTCATTTGTGTAGTTTGGCTATTGTAGATAATGTTGATAGAAGCATAGGTGTGCACACATCCTTTTGAATTAGTATTTTTTATATTCTTTGGGTAAATACCTAGTAGTGCAATTGCTGTATGATAGGGTAGTTCTATTTTTAAGTATTTGTGGAACTGTTTTACAGTTTGTACCAGTTTGAATTCCCCCCAGCAGTGCAAGAGTGTTCACCCTTCTTCACATCGTTGCCAGCACCTGTTGTTTCTTGTGCTGTTGATTTTAGCCATTGTGACCAGTGTGAGGTGATATCTCATTGTAGTTTTGATTTGCATTTCCCTGATGGTCAGCTACATTAAACATCTTTTCATATATCTGTTGGCTATCTAATGTCTTCTTTGGAGAAGACATGTCTTCTGCCCACTTAAAAATTTTTTTTTAATGTTTATTTATTTTTGAGAGAGACAGAGACAGAATGCGAGTGGGTTGGGGCAGAGAGAGAGGAGGCACAGAATCTGAAGCAGGCTCCAGGCTCCGAGCTGTCAGCACAGAGCCTGACGTGGGACTCGAACTCACAAGCTGTAAGATCATGACCTGAGCTGAAGTCGGAGGCTCAAATGACTCAGCCACCCACGCGCCCCACCTTCTGACCATTTTTGATTGGATTGTTCATTTAGGGGGTGTTGAGTTTTATAAATTCCTTATATATTTTATATACTAGCCTTGTATCAGATATGTCATTTGCAAATATCATCTTACATTCTGTAAGTTGCCTTTTATTTTTGTTGTTTCTTTCATAATGCAGAAACTTTTTATTTTGATGAAGTCCCACTAGTTTATTTTTGCTTTTGTTTCCCTTGCCTCAGGAGACATATGTAGTAAGAAATTGCTATGGCCGATGTCAAAGAGTTGCTGCCTATATTCTCCTCTAGAATTTTTATGATTTCAGGTCTCACATTTACTCCATTTTGAATTTATTTTTGTGTATTGTGTAAGAAAGTGATCTAGTTTCATTTGTTTGCATGTTGCTGTCCAGTTTTCTCATCACCATTTGTTGAAAAGACTGCCTTTTTCCCATGGGCTATTCTTTCCTGCTCTGTTGAAGGTTAATTGACCATTTAGTTGTAGGTTCATTTCTGAGTTTTCTATTCTGTTCTATTGATCTATGTGTCTATTTTTGGGCTAGTACAATATTGTTTGATCAATACAGCTTTGTAATAGGATTTGATGTCCAGAATTGTGATGCCTTCAGCTTTGTTTGTTTGTTTTCAAGGTTGCTTTGGCTATTTGGGGACTTTTGTGTTTCCATACAAATTTTTGGATTTTATGCTCTACCTCTGCAAAAAAATGCTGTTAGTATTTTGATAGGGATTGCATTAAATCTGTAGATTGCTTTTTGTAGTATATGTCTTTTTTTTAATGCAGACAGTCACAAAAATACATAACTAAGAAAGTAAATAAAGGAGATGAAAGAAAGTAAATAATATAAAATATTAAATATTAAGGCTGATTTGATTTTTTCACAATTTATAAAATAAACTATTATCGATTAAGAAAATGAAAAAATAGGAATGAAAAGCACATTATGCAATCACACACACATTAGTGATCAAGTTTATGAAAAATGCAAAATGCAAAAAAATAAATATTAGTAAAATTCAGAATAAAATATTTCAGCATGTTTATCCTTTTAATAAGTCAAAGGAGTGTAGTCATATAATTATCTCCTTTAATCAGGCAAAAACAAGGAGATCCCTCCTCTTCACTGCCAGTTAACATTATAGTTGATCCCTCAACAACATGGAGTTAGGGGTGCCACACTCCCATCCTGTGTAGTCATAAATTCACATACTTCTTTTGACTTCAAAAAACTTAACTACTAAAGGCCTGCTGTTGACCAGAAGCCTTACTGATAACATAAAAAGTCAATTTAAAAATATTTTTAATGTTATATGTATTATATACTATATTCTCAGAATAAACTAGAGAAAAGAAAATGCTATTAAGGAAATCATAAGAAAGAGAAGATACATTTATAATGCATATTATATATTTTTTAAAAATCTGCATATAAATGGACCTGCACAGTTCAAACCTGTGGTGTTCACGGGTCAACTGCATTTTGATAATGCAATTGCATACAATACCAAAAGAAATAGATATATAAACTTCAAAGGAAAATATAAATTTATTTCTTTCAGCAGATGATACACTATTATATGTTGAAACTCCAAAACTGTCCAGAAAACTTCAAAAGAAATAAGTAAGGTGCTTAGAAAAAAATAATATAATAATAATACATTTCACTTATAAAACAGCAGCCATGTAGAACGTGTAGGAGGGGCACCTGGGTGGGTCAGTTGGTTAAGTGTCTGACTCTCGTTTTCGGCTTAGGTCATGATCCAATGTTTCGAGGCCCACATCAGGCACTGTGCTTGCAGCTCAGAGCTTGCTTGGGATTCTCTCTCTCTCTGCCCCTTCCCTGCTCTCTCTCTCTTTCTGTCTATCTCTCTCTCAAAATAAATAAACAATAAGACATTAAAAATGAATGTAAGAAAGACATTTTTTAATGGAAACTAATTTTAAGTACATAAGAATAAACTTAAATCTGAAAAAGTTGAAAAGGAAGGAAGAAAAAGAAAGAAAGAAAGATAAAGAAAGAAAAAAGAGAAAGTAAATTTACTTAAACACATGAAGTATTCTGAGAGTACTTGAAGAGATGAAAACATATACCATGGGATTTGATAGAGAACAAATATCACCATTATGTCAATTATTTGATTTAATTTATGGACTTCACATAAGCCTAATAATTTACTGCTTTGGACTCAATTTTTGTGCCCCCCCCCATTCATATATTGAAGCCCTAATCCCCAGGAATTGGGGCCTTTCTGAGGTAATCGGATCATGAGTTTGGAGCCCTCATATGTGGCATTAGTGTCTTCATAAGGAAAGATGAGAGAGAGAATCTTTCTCTATCCACAATATGATGGTATAGCTAGAAGGTGGCTGTCTGCAAAACAAAAAGAGGGCTGTCACCAAGAACCCAACATGCTGGCACCCTGATCTTGGAGTTTCAGCCTCCAGAACTGAGAAATAAAAGTTAATTGTTTAAGCTGCCCAGTCTATGATATTTTGCTATAGTAGCCTGAAGTAAGACAGAAGTTGGTACCAAGTAGGGTGATACTGTAACATATATATATATATATATATATATATATATATATATATATATATGTGTGTGTGTGTGTGTGTGTGTGTGTGTGTACATATAGATATAGATATATAGATATAGATGTATAGATATATAGATATAGATATAGATATAGATATATAGATATAGATATATAGATATATATGGTTACGGAACTGGTAATAGGTAGAGACTGGAAGAGTTTTGAGATACATGCTAGAAAAAATGATATTGGTGTGAAGAGACTTTTGAAGGTCTTTCACTCTAGTGAAAGTTCAGGAAGGAAAGAGGAGAGCTGTAGGGAAAGCTTGTATCTTCTTAGATAATACACAAAAAACACACAGAAATTGGTAGAAATAAAGACAATGATGGCCAATCTGAGAGGTTTCAGATGGAAATAAAGAATATGTCATTGGACAGTGGAGAAAGTGTGATTTTTGTTATGAAGTGGCAAACAAGTTAGCTGAATTGTGTTTACATAATAGCATTTTGTGGAGAGTAGAACTTGTGAGTGACAAAGTGAATATTTAACTGAGATTTGTAAGCAATGTGTCGAAGGAGCACCTTGGCTTCTCTTGATTTCATATAGTAAAATGTGAGAAGAAAGAAATGAATTGAAGACAGAATTATTAAGCAAAAAGGAACCAGAAAATAAAGATTTCAAAATTATAAGTCTGCCTATATTACAAAAATAAGTGTGTTCAGAAGAGAAAACTAAGGTGTGGCAGACCAACTATTTGATAACAATATTTGTGTGAGTGTGAACCATAGGCCTAATCAGCTGCCCCAACAAGAACACTATCAATTTGAGTTTAAGGGAACAGAGAGAGAAGATAGAATGAAGGAAGGCCATGAGTGAAATTTGTTGGATTTTACAAGACAGGACTATAAGAACTATTTGGCTCTCAACATGCTCTATTCTTCAAGACAAGACAACATGCTCTATTCTTCAAACGTGACTCAGAGATCATCAGGGTGCCTCCTTTAGTTTCAAAAGTGAGTGTCATCACCTTGGCTTCAACAGGCCAGACAGCCTCTGCCCTAAGCTGTGGGGATAGGGCTGCACAGAACCTTGGGGACATGACATCTACTTGGCAGAGCCCTGGGGGTGTGACTCCCACCTAACAGTGCTGCAGGGAGAGGACCACTGCCCATTGGGTCCAGAAAGCAGACCATAGAGCCAAAGAAGATTGTTCTCAAGCTCTAAGATATGGAGTTTGCCTTGTTAGGTTTTGGACTTGCTGAAGACCTGTCATCCTTTTCTTGTTTCCTATTTCTTCCTTTTGTAATAGGAATGTCTATCCTGTGCCTGCCCCACCATCGTATTTTGGAAGCACATAATTTATTTGGTTTTACAAGTTTATAGTTGGAGAGTAATTTTGCCTCAGAATGAGTAGTACCTCAAGTATCCTCCATATTGGATTTAGTTGATATTTAGATGAAACTTTGGAGTTTAGAGTTGATGATGAAATCAGGTAATATTTTGGGGGCTGTTGGATGGAATGAATTTATTTTGCATGTGAAAATTTTGGCTGGAGATGGAATGCTCTACACTGAATATTTGTATTCACCCAAATTCATATATTGAAGACATAATTCCCCATGTGATGGTGTTTGGAGGTGAGAACATAAGAAGGTAATTTGGTCATGGGGATATGGGGACACAACTAAAAGGTGACCATCTGCAAACAGAAAGAGGGCCCTCACAAAGAATCCTACCATGCTGACATTACCAATCTCAGGCATCCAGCCTCCAAAAGTGTGAGAAATAGATGTTTGCTGTTTAAGCCAACAACTTGTGATATTCTGTTATAGTATCCCAAACAGACAAAGACAAGTAAAAATAGATCATGTATAGCTAAAATAAATAAATAAACAAATGAATAGAAAAATAAATAAAGCTATTGTGAAAACTTATATGAAGAAATGCCAGAACTTTAACATTTTAGAATTGAAAAGTAGCCAGTCTTGAACCCTACCAGATCCTAAAACTATCATATGCCAGCACCATGAAGAGTGAGGTATTGGCACTTGAATTTAGAGATCAAAAAGTTATATAAAAAGGGTCCAGAAATAGAGACAGACACGTATGGGAATTGAGTTTATGGTAAAAATTCTAACAAAAATAACTTAGATTATTTAATAAAAATTGATAGGTAAGCTCAGGAAACTAAAACATGGGATTCATATGTTATACTTTACACCAGTATAAATTTCACTTATATAAAAATATAAAATATAATTGTGAAACCAAAAATCAACAGAATCAACATAAAATAATGTTTTTTATTTAAATCTTAATAGTCAAAATTCTGTCTATGACCTGATTTACAGAAACCTTAAAGAAATTTTGACAATAACTGTAGCAACTCCATGGAGCTTTACTATGTTCCAGTTTCTATTGTAGGATACATTATCTCATTTAATCCTTTCAACAATCCTAAGAGGTAAGTAAGATTGTTATCCTCTTATAACAGCTGAGAGAAGTGAAGCTCAGGGAGGTTAAGAGATGTGCCCATGGTGACAAGGTTGGTGACAGATCTGACTCTAGGGCCCATTCTCGCAGCCACTGCACTGCCTTATATATGTGACCAACTTAAAATGACCCTAACAAGTTTGACATGAGCAAGACCAGAACAAAATATCAAACTACAAAATAATGGAATTCATAAAACAAGGAAAGAACTTATTTCCATAACTTATAAGGTGATCCAATAAAACAACAATGAAAGACCAATAACAATAAAAATTGACAAAAAGTATCAGTAGACCTTGTACAGAGAATAAAATACAAATAGATTTAAAGGCAAGAAGAGTTGTTAAACATCACTAATCATAATGCTTATTTATTGTTTTAATTTTAAAAATATTTATTCATTTTTTGAGAGACAGAAGGAGACAGAGTGCGAGTGGGAGAGGGACAGAGAGAGGAGACACAGAATCTGAAGCAGGCTACAGGCTCTGAGTTGTCAACACAGAGCATGATGTGGGGCTCAAACTCATGAACTGCTAGATCATGAACTGAGCTGAAGTTGGCTGCCTAACTGAGACACCCAGGCGCCCCTCTGATCCTAATGCTTATTAAAACTACATGGAGTTTCAATCTTCTTTCATTTTGTCAAAGACCCAAACATTTGAAAGTACATTGTACTGAGAGCTGGGGAAATAGTCACTCTCATTTATTGCTAGTAGGAGTGTAATTGGTACAATTTCCATAAAGTAAAACTTGATCATATCAATCAAATCATAAATTCACATATACATACTCCTTGACCAGCCATTTTTTAATTTAAATGTGATTTACAGGTATATTCTACACGTATGAAATCATTCAAGTACAATGAGTTAACTGCAGCTTTGGTTATATAGTAAAAGATTAGAAATGACTAAAAAAATCCAACAGTTGGTAACTGGTTAAAAAACAGTATAGACATACAGAGGCATATTATGCAGTTACATTTAAAAAATAAGCAAACAAACAAAAAAAGCATGAGGAAATCTGCATGGCTAACCTGGAAATATATAGTAGTAAGAATTAAATGTGCAAAAGTTTACAGAATTATCTATAAAGTCAGTAATAATTATATTAAATGTATATAATATATAAAATTATACTTGTTTTGTTTTGCTTATATATGAATAAAAATCTCCTGATAAATCATTTGTATGTCAAAGAATATGTGTATTTTAAAAATATATACATATATGAATGCATGTATTTATATAGATAGATAGATAGATAGATAGATAGTTGACACTTAAACAATGCACGGGTTAGGAGTACCAACCCCCACACAGTTGAAAATCCATGAATAACTTTTACTCTCTAAAAACTACTTATAGCCTGTTGTTTTCTGAAAGCCTTACTGTAACATAAACAACACATATTTTATATGTTATGTGCATTACATACTGTATTCTTACAGTAATATCTAACATTTCTCTTACTTTTTCAGTATTTCTAGGTTACATGATTAATCCGTGAGCTTTTTTAAATTGTCACAAATATCCCCAAATTTTCCAATTTGGAAAATTGGACCTGTGCCTTTCAAACCTATCTTGTTCAAGGGTCACTATACACATGCACACATATACATATTTGTGTGTAAATATATACATATAATTAAGTAAATATACACACAGGAAAATATATGTGGGTATCTCCACTTTTTGAGAGTTTGCGTTACAGCACTTGATTTTATAAAAGATCTACATTAGTACCTGTTTTCACTAACTGAAAGAAATCCAAACCCTTTACCAAAAAAGGTGAAAATAAAAAATAGTGTTCAGCATTTGTTTTGCAGGGAGCTGTTATAGAGACAATGCACACCCAGAACAGGAAGAGTGGCCCCACCAAGCTCCTTTCCAGGGAACTGCACTCAGCATGTCAGCATTAAGGCTCCATAGCTTTGAGTTGTGTCTGTGAGCGTCTGCACTTGATCTTTATTCTGTGCATCCATTAGCAAGATGTGTCTTATGATATTATAAAAGCCCAAGAGAGGTTACTTTTTTGAGTCTGAGAATATTAAAAAATATTTCCATGTAAAGGAATGGTAATGACTTCTTTATGCCATTTTAGTTTAAGAAATTTTCATAGGAACACTCTACTTTTAGATTGTGGGGGAAACCTGTGTGTGTGTGTGTGTGTGTGTGTGTGTGTGTGTAAAATAAAATAAATGCAGGCCTGAAAATTAAGTGTTATGGGTTAGTACATTTAGTTCCTTTATGATTATGGGTTGTGTGAATAAAAGATGCAAAGATATGATTAATTAGAGTCCAGTGAGAAAAAATTGTTTAAGTGGTTTCATCCAAGCACAGCACATTCTCACTGTAGGGATCCAATAATGACTCATTGCTGGTAATCACTATGGCAACAGAGCTGACTCTCAGGTCTCCCACAGATGTAGACATAGGTTTACTGATAAAGCTTGGTACTGTCTGCTATTGACATATAATAATTCAACCTGTAACTCATATGCACAGGTCTTTATATTCAATATTCTGCATTCTCATTGTCCTCTCTAAACAGGATGGTTTTTTTGAAAAATTATTAGAATAGTTAACTATAAAGTGGAAAAAGGAGGATAAAAAATAATAAGTTTGTAAGAGTGTAAGAAAGAAGAAAAATGGGCATAGCACAAGCAAGAAAAATAGAAAGTAAGCAGTAATACTGGAAATTAAATGCAAGTAGACCAAAAGGAATATTTTCTAAATTTATTTATATCAAAGTTAATTTTTAAACAATTTATTTATTTTTAAATTTACATCCAAGTTAGCAAATAGTACAATGATTTCAAGAGTAGATTTAATGCCCCTTACCCATTTAGCCCATCCCCCCTCCCACAACCCCCTCCAGCAAACCTCTGTTTGTTCTCCATATTTAAGAGTCTCTTATATTTTGTCACCTTCCCTGTTTTTATATTATTTTTCCTTCCCTTCCCTTTTGTCATCTGTTTTGTATCTTAAAGTCCTCATATAAGTGAAGTCATACATTTCTCTTTCACAGAGAAAGTTAATTTTAAGGCACAGTAAAGCAGAGAAAATGTCAATTTACCAGGAAGTTAAAAACATTTTAAATTTGTGGTCATGTGATTACACAGCCTCAGAAAATACAAAGACAAAATGGCAGAACATATAGGGGAAATTCAGGAATTCACAAGGTAGTAGATATTTTTAACACCGTGTGCAGTAACTTATTTAAAATGTACAAATAGATTATTTGAATAAAACTATTTGACTATTTGAATAACACAGTGACCACTATGGAGTTAATTGTCATGTTTAGAATCTTATGGAATCTTTAGAATCTTTAGAATCAAATGGAAAAAAAAAATATCACTTCTCCGGGTGCCTGTGTGGCTCAGTCAGCTGAGCATCTGACTTCAGCTCAAATCATGATCTCGAAGTTCATGAGTTGGAGCCCCACATTGGGCTCATTGCTGTAGGCACAGAGCCTGCTTCAGATCCTCTGTCCTCCTGTCTCTGCCCCTCCCGTGCTTGTGCTCTCAAAAATAAATACGTGTTAATTTTTTTTTTTTTTTACATTCACCTTTCATGGTACAGAGAACAGATAAAAAAGGAATTTCACTGAGCTAGAAGCCCTGACCCAGAAGCCTTTTCTTTTCTTTTCTTTTTTTTTTTTTTTTCTGGAAAAAAGTAGATCCTTTCAAGTAAGTTTTTACCTTGTAGTAGAGAATGTGTAAATAAGTCTATAAGGATGCCCTCGTTCTCACAACACTCAGGAGAGAAGTTAAGTACTTTGCCCATGGACAGGCTCACATCCAGAAAGTTGCAGAGCCAGGATTTGAACCTGGATTGTCTGATTCCAGAACTCTTGAGTTGACTCCCCCCTCCCATTCTTCCCACCCTTTTGATTTGGAGTAAGCCTATGTGGGGGATGGGAATGGGTGTCCTAAAAAGAGAAAGATACAAGGAGAAAAGCACATATATCTTCATCATAAAAGGGGCCAGTCACAAAGTTAAGGACTGAACATCTCTGAGCTGCTGGGCATACAAGACTGCAGGATACTCTGGATCTTATCTTTCCTTATCTGTCTCTGGATAAGGGGCCAGTTGTACCATTGCCTGGAGTCTGCCTGGTTCATTAGATTTGTAAAACAGCACTCTTCTTGCTATGCTTCTTTGTTTCCTAGGGCAATGGTTCAGCCTCAACTTTGGCTTTTCTTATTTCTTCCAACATTGTCTCTTCCAAAAGAATGTTACCCAAATGGTTAACAAAGGGTGATAGCGTGGGTCATCTGAGAAGCATGCATCAAGAGAGAATTAAATATGCAACGATTTTACTTAGGTAAACTTCTATAAGAAAAAAAAATGTGAAGAGTTCCAGGAAGACTGGGAGATACTTTAGACCAACTTTGACTGCAAATGAAAGACAGAGAGAAGGAAGGTAGGATGGAAGCATCCTAGACAGCTGTGAAGTCTAATTGGGGCTCAAAAGGACATCCATAAGTCCTTAAGCCACAGTCCATCATCACTAGAGTCCCATTTCTCTCAGAAATAGACCTAGCTATATTCAGCCATTAGTTGGGAGTAGCTCATGGGAAACATGGCTTTGATATAAATACAAGAATGGATTTCAAAGAACAGTAGTTAGGTCCCTTGGTCAATTAAAATTCTTTTAGTTGGAAGTATTTCAGGTGCATTCTCATGATTGGTCAAATGAGCCAGAAAGCTTGAATGTTTCACCTGTGCTGTGGTGCATGGTGATTGGCATTTAATGGGATCTTAATCATGACCAAGACTTTGATTCTTAATATAGTTTCCCTTTTAGGGCTTTGATTAGCCAAGCAACTAGAAAATGAGGCCAGATTTCATGTTCTCTGAGACTCTGTAATAATAAAAGCAAATGTTCCAAAACATAAGAGCAGCATAGTAGGCTAGGCCATTTGGGGCAGATCTAAAGAAGAGGCATTTAGGCTGAGTCTTGACAGTTTACAGATTTTTCTTCTTTGCTACGTTTCTCATAATTGCTGGTGTCATATTTTATTTTACATATATAATATATATGTATTGTACATATGTAATATATATATATATTTTTTTAATGTTTATTTATTTTTGAGAGAGAGAGAGAGACAGAGCACGAGCAGGGGAGGAGCAGAGAGAGAAGGAGACACAGAATCTGAAACAGGCTCCAGGCCCTGAGCTGTCAGCACAGAGCCCGACGCGGGGCTCGAACTCACAAACCATGAGATCATGACCTGAGCCGAAGCCAGACGCTCAACCGACTGAGCCACCCAGGCGCCCCTGTAATATATATATTATAATATGTAATGTATATTATATGTAATGGCAGTGTGTGTGTGTGTGTATATATATATATATATATATATATACATATATATATATATATATATATATATAAAATTTTTAGAGAGACACACTCAGCATGGAGCCTGATAGTAGGGCTCAATCCCACGACTCTGGGATCATGACCTGAGCCAAAATGAAGAGTGGGACACTCAACTGTGTAGACACAGTAAACCCACTAAACTGTGTAGACAAAGTAAAGTCATTTTGGGTCTAGATATGTGAAGGATTAGAAGATAACACCATCTATTTGTCTTATTAGCTTTGACAAGTTACTTAAGTGTCCCTACAGCTCAGTTTACTCATCTGAGAGAAAATGGGTATAGCACATTTGCAGGGTTGTTTATATAAAATCTAGATGAAGAAAATCAAATGGAATCTAGATACAGTTTAAATGAAGAATTTTTGAGTGTTTGGGGGTTTATGATGAGCATGCTGCTCATACTCAGGGATATGTACTCCACTAATATTTTTGAGGTGAGATCTATAGAGCTTATTATTTCCCTATGAATAATGACTTAAGAAAAAGGCATATTAATTCAATGTCCCCCAAAGTTTAATAGTAGGGTATTATTATACAATGTATTTAGACTAAGATCATAAATTTTGGTGACCTCCACTCAGAATTCCTTTCCTGCTCCCCTTGAATTTTTGCTTTTGGTTGCTTAAGTGGGAATTCTTGACCAGGCAACTGCAAGTCTTCACCAGAATTATCCCCACCACTTTTATGACATTCTCTACCATATTTTCTTATATAACTTCCACAACACCAGCAAGTTTCTTTACAAACACCATTGACAGTTTTATACAATGGGCTGTGGAGGCTACCCACAAATTGGGAGTCAAAAATTGCTGGACTTGTCATTTGGCCCCAATTGCCTGCACCCTGCTTACTTGGCTATATTCAATTTCAGTCAACTCCAATTAACAACAATGTATTTGCCCCAAGTTTCCCTTCAATTAGATGCCTCACCCATTTTCTGCCTCAATTTCTCTTCAAGGAGTCCTGTTAGAGTAGTTTTCAAGGCTATTTTGGTGATTTGGTGCCCAGACACAAAGATCTCTTGGTCTGCAGATCTCTTTAACACACCACTGGGGACTCTAACAGCAGAGTCAGTGAATGATTATGAATTCCCCAGTTTCTTACCAGAGTATTCAATGAGTCCTTTACACTGAGAATTTCTGCCTTTGGAACTTATTTCAGGGTCACATCACAAGGCTCTCACCTAGTATATTTTTTCCACCAGCCCTCTAACTGGCTTCCTCAGAGCCACATACTGCACTACACCACATACTATATTGCCTACCACTGGAGGTTTATATTGAGGGTAGAGAACCCCTGCATTTCCTATTCTGGCTTGCTACCACCAACTCAAAAGATCTGTTTTCATCCTTCAGTCCTGGGTGTTTAGGTTCTACTAGGACTGAATGGACTGGGCACAGGTGCAGTGGACCTAGCCACCAAAAATTGAGTAATTAAGATCAACCAACAATTATCAGCCACCCTAACCCGGCACATATAATGACTCCATAAAACCCTGTTACTTGGCAACAGTCCCATAATTCTCTTGCTCAAATGGTTTTATGCAACCACCTGGCCCTAAATTATCTACTGGTCTAGGAAGGAGAAGTTTGTGTCTGCTCCAGGACCACTTGCTATATGTATGTCAACAACTCAGAAAAGTTTTATACCTACTTGTACCAGAATGCTTAAGATGTTAAAATAGTCCACAATATTTCCCAAATATTTAAACATACAACCAGAGCCTCTGAGGTCACTGACATATTTTTCATGGCTGGACCCTTCAAGTTGGGGAGAATGGCTACAGATGGGATTTCAAACTATTGACTATAAAATTCTTTTTTTTAATGTTTGTTTTTGAGAGAGAGTGAGAAACAGAGAGACAGAGGGAGACACAGAATCTGAAGCAGGCTCTAGGCTCTGAGCTGTCAGCACAGAGGGGCTGGAGCTCACAAATTATAAGATCATGATCTGAGCTGAAGTTGGATGCTTAACCGAGTGAGCCACCTAGGTGTCCCTTGCCTATGTAATTCTTACAGGATTTGTTATTGCAACCCTAAGTAGATGTGTAATCTCTGGGTTACAGTGTGCCCTAACACTGACTTTTAACATATCTGCTTCCCAGGCTGTTTGTGTCCTCACCATTAACTCTGATGCCATGGCACACCAGAATGGATTAGTGTAAGTGCCTGACAATTAGGGGTCTTTTAATTATAATGTAAATTCCTGTCATTACACTTTTTATTATAAAAGTATCTATTTATTTATATTTATCTCTTTATTTATTTTCAATTCTAGCATAGTGAACATACAGTGTTATATTAGCTTCAGGTGTATAATATAGCACTTCAACACTTCTTCCAACACCTAGTGCTCATCACAACAAGTGCACTCCTTAGTCCCCATCACCAATTTCACCCATCCCTTCCCCCCACCTCCACTCTGGTAACCATCAGTTTGTTCTCTATAGTTAAGAGTCTGTTTCTTGGTCTCTCTCTCTCTCTCTTTCTCTCTCTCTCCCTCTGTCTCTGTCTCTTTTGCTTATTTGTTTTGTGTCTTAAATTCCACACATGAGTGAAATAATATGGTATTTGTCTTTCTCTAACTGATTTTGCTTAGGATTGTACTCTCTAGATCCATCCATGTCATTGCAAATGGCAAGATTTCATTCTTTTTTATGGCTGGGTAATATTCCACTGCATATATGTACCACTTCTTCCTTCTCCATTCATTACTCAATGGACACATGAACTGTTTATATAATTTATCTATTTTAGATAATGCTGCGATAAACATACAGTGCCTATATCCCTTTAAATTAGTATTTTCATATTCTTTGGGTAAATATCCTGCAGTGTGATTACTGGATGGTAGGGTAGTTCTATTTTTAGCTTTTTGAGGTACCTCCATACTGTTTCCCAGAGTGGCTGCACCAGTTTACATTCCCAACAGTGCATGAGGGATTCCATTTATTCACATCCTTTCCAAAACTTGTTGTTTCTTGTGTTGATGATTTTAGCCATTTTGACTGATGTGAGATGATATCTCATTGTAGTTTTGCTTTGTATTTCGCTGAGGATGAATGATGTTGAACATCTTTTAATGTGTCTGTTGGCCATCTGTATGTCTTCTTTGGAAAAATGTCTATTCATGTCTTCTACCCATATTAATTAGATTATTTTTTTAAGTGTTGAATTTTATTTGTTCCCTATATATTTTGGATGCTAACCCTTTATTGGATATGCCATTTACAAATGTCTTCTCTCATTCAGTAGGTGGCCTTGTAGTTTTGTTGATCATTTCCTTCACTGTGCAGAATTTTTTTTATATAGTCCAAATAACTTATTTTTACTTTTGTTTTTCTTACCTCAGGAGACATAGCTAGAAAGATGTTGCTATGGCTAATGTCAGAGAAATAACTGCCTGTGCTCTTTTCTAGTATTTTTATGGTTTCAGATCTTACAGTTAAGTTTTTCATCTATTTTGAATTTATTTTTGTGTATGTTGTAATAAAGTGATTCCATTTCATTCTTTTGCATGTAGCTTTCCAGTTTTCCCAGCACCATTTGTTGAAGAGACCATCTTTTTCCCATTGTACATTCTTTCCTCATTTGTCAAAGATTAATTGGCCATATAATTGTGAGCTTATTTCTGAGTTCTCTATTCTGTTCCTTTGATATCTGTGTCTATTTTGTGCCAAGGCATCCATTTTAAAGACATCTCTTTCAAATAAAAGTACTTCCAGCCACTCCAACTAGTAAAGAGCCAGTCTGTCCCACCCATTAAGTTTTCCTTTTTAGAAAGCTGTCATTGACCTAGGTGACTGACCACTTGAGTGACCCTGCTTTTCCTTTACAACACTTTAATTCCCACTATTATGTCTTAAATTGGCCAATAAGCCCACAAAACTCTAGACACCCCAACTTGGACGCCATTAAAGGCAGAACCATCACCTTTCTCCTTTGCCTACACATCCCACAACATCACTGTGTGATTTGGATGTGCTTTGTACCCTCCAGGAAATGTAACAAATAAACACTGTTGTTTTTTTTTTCAAAGTTCCCTAATGATTGTTGCTGAGGTGAGTTCTGCAATCATAACAGGAACCATAAGGGTGTGTCCAGACACAACATTCACTGCAGGAAAATGTCTATGAGGGCTGCCACAAGTAACATGGGCCCAAGTGAGTGCCTCAGGCATTCTTAGCTGACAACATCACTATCACTAGGCTGAGGCAGACACAACACAAAGTGAAAGGTAATAATGGTGTGAAGATGAGACAATGATGAAAAATGAAGATAATCCTCACAACAGCCATTTCCTAATGAAATAAAGCCTTTGGAGGATACAGGCTAAGACTTAAATGTAAATACATGTATAAGTATTCAGATAGACAAAATAAGATAACTAAAAGGGATATCATATATCTAAATAAATAAGTTTCAATAACTATAAAACATAATTTATGACTAATTAAGCAATAAATTGACTAAATGAAAGGTTTTTGAGAATTCAGGGGTCCTGGACCACATACACATGCCATCTGTAAACTGTAAGAATTCTTATTTAATGCCAGGCGCTATGCTGATGCATTATATCCCATTCTTTCTTACATGTTCAATGAGATCCTTCTGCAATTCTTCCATCTTTCTATATATCATTAATTTATAACTTATTCATGAGTAATACATATTGTAAGGAAAAAATCTTATTCAAACTTCTACTACCAGCTATTGCCTAATTTCTTTGATTCTCTTTGAAGCAAAACTCTTCGAAAAAGTTGTTTATACCCACTCACTGTCTCCAATTCTTTCTCTTCTCTTTTAAAAGCGTTCACCACCTCCATTCAACTGAAACTGCTCTTACAAAGTTCAAAGACGACCTCCATGTTGTTAAACTCAATGGTTAATTCTGTCATCATCTTGCTTTATTCCTCATAGCATGTGACACAACTCATTAGGTCCTCTTCAATGAGGCATTTTCTTCATTTGGCTTCCAGAACCCAAATCTCTTATTATATTGTTATTATTATATTATATTTTATTATTATATTATATATGACCTGAGCCAAAACCAAGAGTTGGAAGCTTAGCTGACTGAGCAACCCAGGTGCCCCTCACTTTAATCATTTTTTTAAGAGGTTTCCATGGGGCACATGGGTGACTTGGTCAGTTAAGCCTCCAACTCTTGGTTTTAGCTCAGGTCATGATCTCACCATTCATGGGTTCAAGCCCCACATTAGGCTCTGCACTGGCAGGAAGGAGTGTGCTTGAGATTTTCTCTCTCCCTCATTCTCTACCCCTCCTGACTTGCTCTGTTTCTGTCTCTCTCAAAATAAATAAATAAATAAATAAACTTTTAAAAAAAGGAGGTTTCCCTTTTTCCACCATTATCTTCTTGTACTCTATTAGTAGTGAACCAAGCATAGTGATTTTTTTAAAACCTAAGTCAAATTCTATTACTACTTTGGTCAATGTCCTCCAACAGCTCCCTATCTCACTAACAGGAAGAGCTGTGAAAATGGTTAACTATATCTTGACCTTATCTCCAACCACTTTCCCTTCTTTTGGATCACTTCAGTCACAAGGGCCTCATTGTTGTTGTTTGAACACTGAGCATATTTCAGCCTTGGGACATTTATGATAACTCTCCCTCTGACTGAACATACTGCTAAGGCCCTCACTTTCTTACATTCTTTGCTCAAATGATTCAATATTATTAAAGCTTACCAGAATAACATAAAATTTCAGCCCTTACTCACTCATGGAACTTTTGATACACTTCACCTTAATCTAACTTTTGCTTTATCTATAGCACATTACTTTCTAACATATTGCATAATTTAAATTTTTATGTTTATTGTTAACTGTGTATTTGTTGTTAATTATGTATTGTTAATTGTGTGTTTGGTTGATTGTTAATACACTATAAAGTAAGTTCTTTGAACATTTGGCATATTCAAAGCTCCTAAAATAGTTCCTAGAGCATGCTGGAAAATTAATATATTTGTATTGAATAAATGAATAGTGGAATGAATGAGTTTCTCGGCACTTCACTTTGAAGGTAATCAAGGGTAAAAAGCAACTTTTCATGGCATCTAACTCTTGCTTTCCTAAAATCTTTGTCTCAGTGATTTAAAATAATTTAATAAAGTCTGACCCAGAAATGGCAACCCCTAATTTAAAAGGTCTGAAAGAACCCAGAAAGCTGGAAGATTTGAGAAAATCCAGGCTATGGATTTATGACTATTAAGATCATTATAATAATATAGCTATTAATAGTATTTTATTTATCATCATACTGCAAGTAAGTCAGGTTCCTAATGATGAGTGACAGGATTCTGACATAAGGCAGGATTCTGACACATCCCTGTGTGAATCTCTCTCTCTCTCTCTCTCTCTCTCTCTCTCACACACACACACACACACACACACACACAGTTACTTCCCCTTGGCCTCCATCTACCTTCAGCTATTTTCCTCTACAATTCCCTCTATTTAAAACTCATTTCTGGAACCTTACTTTTTCTACTTATCATTTTTTTTCTTATGCTTAAATCATTGTTATTAGAATTCCCTTACTTATTTGCCTTATCACTGCTAAACCCAATGAATGATTTTTTATCACCATCTAAGTGTGTGTGCAGTGCTTAATTCTCTTCTTTATGCCTTCTAGATCACCTGAAACACTTTCCAGAATGAAGCAATAAGAAAACAAATAAATTCATTTGCCTATGTGACATTATTTCCAAGATATGTGATGCAAATATCAGAAACTGAAAAAATAACTTATATGCCCACATCAGTGTCTACTCTTCTGTTTCTCTTTTTCCCATTAAGGATGCCGATATCCAACCAGTCATTCAAGCCAGAAAACTTGGCACCACACTTAACTCCATATCTCTCTGTATGTCTCCTGTCCTTGCGTGCAAAGTAGTTGACAAGTGCTCACTCTTAATCTCTGCATCAATTGTTTTTTCTCCATTTCACTGCCACATCATAGCAAGCTTTTACTCTTCACTGAATTATTGGAATGACTTCTGTCTGGATCTCTTGTCTTATTCCCACCCAATACAGGCTCTTCACTCTAGCCAGGATGATTTTTCTAATCTAAGAGGGAAGACCCTCTGTTCTTCCCCTCAGTGTATACCATAACTTTCATCTTGGGGGCAAAAGGATTGAGGGTAGCCTTAGAGCTTTCCAGATAGGGAACTAACCAGTTGGTACTTTTTTATTGCCCAGTAGGGCATGAGTTGAGTGAAGTCTTGTACCATGCGATCCCTTGGAGTGGGATTTATTCTACTCCTTGAAGACACAGATTTCTCATCTTCCTTCTTTATACCAAAAACCTACCATACCATGAAGTCTGTTTAAATGTTCTTTTATGAAGACCCTTCTAATTACCTCAAAGTGATGTAGATTTCTGAATTTGGGGCAGAGACCATGGGTTGTGTTTTAACCATAAATCTCATAAGCAAATTCTTATGTCCTAGATCTGACAGGAGGGCTCACATAAAGAAGGTTCTATTAACTGTTAACTCCCACTTTCTCTATGCCCTTTGCCAAAGTCATCTCCCTTAAAATATTGCCTTATCAAGGATGCCAGTCCTCTCCTCCTCTATCACTTCTGGTATAATATCATTCTGGCCACCAAGACCCTTTTTGTGCCACTTAATAAGTCCAATGCCTCTTAATCACTTTTGCTTCAGCTCAGTTTATGCTGAGTCAGAAGCTGGTGGAAAGGAGAATGATTAAGAGTTTTCATTTTGTTTTGTTTTGTTTTTAGTTGTCTGTTGACTGTCTAGGGGAAGGGGAAGATGAACTCCCACTCCATGGGTGGTAGAGAAAAGGGTCCCTTTTCTGAACCAGAGCTGTTTTTTTTTTCCTAAAAGAATCTTAACATATACAAAATTATCAAAGCCAACCCAGCTTAGTGCTAATGGTCTTATTATGTTAAGGGAGCATTCACCCCTTCTGAGCCCTTGATTATTTTCAAAGCCTCCCTACAATATTGAAAGTAATTTATGACTTGCCCAAATCAATTATATTTAACCCCCCAGGGTTTTCAGCCACATAAAGGCACGCTAGAGGGTAGGAAATGAGGAGGATGACAAGACAGATGTTATTTCATATCCCTCAAAAAGTAAATATGATCAGTATGTCTCTGTTTTGTTTTTTGTTTTTGTTTTTTGTATAAACTTATAATAAATACAGAGAACAAATTGGTGGTTTCCAGAAGGCAGAAGGTGGGAATGAACTGAATAGGTGAAGGAGATTAAGAGGTAAAAAATTCATGTATATCAATAATTACTCCGAATGTAAATTGACTAAATCCTCCAATCAAAAGACATAGGATGTCAGAATGGATAAAACAACAAGATCCAGTTATAAAAAAAAAGTCACATAGATGATTACTACAGCATAGGGATATACCCAATAATATTATAACAATATTTGGTGACAGGTGGTGACTGCACTTATCTTTGTGAGCACTGAATAATGTATAGGATTGTAAAATCATTTGTACACCTGAATCTAATATTGTATGTCAATAATATTGTATACAATATAACATTGTATATTAACTATACTTCAATAATAAAAATTAAAATAGGTATATCTGATTACACTGTTCACCTGATTAAAGTCCTTCAGAGGCCTCCTCTTGCTATTAGAATAAAGGCCACACCTATCTTTCATTGTATTCCTTCTACTTATGTTTCTAGATTCAATATCTTCCATTCCTAGCACCTTTTCATTCTCTCTCTCTCTCACTCTCTCTTTCTCTTTCTCTGTCTCTCTCTCTCACACACACATGCACATTTGATGTTTTACCAGTAATGATATTCTCTCATTTCTTTAAAAAATATGTTTTTATTTATTTTTGAGAGAGAGAGAGACATAGAGAGTACTAGTGAGGGGGGGGACAGAGAGAAAGGGAGTCACAGAATCTGAAGCAGACTCCAGGCTCTGAGCTGTCAGCACAGAGCCTGACACGGGGCTTGAACTCGTGTACTGTGAAATCATGACCTGAGCCAAAGTCAGACATGTAACCAATTGAGCCACATAGTTGCCCCGATATTCTTTAATTTCTTTAAATGCAGAATACTTTCTCCTGGATACATTACCTTCCCCCTCCCTCTCTGTGTCTCTCGGTCTTTCTTTCTTTCAAATGTCCCATGATCCCTCCCTTCCCTGAGCATTCTTCCATGCATTCCCTCCATTTGGAATATTTGACTCTTCAGTGTTTTAAAATTTACTCAGCCTTCAACTTCCAATTTTAGTGACACTTATACTGGAAACTTTCCCTGAGATATTTAAATTTGCTTAATACTTTCTTATTTTCTTTTTAAAGTTTTATTTAAATTTCAGTTAACTAACATAGAGTGTAATATTAATTGCTGGTGTAGAATGTAGTGATTCATCACTTACATACAACACCCAGTGCTCATCACAAGGGCCCGTCTTAATACACATCACCTATTTAACCCACCCCCCCCACCAATATCCCTCCAGCAACCCTCAGTTTTTTCTCTATAGTTAAGAGTCTGTTTTTTTGTTTGCCTCTCTATTTTCTCCCCTGTGTTCATCTGTTTTGTTTCTTAAATTCCACATATAAGTGAAATGATATGTTATTTGTCTTTCTCTGTCTCACATATTTTGCTTAGCATAATACTCTCTGGCTCCATCCATGTTGCTGCAAATGGCAAGATTATTTTCCTTTTATGGCTGAGTAATATTACATTGTATACATATATCACGTCTTCTTTATCCATTCATCAAATATTCTTGGTTTGCAATTCCATAATCTGCTGTACTTTCACTATTATTAAACTTACATCATGCTATTATGGCTCCTCTAATGTTTACTTTCCCCCATTCTTAGTCTGAGAGCTACAAAGGATGGATTGTTCCTGCTTTGTTCACCATATATCTTATACTATTTAGGTTGTAGGTGGCCTCTCCAATCAAAAAACATCCCCCATCTAAGAAGCACTGCCAGTACAAAGAGATGGATCACAGCACATAAATCTGTGCTGTGCAGTTTGCTCTCCTAGAGCTCCGTAGTGATATAGGTTTTAGGTTTTTTACTTCCAAGAACCAACAACTACGCTCCAACCTAATTATCTATTGTAGATGATGTAATCAAGTTGAATATTAGACACAGTGGCACCTATATGGCCAACCCTGAAGATTTTAGGCACAGAACATAGCCAATTCTTTTAAAGAAGGTTTTAGGGAACTCAAATATGTGTCACAGACATTTGCCTCTGAACTGGACAGTGTACACACATACAGAAAGTAGAGCCTTCACTGCCTAACTCTAATTCAGTTGAACAATGGATGGTTACTGGGAGATTATTAATTTATCCAATTAATATTTATTGACAACTTGCTATGTCAGACACTCTGATAAGAGCTCAGAAATCAATAGAGAAAAGGAAACACACCACTCTTGTCATCATAAAACTTGCAGCCAAGAAAGGAAGACAGGCGATTACCATGGAGCTTCAGCAACAACTATGGGGTATTCTACATGGTGAACCCATGCATATACTTCTTTCTTGAATCAGAGGGTAATTAACATCAATGTAAGTCTTTCTGAAATAACCACGGTTGAGTGGTGAGGCTTTCTTATTATGTTGCCTTCCTCCTAGGATATCCAAATAACTAACCCTCTATCCTAGAATTGCTTACAAATTTCTAGAATCTTTATCATTGTATGTAAACAAAGAAGTAGAGATAAGCATTATCTCAGACTAGATATTCAATGGCTAAAGGATTGATCTCTTCTTAGAGAGAGTTCCAGGAGGAATATGAAAGACTCAACATTGGGTCAGAGCCCTTGTTATAAAAAGGATCCATGTTGCTTTTTTGTATTGTCTCTTAAATTCCATATATGAATAAAAGCATATGGTGTTTGTCTTTCTCTGACTGAATTATTCACTTAGAATCATACTCTCTAGCTCCATTGATGGCATTGCAAATGGCAATATTTTATTCTTTTATGGATGAATAATATATATTCTTTATCTATGCATCAATCAATGGACACACGGGCTGCTTTCATATCTTGGTTGTTTTAAATCATGCTGCTATAAATATAGATGGGTTAGATAGGTATTAAGGAGGGCACTTGTGATGAGCACTGAGTGTTGTATGTAATAGATGTATAATTGAATTCTACTTCTTAAATTAATATTGTACTGCATGTTAACTAATTAAAATTAAGATTTTAAAAAGTAAAATAAAATGAAAATTCATGCATATGGGTGGGTACATGTAACATTTTGAATTAGTGTTCTTGTATTTTTTGGGTAAATGCCCAGTAGTGCAATTGCTGGATCATAGATATGCTGGACCATATTTTTACCTTTTTGAGGAAACTCCATACTGTTTTCCACAGTGGCAGCACCAGTTTGAATTCCCACAAACAGTTCATAAGTGTTTCTTTTTCTCCATATCCTCCCGAACACCTGTTGTTTCTTGTGTTGTTGATTTTAGCCATTCTGACAGGTGTAAGATGATATTTTATTGTACTTTTGATTTGCATTTCCCTGATGATAAGTGATGATGAGCATCTTTTCATGTCTCTGTTGGCCATCTGTACGTCTTCATTGGAGAAATGTCCATCCATGTCTTCTGCCCATTTTTAATTGGATTAATTTTTTTTGGGGGGGGGAGAGTTCAGTTGTATCAGTTTTTTATATATTTTGGATACTGACCTTTTATTGGATATTTCATTTGAAAATATCTTCTCCCATCTAGCAGGTTTCTTTTAGTTTTGTTAATTGCTCCCTTCACTGTGCAGAAGCTTTTTATTTGGATGTAGCTAAAGCAATCTCGAAAAAGAAAAGCAAAGGCATCACAGTTCCAGATTTCAAGTTCCATTACAAAGCTGTAGTAATCAGAGTAGTATGGTACTGACACAAAAAAAGACACGTAGTTCAACTGAACAGAATAGAAACCTCAGAAATAAACTCACAACTTTATGGTCAACTAATTTTTAACAAAGCAGGGAAGAATATGGAATGGGAAAAAAAAACACAGTCTTTTCAACAAATGGTGTTGGGACACTGGAAAAGAACATTGCAACTGGATGACTTTCATACACCATACACAAAAATTAATTCAAAATGAATTAAAGACTGAAATATAAGGCCTGAAACCATAAAGATCATAGAAGAGAACAAAGCAGTCACTTCTTTAACATTGGCCATAGGAACTTTTCTTTCAGGGTATGTTTCCTGAAGCAAGGGAATCATTTTACTTTCAGATTTTGAGTTACATTCTTTGATGTCAGAGTTTTGGTTACTCTTTCAAAGTAGGTAACTCATTTCTTTGGTCTGACTTCAGTGTTCAAATGGCATAAAGGGAGGGGAACCAAATGTGAAACACCCATATAAATAGTTCAACATATGATCAAGCCACATGTCTTTCTCTATTCAGTAAATAAATTTACTTCATATGTCAGGCCCTCCATTTTTATCCCTCTCACCCAAAAAGGTAGGAAGTAGAATTACATATCACATCTATGATATTCTGAAATACTACTTGCCACTTGTCTCATAGGCAAATCATCCCTTGTCAGTGAGATTCCATAATTCCTATTAACCAATGACTGTTGTGTGTTTCCTTTGTCTTTCCAAATGATAATTTTCATTATGGTTCTCCCCTCGCTTTCTCCAAATGACTACTTGGTGTTGGGAGAAAAGAGCATCCTTTTTATTTTTCGAAGTCCTTAACATGAAAAGTCACATTAGGACTTCAATATTGTTCAGAAATCCTCACTTTGAGCTGGACTGAATATCTATATGAACTTCACATCGTCTCCCTTAGACAAGAAGTATGTTCAACATGTGAGAAGAAAGAATTAAATGAGTATTTGTTGAGCAAAAGAGCCACTTTGGCAGAGAAAGTGCTGCATGTTCATTGAATCCTATTTACTCTGAACTACATTTCACAGCTATCCTACCTTTCACATTCATAGTTGTCATGAGTGGGGGCCATGACTGAATTCCAACCAGTGGCATGTAGACAGAAATGAAGTGTTCTACCACCATAGTTGGTCTATAGAAACCTGTGACATAATCATCCACACTCTTTCACTTCCTCTGACAAGTGAATGGCATAGATTCTGAGATTCAGGTGGAAAGCAAAATCATAAATGTGTAGATGCTTGGCTCCTTGAATAATTGCATGAAGCAGAACTTCTTAATCTCCACTCTCCTTAATCCAGACTGACCTTTTCATGATCACGATTATGATATTGTATATGGTATATGACTTGATACATGACATAAACATAACTAAATATAAATAAGCCACTGAGATTTGGGGATTTCTTTGTCATTTAATCTAGTGTAAATTTCTCTGAGTATCCCAGAAAGAATACATGTAGGAGGACATGGTATTTTATCTGAATCCACCCATGGTGTTAGAGAAAAGCCATCCATATAAATATCTGGGAACAAAGATTTCTAGGCAGAGGAAACAGCACATACAAGGACCAAAGTATTAGATCATGTGTTTAAGACAAAGGGGGAAATGAGTACATCTGGTTTCTAGTGAATGAAGAGAAGAGAGACAAAAAAAAAAATGAGATTGAAGAGGTCAGTGGATTCTAAATCACACAGAACTCTGTAGCAATGATGAAGAAGTTACATTTCACTCTAATAATGATGAAACATCATTGGAAGATTTTAATCAGTGAAAATATATGTTCTTATTATGAGATATATGTTTTTAAATGATAACTGGGGCTACTCTTGGGGGGGCGAATTATAAGGCTCAAGAGGGAAAGCAGAGAGACTAATTAGGAGATAAGACAGTCTTCCAAACAGGAGATGTTAGCAACTTATACAAGACAATTGTAGTGGAAAAGGGGAAAATGATATATCCCACTGAGTCATTTAATGAATTAAGTCTAGGGAAATCATATGGATCATATATTTATGTAAAAATTCTATGTAATATATGGTACAGTCAATACATTAACAAAACATATGCATACTGAAATCTGTAAAATATTCATGACACTTTTAGTTACTCTGCAGCAAGCCTTAGTTTTAGACTTTTTAAGCTTAATCTAGTTCTAGTGAAACTAAAGTTCTTTCCAGTAACAGAGAATACAAAAAGCTGTTGGTTTGCCTAATGGCCACCAGATGGCCCTAATAGAATCTATTCCACGGAGAATGGAATACAGACAGAATGAAGTCAGAGCATTTTAACAGGACCAAAATATCTCACAAAACTCTTGTTCTTGTGTGCTGAGATTGAAAAATCATCTTCAACAAAATAAACATATTCACAGCCTAAGAGGCTATGCTATAGGAGCCTACAAAACTGGAATTATGTAAAATCTTACTGGGATGGGTAAATACTAATTTTAGGATGAATAATAATGTGCATGTGTAAAAAATACGTAATCTTATTCATGGGCTTCAGCTAGAAAGTTATATAGACCTCATTGCCTTCTTTTTCATTAGAGAGCATAGCTCCTAGATACTCACATTTGACAACTGTATAGACAGTGAAGAATGTAATAAAGAAAAAAGTGTAAATCTGCTTGTTGAAGACTATATGTGTCTTAAAAATCCTTTGTAGATGTTCTTTTGCTAATTTATTAGTGGGCTATTTATTTTCTATTTATTGATTTTGTGTTCCTTGTATGCTTGTATGTTCTGGATACAATCCCTGTATCAGACATATGATGTACAAATATATATTCTCTGAGGCTGTGACTTCCCTTTTTATTCCTTGAGTGGTGACTTTCATAGAGAAAATAATTATACTTTTAGTTTTTGATAAAGTTTAATTCATCAATTTTTATTTTCATGGATTATATTTTTTTATTGTATCTAAGGACCTGTCAACAAACCCAAAGGCATGTCAACTTTCTCCTTTGTTTTCTTCTAAAAATTTTTTTATTTATTTGCATTTTAATTTAGTTCCATGGTACATTTTTAGTTAGTTTTGTGTAAGTTGTGAGGTCAGTTTCAAAGTTTACTTTTGCATAGGGACATCCAAGTTTTCCACCATCATGTGATGAAAAACACTATTTTTCTCCATTGAATTGCTTTTACTTCTTTGTCAAAAACCAGTTCACTGTACTTGTAATGGTCTATTTTGGGTTTTCTATTTTGTTCCATTGATCTCTGTGTTTATACTTTCCCAATGCCATACTGCCATAATCTTGGAAGGAATTCAGTCTCTAACTATAAAGTATGATATTAGAAGTACATTTTCCATATAAATCTTTTATTAGGTGAAAGAAGATCCCTTATATTTCTAGTTTTTTGATACTGTTTATTATGAATGGGTGTTGAATTTTTGGACCTTCTGTACTGCTTCTCAGAGAAATTCTACATCTTGTAACTCTTGCTCTAACCCCCTGTTATTATTGCTGGAGGCTTGCTAGCATGGTAGTAAAGTCAGGAGTAGTGGTGTTCTCTAAACTTTTGATTAAGTCTCAGTCATTGGACCCTCCACTGTGCTTATGTCTTGAGGGTCTTCATTAGTCTCTCTGTGTTTCACCAGGGAACCAGGGATAGTTTTCCCCATCCTATACTATCTTGCTTGGCTACTATGATCCAAGACTATTTCTTTAGAGTTCTTTCCCATGTTGGCTACAGCTTTTTTGTTTCTTAGATGACACAGGAAGGCTGGAGTGAGGCTGGGGCAAGTAAACTTTCCTTTCCTGTACTGCTCTCTGGTAAAGACTTTCTTTCAGTCTATGGAGTCTTGTAGTTTCTACCGCATTATTTCGTACGTTTTATCTCCCTCGAGTCATCTTCTTTCCAGATTTCAGAAAGTTTTACTTGGTTTACTCTGCAGCCTCAGTTCTCTGATAGGTTTAGTAAAACTCAGTGATTTCCTGTTTGTCTAAATTTTTCTTCATTTAAGGAAAAGAATGAGACTTCCAAGATCTTTACATGTCAGAGCTGAAACAAATAGTTGACTTTTATGACATTTATAAGGGTTGCATAAAAGCATAATTCAAATGTATGATATTATTAGGAAGTCTTTTTATGTGCTCTCACAAAACCTTGATTTCAGACAGTGTATTTTACCTCATGAAATTAGGTAAATGATCCGGAAATGATCAGGAATTCTTAACTTTATTATGTGATTCTCTGTCTGAATGCAAGCTGTTTTCCCTTCATTGCTGAAGACGTTGGGTTCCCTTTATAATTTATCTCTTTGCTCCTCTAGATATCAGGAATACCTAACCAAAGATTATGGGTTTTAATATGGCAGCGGAGTAACAAATGTATTATCTCAGGGTTCAAAATGACCAGTGATGATGGACTTTACTTCTAACAAGCTTTATCTTTCTAGGCATTAGCACACAGCATTCTCTTAGAACATATAAATCTCTGGTGGGTCCTAGCTACCAAGAGCATAGGAATTCATTCCAGCCAGTATCACACTTCCTACATGCTTCCCCATCCTAGGAATGCAACTAGCATGATCTGTCTCTACATGAACACCATATTAACCTTTCAGGGATTTGATAGCTAAGGCCTGGATTCATTTTGGAACCTAAGCCACATAAATACTACTCATACAAACTCCATAAAGGGATATGGCTCATCTATTTTTTCTAGAATTATTTGAGTATGTCCAACAGTTTCTCTCAACACACTAAGGCAGCCATCTCTAAAACTACTATCCACTTAAACAAGGCCTTCTCTCACTCACTTCCAGAAAAATTTCCCTTCAGTGTATCCTTTTTATGATACCAGCTGGCCCTGGTAGCCCTGGCCAGCTGCAGGAATCTGGTTCATTTACCCTCACCCCATTCATTTCCATGGATGAACTTCCTGAGGGTTTCCATTTGCAATCCATAAACATGCATATTATTTATAAACCCATAATTAGCGAATGGGATAAAGAGGCAAACTAATGTTCCCAAATTACTTTGCACATTTATGAGTATTAGTATCCCCCCCCCCAAAAAAAAGACAACCACTCACACTAACTCTTTATGAGGCTGGTTATCCAAATCAAAGAAGTCCAGAATAGTAAACACAGCACGGACAGAACCACAAAAGAATAATCTCCAGAGGTAATGCTATATATGTGAAGACCACTTACAGAGAAGCCACAGTCACACTCAAGCATGTGAGCAGCCATAACACATACTATGAGAGGTTGAGTGGCACTTGGGTTCATAACACTGGCTCTAAGATTATACAAACTGGCTATGGATTCATATCTTTAGCTGAATGACCTTCAGAAATTTACCACATCCTTAGAAGCTTCAGCTTCATTTATAAAATGGGAATGAATAGTTGACCATTCTTCCAGGGTTTTTGAGAAAATTGAATGTGATAATCTATGAAAAATGTTTACCATATATTATCATGTAATATATATGCAATACTGCTATGTAATACATGTGCAATGAAAATTTCCTGAGAAAATGAGTTTGAGAGTCACAGAATTTTGGAATACTTGTGAATTTTTTGACATGTGTAAGCTACCAATATTTTCCTTGATTTTCTACCATCTTCAGATTTTCAAAGCCACATTTCTCTGGCAGTGGGAATCTCCCAAGCTATCTGCCTGTCATTGATAACAGGATGGCCCACAGCTACAGAAGCTCCCACTATCATATCCTGCAATAGCTAGAATGGGGAATGTGCCTTAAGGTTGGGGGTTGGACTCAGTAACTCAGTGCCAGAACTCTGAGTGTGCCCTTGAAGACCATGACAGAAAGCATGGCTACACAGCTCTACAGTAGGAAACTCAGTGGCTGTTGATATCCTCCTGTACGAAATATTATCAGTACAAGATGAAGTTGTACAAAGTTGCAATGGAGCATGTATGGTTCACTCCCAGGTTAGATGCCTTACCAAGTGGAGGTACAAAAAAATGTTATATGTGAATGCTTACACCTGTTTTAACCACTAATCATTTGAGGCCCAAGACCATATAGAGAAACAAAAGCTGCAAGTTAATAGTGATTCAGAAGTTAATAGAGGTTTATCATAATTTAAGGTTACTGATCCTCCAAAGCATCCACCTGGCATTGAAACTCTACCAAAAATAGTATTGTCAAAGAAACATGACTGATGCATGAAATCTTGAGTCTATGGCTACTTGGGGAGAACATTAACTTGTTGCCCAAATCTTACTGTGAAATACTTGGTATCAATTCAGATGCTTGGGACTGTAGGTAAAAGAAACCCCAACTAAAAGTGGTTTTATTTATTTTTTTAAAAAATGCCCTACATGTATCTCGTGATACAGTGGGTCAACCATATCACCAAAGTCATGGATGTTTTATATATTTGAAACCTATGCTCCTTAGCATGTTGTTGATGTTTCTTTAATGATTATATGATAATTATATGATAACTAGAATAGTTCCAGGAAGAAGTCCATGCAGATATTATAGGTTCCAGAGCCGAAGCGAGCTATTTTATAATCTTTAAAAACATCTTCTTTTATTATGGGGGAAAATATTTCTGAATACCTCCAACCAGACTTTGTCTCATGTCCCTGAATGGAGAGTGATACTTGAATTAATATGATTGGTTTAAACTAATCCTGGATTGGGGAAAAGAATCACCTTACATAAGTTCATGGTAGAATGAACATCCTAACAAAACCAAGTGTCTGCCAGCAGGGAAAAGATTGTGTCAAGGGGAGAGGGTAGAAATACAAACAGTAGAGCCCTCTACACATTTGCTTTATAAATTTCTTACTAATGTGATATAGGAAAGAATGGAGTTTGAGTCTGACTGGTTATACCTAATTTTTTTTTTTAATGGCGCCCCTATATAAAACTTACCAGAGTGTGTGCCTGGTACTTTATAAATAAAATGTGACTCTGGCTTTCCAATACCTGCATGGAATATTTTTAACCTTTGATGTACCCTATGTTAATAATCACACTCTGTTTTAATTATGAATTAGGAATTAGGAGGTAGGATAATGTGGCTACAAAAATGGAAGTACAAGTGGATATAGTACCTGTCATTGTCTATTTTAGATAGAAATATGTGGGCACAGATTAAACTCAATGAAAAAGGTATTAGGTATATTCGGTGGAATTAAATGGAAAAGATATCAAGGTATTGGAACTTTGTTGACATGCTTTGACTTTATATTTTTATATCTGCCACCTCATGTCAGCCTATTCAACCCTGACACTCACTCTGTTACCAGTCTATGAACGTCTCCTCCTTATTACCTTCACACTAGCGAATTCCTCTACTTAGAATGTTATTCTCCTAGACTTTCATGTGGCCTGGCTACATTCTATCTTTAAATTTCTTTTATTTTCTTAAAGAAAATAAAAGAAAAGGAAAGAAAGAAAGAAAGAAAGAAAGAAAGAAAGAAAGAAAGAATCCTAAATACTAACTGCATAACTCACATAACTCTTCTCTAACCAAAATATCTATAGGGAGCCCCCGTTCCTCTTTATAATTAACCTTGGTTTAGTTTCAACACAGTACTATCACTACTGACACTTCCAAAGATGTTTATTATACATCTCTCTTCCCTGTAATGTAAGCTCTATGATAATAGGAACATTATCTGTCTCTTCACTTTTTAGTTGCAATTGCCTAGAACAGTGTAACACTAATCTCCCCTCCCTAATATTAAGGTGTCAACCCATGAAGCAGAACCATATCACTCTTGAATTACAGCTCATCTGAATATAAGCTTTGCTTAATCACCACACCATTGTATTTTGTATATGTCTGTAGACTTACTGGTTAATATAGAAATAAATTAACTGAAATCTTGATATTCCTCTGACCAAATATGTCTGCAGAAACATGCTGGTGAATAATATGATTATGGTGAAGTTGCAAATGTATGCTATTAGCCTAATTATTGCAGAGAAACATCAAAAATGTATGGTAGCTGCTCTTTTCGGCTTTTGGCTCAGAGGAGGTGAAGGTGTAACTGTTTTCAGTCATCCCCAAACCAGTTCATCTGAAAGTATCTGCCTCCACCATGCTGCCAATGTTCAACCTCAACGAGATCAAAGTTTATAACTTAGGTGCAACAGTTGGGTAATGAGTGCCACATCTGCCCTGGCCCCAAAGATTGGTCCCACGGGCCTGTATCCAAAAAAGTTTGGTGATGACATCACCAAGGCAACCAGTGATTAGAAAGGTCTGGGTACTACAGTGAAACTGACCATTCAGAACAGACAGGCCCAGATTGAAGTGGTACCTTCTGCTTCTGCCCTGATTATCAAACCCCTCCAGGAACCACCGAGAGATAGATAGAAGCAGAAAAACATGGTGTAAATGGTTAAGCATATTTACACCATGGTTAAGCATGGTGTAAATATCACTTTTGAAGAGATGTTCAATATTGCCTGATAGATATGGCACTGATATTTAGCCAGAGAACTCTCTGGAACTATTAAAGGGATTCAAGGGACTACCCAATCTATGGGCTGCAATGTTGATGGCCACCACCCTCATGACATGATAGATGACATCAATAGTGTTACAATGAAATGCCCAGCTAGTTGATAACTACAAAGGAAAATATTTCAATAAAGGATCATTTGACAACCAATATATATATGATAGTCATATATAGCCACTATCATTGTTGGTGAGAAGGCATAGAAACTGGATGTCTCATACATTGCTGGTGGAGATATAAAATGGTACAGTATTTCTGGAAAATAGTATGGTAGTTTATTTCAAAGAGTAAACATGCACTAACCATGCAACTCAGCAACTTCATCCATGAGCATGTATCCCAGATAAATGAAAATTTATGTCCATAAAAAATCCTGTCCATGAATGTTCATAGTAACTTTGTAGTAGCTCAAAACTGGAAACAACCCAAATGTCCTACATAAATAAATATTTTATCAATATTAAAAAAGAATGAACTATTGAAACATGCAACAGTCTTGGATGGATATAATAGCATTATAGTGTGAAAAAAATGCCAGTCTCAAAGATATAATTCAATTTATATAACATTATCAAACTGACAAAATTATGGAGATAAAGAGCAGAGTAGTGATGACCAGGGTTTAGGGATGGTGGGAGATAAAGGGGTAGCATGAGAAATCTTGTGGTTAAGAAATAGATCTGTATGTTAATTGCAGTGATGTTTATAGAATCTATATGTTAAAATATCATTGAACTATACATACACATTTTACCAATGTAAATGTCCTTGTATTGTACTACAACTACATAATATGTGAGCATTGGTGAAAAACAGATAAAAGGTGCATTAGCTCTGTACAATCTTTGCTACTTCCTGTAAATCTATTATTTCAAAGCAGAATGTGTTTAAGGATGTCTTGCAGAAGCCACAAAGCCATCACTCAAATTCCACAACTTTGAACCTCCAGCTAGCTAGCTCTACTTCAGGGGAAGATTATAAGCCATGACAGAGTACACTCCAGGAAATCTATTAGGTCTAGGAAATGCTTCTGTTGTTATTGCTGATTGATTGGACAACACCAATCTCTCTGTTAACCATGGTTCTCAAGCTGAATGCACTTTGAACAGGTGACAGTATAGAAAACCAGTCTCACTAGGATATGGATTAGCAGCTTTCAGAGCAAAGGCATTTGGGCTGAGAAGGGCATCTCCTGGAGACAACCAGAATGATTTCCACTATGCCACTAAGCAAATAGGAGGAATCCTATTACCTATTTGGTAATGAAGGAAGCTCTCCAGGGGCTTCATCTCTTAAGCAGATAGGGCAGGTATAACTTTAAAATTCTAAAAGGATTAGGGGATTGGACCAATGGGCTCCTGGTGTTATAAGTCTCTTCGTGGAATTCACAACTAAGCCCTCTGGAAGACTTGGAAGAATTAAATTGCTTGCACTCAGGAAAATGTGACTTGGACTCTAAATATGGATCCACTCTAAGCTTCATTTCCTCGAGATTTTCTCCAGAGAAGTCAGATATATTATCCTAACAATTTATTTCCTGTGTCCACACGACTTTCTGAGTTGGGAACAAAAGTAAGCAGGAAGGGTCTGTGATCTAAATGTCAGGGGCTTCTCATCCTTGCTGACACATCTAGGTTTTCCATACAGAATTTAAGGAGTTTCTAGAACCATCCAGCAGAGGGACCCCTGACCTCATTTGTAAATCCTGATTTACCCTAGTCCACCTCTACCTGACTGCTCCTTGACCCTTAGGATGAGAAAAGTGAGCTAGGGAGGGCTGCATCTAAATCCTAGGAAAATTGGAAGCCATCAACTGCTTTACACCAAGTAAAACATTATGATCTGGGCAAACAATGTAGTAATTTGTGTGAGGGGAATTACTGAAGGTAGAGACCATGCCAGTAGCAGCTTCTAAGTTCAGGGAAGCAACAATGGCCACAGGAATGGAGAGAAGGGAAAACACTGACTATACAAGATGGTAAAACTGGCATGGCAGTATGACTGATCATATGAGGGAGATGCCTAGATTTTAGCTTTGGCAACAGACGCAAGACTGTCAGGAATAATCCTATATTCTTTCAAATATTATGACAGTAAATAAGAAAGTAGCATGAGTTGTGGCTGTGCTTGTAACTCTGAAGGTAAATTAACAAGTGGGCTCGATGTCCAGTAAAGGCCATAAGGGCCCTTGGAAGTGCTCCATCCATCATAGCCACAGTTATTAATTCTTGTTTGCTGACATTGTTGATTTATGGATGGCTTTGACAAGCAACTGACCTTTGTCTTTATGGCTATCAGGAGGCATGGCTTAGAGTAACGTCATTCCAAAATTCAGGTAATCATTTTTAAGTAAATATCTTAATATGTCAGTTTGCTTATAATCCTATACAACTGTGCACTCAATTTGGTCATATAGTTTAATGTGAAAAGACTTTTATTGAGATTGGTTTATGGCTTTGTTGAGAGTCTGTTAGCACCTACTTTAAACTGTTTCAAGTAGAGATTGTCATGCCACTGCTCCAGAGCACATAATTTTGTGTTGGAACAAACTTCAAGTTGTTTCCTGAGGAAACATTTGATCTTTTCGGCAGAAAACTCAATATACCACCTTAATGCTTGTATGGTTGTATGGGGAGAAGGCAAGTCCATATCCTAAGTCTTCCTTACATAAGCAGTTCTTTTTGTGAGGAACTCTTTGCCCCTCCTGCAGATTATTTCCATATGAGGAATTTGTAGGTAAGATAGTATATGTAGTTTTAAACCTCTTGAAGTTTCAGTTAGCTGAATTTATTTCTGGGTAAATTATAGTAATTTATACTTTCATCAGTAGTGTATAATTAAGGTGTCAGTTTCATAACAACTTTGTGTACATTGGGTGTTCCATGGGCTTTTATTTTATTCCATGCCAATTTAATGAATGAAAACTGGAATGCTGAGCTAATATTTCTGTTTTTAGATATTAATGGAGGTGGAATACTTTTCAATGTTATTTGCCACGTGCATTTCATTTTCTTTTCTTTCGTTCTTTTTTTTTGTTATCTGATACCTTTTGCCCATTTATTTACAAAGGTTTTATTTTTTTATCCATTTTACCATCAACAGCTTTGTACTACATTTATCTACATTTTAGAACTTTCAAATATATGGGTTTTAAATTTGTTCTTACTGCTTCTTACCCTGTATTTTCATGTATTCCCAGAGTTTTGTTTTCTGCCTTCTTACTTTATAATGTCAGCTGTTCTTTAACTTTTCCATTGAATATTTGGCTAATTATGTTATTTGTAGTTAAAAATTCATTATTCTTATAATTCATATCTCAGTACCATTTAAAGCAACTCAGGTCTTAAGCCCTTGGCATTAGTTAAATAAGGTTATTTGTTTTACATCAGATATGAGATAAATGAGATGGAGGATTGTGGCTTTGCTTCACCAAGAGCAACTTACTCAAGCACCCATGAGTAAATGATTTGGAGAAAACTATAGAAAAAATAATACATGAACTAAAAACAAACAAGAAATAACTAAATCAATGGGACACTTTACTATATCATAAAATCTTCTTTTGGGCATAGTTCTCAGCTGGGGCAGTGCTGTTGCCTTCAGTGGGCATTAGTCGCTGTCCTCAAAATAAGTAAATATTGATTTGGGGCAGAAACACAGTACCACTGACCCAAAGAGTTTACAAGAAACTTCCTCTGAATTTCTGGAAAATCTAGCCACTTGGACAACTTGCCAAAGATACCCTATAGCCAAGCAAGTCCTGTAATGGGGTCAGTCACCCTAGGAAGCTCAACTCTGTGTGTGCTGCAAAAGGACTCTCCATTTTATAAGTTCACCTCACACTATAGAGGCTCAGCTTCCTAAGTGCCAGTGGCTTGCACTTGAGGAAGAGATTTCACCTTATCCTATGATACAAGAGAAAAGAAAGCATGCTTGGGCACATATGCCAGTAAAATTATGGGCAAAGATTATGAAGCAAGTAGTAGCCAAACCCAGGTATTCAGCGTATGAGGTTAAGCACTGTAGCAGGGGTTGCACTGTACCGCTGCAGGAGCAACGGACAGAACCAGTGGCACACCACTAGGTGGCAGAAGAATTCCACTATCACCATTTACCTTACATCTGGAACTTCATCTTTACCCAGAGAAGGGGACTTTAGGATAAAATTCTTGATCCTTTTGGACAGTAAATGTAGCAGCAGTGCAGATGATTCTGGTCCACATGAAGAGTAGTAACTTCAGGAAACTCCTTTTGCATACACCACTCTGGTGTGTCCATGTGCACCTTTCCACCTTTCAGGTGGATTCACTCCCCACTTGCCTTCCCTCCCACATCAGGTTCTGTACCCAAGGATCGATTCTAAATCACTACAATGATTTAGAAACCTCAGACATTATCAGTTGACTTCCCTTGTATGTTAGGATTTATGCCCCCATCCCAACCAGGAACTTCCCCTTAGATCTCCATGTCACTAGTTATGTATCTCCTTTCCTCTCCACTGCCACCTGCAATCTGCAGGAAGATGATCTTCTTTTCCCACATAACCTTAACCTTAAGGAAAAAAGTCTGCTTCAAATTACAATTTAACTAAACTGTGCCATTTAATTGATCTAATGGAGTCTTAGATACTTACCTATAAAATGGGAATGACGCCTACTTTAAAAGACTATTGTAAGGATTAAATCAGATGAGGTATACAACCTATTTCTGATTCAACCTCACTGACTTGTGAAGTTTTACTCCTGAATTAAGGAAATCTTACATTTCATCTCACAACATAAATCACTGCATTATTGTGATAAATGCAGCAGTGTCCTTGAGAAAGTTTCATCACTGTGGTTACTACTATCACCGGTAGTGCTCTTGATGTTCAGATCTATTCAGAGAGTATGGGAAAACTGGGCTCCCACCATCTAGAGTAGAAATTAGAATAAAGACAAACACTTGCATGTTATGCTGAAAGTATATTTATATATATAGATATAGATATTTATTTTTCTGCAGACAGCTTTTACTGATGAGTCATTTTAATGTTCAAAGAACAGCCTATTTCAATACTACATAATCTGTACCAGAATGAGATGGATAGCTTCTCAATTCATTTCACAAGCCAGCACAACTCTGATACCAAAACATAACAATTATAACACAAAACATAGAATCACAGATCTCACTTAAAAATACAGATGCCAAAATACCAAATAGAACAGTAGCCAATTGAAATCAACACCACATGAAAATGTACAAAGCTTTGGCAGATATCAAGTTGAACCAAATTGAAATCCAAACTTACACACATAGAACTGGAACATAAACACCAGAAACAAAACACCCCCCCACCCCCCCCCCACCCTGCCCCCCTGTCAGCGGCCTCTGGCCAGGGACCCAAAGGAATGAGATATCTGCGGATGGAACCACATTAGCGGGGAGGGGAACTGCTGGTGGGGTCACCAGCATTATCACCAGATCCGGGCTCATCCTCATCCAAATCTTCAGATTCACACTCTGCCAGTGCTTCAAAGTACTGGAAAGGCCAGCACCGTGGATCTCTCTTATGGAGCTTGGCCAAAAACCTCAAAACAAGCATCTTGCTGGTTTCTAGGAATGCTCGGGGGCCCCAGAGGAACTCATATTCTGCTGGCTCTGTATAGGGTATTCGCCTGTACTCTAGGTACTTCTGCCTTACAAACACTTCGGTGATGAGCTTCTTTGTATTTCCGAAGAGAGCATGTGTCTCTCGGACATCCAAGCCTAACCTGTACAGAAAATTAAAGATCATGTTCTCCCTGACACAATTGCCTTTCATAAAGATGAGACTCAGGACCACCATAAGAAGGCCTAACTTGGGCCTGTCTAAGTAGGATGCCACTGGTTCACCCTTATGGTGCCCCAGCTTGTTGATGATAATGTAAGAGTGGTTTTCAGGATCAATTTCTTTCAATTGATAACCAAAGACACACTCTAGCTTATTGTTGGCACGGTTAATGATATCCAAGCACTCATCTTTATATTCACGAATGATGAATTTCACCATCTCTGAGCGCTTGATGGGCACCTTGGCTTGGTCCTTGACCAAGAGGAACTGCACCAATGCATTTGCTCTCTCATCCAAGGGAGACAATGGCTGAGTCTCCAACCTGGGGTCATTCTGGGTGGCACCAAATCCCTGAGAGAGACTGGTGAACTCAGAGATAATCAAGGGCTGAGGGCTACCTGGGCTTTCCCAGAGACCCAGGGCCCTCGAAGTGCTTGGGCCCTCCCAGGCACTCAGAGCCCAAGTTGTGCTGGGCCCTTCCCATCCACTCAGGATCCTGGAGGTACTAGGGCCCTCCCAGCCACTCAGGCCGCGGGAGGTACTTGGGCCCTCCCAGTCACCCAGGACCTGGATAGGGTTTTCAATCTCCCAGTCATTCAAGTTCAGATTTTCCCAGGGTCTCGGTGCCTGCCAGTCACGCAGGGCCAGCATTTGGCCACTGCTGTCCTCTTCGGTATTCAGATGTTTCTTCTTCCGGGTAGCTTTGCCAGAGCGACGTGGAGGCTCAGCAGAGGTTTTCGAGGCCTCTTGAATGGTGGCCATTGCCTTGGGGGCAGCTGCCGTAGCCATCAGGATGGTAGGCACTGCCTGGGATGCTTTTGAAGCATTCACATTGGGCTGTGGAACCCATGGAACTGCAGGCAGGGCCTCCACACAGGCAAATGGATCCTGCAGAGCAAGTGGCAGTGACTTCGGGGTCTCTGAGGGGGCAGATGGGCCCTGAAAGGCATTAGAAGAGGCAGGCTGGAACCGGGAGGTAGTTGGAAAGACTCTTGAAGTGGCAGTGAAGTTCTCCGATGTGGCAGGCAAGTTTTTCCAGGCAGTCGGCAGGTGTGCTCGGGCAGCTGACACTGCCTTTGGAGCACAAAAAGTGGCAGCGAAGATCATGCGATCCTTCGAAGGGGCCCTGCGTTCCTTTGAAGAGGTCCTGCGTTCCTTCGAAGAGGTCCTGCGTTCAATTGAAGAGGCCCTGGATTCTCCCGATGGAGTCATCAGTGATTTAGCGGAGCCCATGGGAAAATTTGCTGCCGCTATGGGAGCTCCGGGCTGGCCCTGCAAGGCTGTAGGGGGGCCTTGCCAGGAGGGCTGGAGTTGCAAGGTGGGCAGCTCTGCTTGCGGGCCCGAGGGCTGGGCCTGCTGGGTGGGTAGCTGGATTTGGAGGGCCTTTTGGGAGGCCGGGACCCCCTGAAAGGGCTGCTCCATCTGAACCAGTGGTGGGCCCTGCCTCTGGGCCTCCTGGGTGGGCACAGACTGCCAGAACTGCCCAGGAGCCTTAGGAGCCTGCCAGGCCAGAGCCTGGGCTTGCTGCACTTCCTGGAACTCCATCGACGTTGGCAGCTCGTGTGGCACTGGGGCTTGGCCTTTGGGGGCCTGCCAGATGATGGGCGGGCAGTGTGTAGGCTGTGGGGCCGACAAAGGGGCCGACAGCACAGCCTGGGGCGCCTGCGGGCCAGCAGGAGGCGCCGTGGGCACCTGCGTTGCTGGTGGGGCAGTGGGCACCTGTGGCGCTGCCCGCACCTGTGGCGCCGCCCGCACCTGCGTGGAGGGCAGCCTAGCCTGCGGGGCCTGCCGCAGCGGCGGCGGGGGCGGCAGGGCCTGCCAGAGCGGTGGTGGGCTGGCCAGGACCTGTGGGGCAGGCCGGATGGGTGGTGGTGCCTGGCGTATCAGCGGTGGTGCCTGGCGGATCGGGGGTGGAGCCTGGCGCACTGGCGGGGGACCCGGCCGGATGGGCGGTGGGCCCGGCCGGATGGGCGGTGGGCCCTGGCGCACAGGTGGTGCCTGCCAGGTAATTGTCGGAGCCTGCCAAGTGACCTGCGTGGCCTGCCAAGCCAGAGGTGTGGCTTGCCAGCCTTGTGGCGGGGCTTGCCAGCCCGGCGAGGTGGCCTGCCAGCCCGGGGGTGTGGCCAGCTGCGCCGGCGGGGCCTGTGGGCCCTGGGGAACCTGCGGAGGAGCCCTTATAACCTGAGACTGGATTTGCAGAATCAGAGGCTGAGCCTGTGGGGCCCAGGACGCCAGAGGCTGCTGTGCAGGTGGGGCTGTCGGCTGTGCCATCGGGGTTCCTGAAGCTGCAGGCTGCGTGATCGGAGCTCTCGAACCTGGAGGATGAATCATCAGGACTCCGGGACCAGGAGGCTTGGCCATCGGGGCTCCTGGAGGCGGAGGCTGGGCAATCAAGGCTGCCGGGGGCGGAGGCTGAGCCATCGGGGCTCCCGGAGCAGGAGGCTGGACCATCAGGACTCCCGGAGTCAGAGGCTGGGCCATCAGGACTCCTGGAGTCGGAGGCTGGGCCATCGGGGTCCCCGGAGGGGGAGGATGGGCCATCGGTGTCCCCGGAGGGGGAGGGTGAGCCATCGGTGTCCCCGGAGGGGGAGGATGCGCCATCGGTGTCCCCGGAGGGGGAGGATGAACCATCGGGGTCCCCGGAGGGGGAGGATGGGCCATTGGGGTTCCCGGAGGGGGAGGATGGGCCATTGGGGTCCCCGGAGGGGGAGGATGGGCCATCGGGGCTCCGGGAGCTGAAGGATGCATCATCAGGACTCCCGGAGTCGGAGGCTGGGCCATCGGGGTTCCCGGAGGGGGAGGATGGATCATCAGGACTCCGGGAGTCGGAGGCTTGCCCATCGGGCCTCCCAGAGGGGGAGCCTGGACCATCGGGCCCCCCAGGGCCGGAGGTTGGGCCATCTGAGCCACTGGGGTAGGCGGCTGGCCCTGTGGGGCCTCCCAAGCAGGCTGAGGTGCCTGCCAAGCGGCCAGTGAAGCCTGCAAATCAATCGGAGGTGGATCCCAAGGGACTGGCGGAGCCCGAGAGGAGGCGGGCGGGGCCCGCATCAGAACCGTAGGGCGGCTATAGACCGGAGGCTTGGGGGCCTCGGCCGGGGGACTCGAATCACCCAAATTCTTACTTAGCTGCGACATGTCCCTTTGCTCTGACAGCTGGTGGGCCTTTTCCTCCGACAGCTGCTGGGCCTTTTCCTCCAGAGAGAAGAGAATGCCTACGTGGCTGATCAGAGGATCCCTCCCTGCTGACTGGTGAATAGGAAGTAAGTGCCCTTAGCTCTGCAGCTTTCCGCAGTAAGGAGGAGGGGGGAAGGGGGCTCAATCCCGCCCCTTCCCCGCCCCCGACCACCACAAGTGGATAGTGCATAGGGGCGTCTACCAGAAATCCTGGCTGACACAAGATCCCTTCTCACTCTGTCCAGTCCCCAAATGCAGTCTGGTCAGACTTACCATGGATGAGTTTTCACAGAGGAGTGACAGGAACAGATCTATGTTTTAGAAATCACTGTACTGCAGTATAGAGTAGGAAGAGACCACTGGTAACATGGAAGGCATCCATGAGGGGGGAGATGGTGTGGTCTGAGCTCAGATACAGCAAAATCAGAGCCGGAGGATTAAAAAAAAAAGTGCATATATGTACACGAGAGATTCAGGAGTCATAGTAGGCAGCTACTATAATTTAATAAAAAGAGATATAGAAGGCATATAAGTTTGTCCTGGGAAAAAGGGAAATTGCTGGTATAGTTAATTCTCTTAGGGACACAGTGGGAGGCACATAGGAAGAGAGATTTATGAGTATTGATTGGGACATGGGCATTTGCGGTGCTGTGAGACTGCCAAGGAGAGATGCTCTGTAGACAATATTGTATGATGGCTTGGGATTCTAAAGAAAATCTGACTGCGCATTAAGGTACTCCTTAACTGTGGGAGTGAATGTGTTTGTAGGAAAATCATTTAGAATGAAACTCCTGAGATGTGTCTTGAAGAATACAGGCATTTTTAGACACAACAGAGAAAAGTGATGGCAAAGACTACAGAAAGAAAGAAAGAAATTATGGAAATTCAGATGCTTGAGACATCAATGGAAGATAACATTTTCAGTACCAGGAAAATTTCCTGTGGAATGGCTGGCACAAGAGAATGAGGTGGGTTTCTTGGTGCTGTTCATCAGTTACAGAGCGGGAAAGAAACTGAAAAAAATTAAGGCCAAAAATGCACTAGAAAATAGCAAAATGAGTGAATAAATAGATCTAAGACTAATATATAGGGAAAACAGATGATGAATAAAATATGAAATTTTGGGGGTATCTACTCATGAGCAAAATCACTTTAAAATTAGACAGATAGATACACAGATAAAGTAGAAGTCCTCAAAATTATTGGGTAACACTACACTACTTCATGTTGAAAGGAAGTGATAGTCTCACTTCTAGTTGGGTAGTTTTATGGGAATACACAAAATGATAAATAGTAAGGATGTTTAGTTTAGAAGAGACTGCTTTCACCTAGGGCAAGAGTCCAGAGTGACAAAAAACATGAATGATACCACAAGGGGGCAGAAGAGAATGATGAAGGCTATACCTTACTCCTCCTGAAGTGCCCTTAGACAATGTTCCTCAAATTTGGTAATTTATGAATCCCAATCAAGACATAAACACACTCCCAAGGTTATAATTGCCTTAAATAGTGAAGGAATAATTTAAGAGGGAGGTTTCCGGGTTTTATTTTCTGGTAACTGAAAGGATGAGGGATCATTTATTATCCCCAGGAACATCTTCCTTTTCAAAGACAAGCGACTCTTTCATGGTGCCTAATATGTAATTCCCATATATACCCACAAAGCTGCTTCTACAGAATGCATGCCACCATACTTCATGGCTTCCAGGTCCTTCTTGTGCACTAATAGTCCATATAAGACTTCTCATTTTGGTAGGGTTTAGAATCACTTTAGAGGGACCAGCTAGGCATATAAGCTTGGTGTTCCCCTATCACCAATTCTGCCACATGACAGCTACTGTCTATGAAAAACTTTGGGATATTGAGTTCATGTTTCAGTCTATGACATTTATACCCTCAAAAAAGCATACTTGCTCCTCCTCTAATTAAAATGTATAAATTACTGAAAGATTAAGTTCTTTTACTAACCAATTTTTTTTTTCAGGATTATGGCATATTTAACCTTCAGTCCACCATGCTTTGGGACATTCTACACAATCAATGGCTGCTAACAGGGTTCAGTTGTTCTCACTGATTGGTGCTCAATGAATAGCATCACCGCTCAATATCAACTCCCACTAAATTCATTATGTAAAAGGGGGCCCAGTTTATGCCTAAAGGTGATACATAAATGAAAAAAAGAGGTAACGGGAACTAAACAAACAAACAAACAAAAATTATGTCATTATAAATGGAAAGTAGTCAAGTTGTACATTAGCACTAGTATGACTCCTTGTAACATTTTTTAACTGGTAGAGAAAAGTGTGACTATAAGTATATAGTGATTCTCAAGGGGCCAGTAATGGCAGATGAAATGGGCTTATTTTTCTCTGGAAAATCTGCCTATTTTGGACCATCAGTGCTCTCAGATCCAGGCCACTTGACAGCCTAGCTACTCACAAATGATCTACTCCCAACATCAAATACACCTGAGAAATCAAGTAACATACAACTCTTTTGTGAAGACAAACTGCTTTAATAACAGCAAAGCCCAATACTGTCCTGAGTACAGTGGGTAATTTGGACTACAAGGTTTAAATAGGTCTCCTAAAACATGCCTTCTCATTATGGGATCTTTGAGCATCCTGAAGCCCTACAACCATTCTGTGTGTATATTCTTCCACTTCTATGCCTCTGAGCCAAGTATTAGCAAAATTTCTTTTCCTAGCTTCCCCATGAGACAGTTTAAAAACCCAAGGTGAGGGGCACCTGGGTGGCACAGTCGGTCAAGCATCTGACTTTGGCTCAGGTCATGATGTCGTGGTTCATGAGTTCGAGCCCCACATCAGGCTCTCTGCTCTCAGCACAGAGCCTGCTTCAGATCCTCTGCATTCCCCTGCCTCTCTCTCTCTCTTTCCCTCAAAAATAAATAAAAACATTAAAAAAAATCCAAGGTGCTTAGAAAGCAAAAGGCAAATATATACAAAGCATTCATGGGATGTAGATGTCTGTCTTGTAATTATACAGGACTTTCCATATTTTCATAAGTATGTAATAAAAGGATAACAGAAGTAATTGAAAAAAAAACTGGTGGAAGGAGAACTGAGAATAGACAAATAGAAGTAGGAAAATCATGAGTCATACAAAAATTAATTTTTTTATATTTATTTATTATCTGGCTCACCACAAGAATAGAGCCTCCATGTAGACAAGAGCTTTGTTTTGTTCACTCTTGTATACCCTGTTCATCCTGAGTGATCAGTAAAAAGTTCTTTAATAAAAGTGTAAGATTAGCACAAGAAGTACCTATATTTCACTCCTATATAGCTTTCAGACTTAGTGTATATATTTATAAGTGGGTAAAATAATCTTTTATGATTTCCAAAAAGTCCAAAATAATTTATTTATGAAATGCCTTTTATTAAGGATTCAGTAGGTGCCCAGCAGTGTGGTATGAGCAATGCTGAAGAGAAAAATCTGTCACCACATCTTATAGACACATACATAGCATCTATAGATATTAACATAGTATTTTAGTGAATAAAGTGTTACTGTTTGCATTGTTTAAAACTCATAATGGTCATAGATGCAAAGAAATGAGTAGTCATTTATACTTGAAGCATGGGGGGGTGTAATTATGGAAGTAGCAATGAAAAGAAAAACAAACAAATAAACAAACAAACCCAAAGCTGTTGGAACTTAATGAGTGTTCTCCAAATAGACAGACTGAGTGCTGAAAGGTGCAGAGGAAACAGGATGTATCAGAAGTACAAGGCATGAAAGAAGAATTGCACAGAGTTCATTAAAATTGCATAATTGCTATTTATTGAATGCTTATTATGTGGTCAAATACCATTGTAATATATTCATCACAAAATCCTCAAGTGTTTGGGCCCATTGTATACGTCAAGAAATTGAGGCTTATGATGGTAAGTAATTTGTCACAGATATGGCAATATATTGCAGAATCTGAAATTAAAGCCTGACTATTTGTTGCCAAAAGCCAACATTCTTAGCCATTACACTGGTAATTGAAAAAATAATAGTAACCTGTGTAATGGCTAAGAACGTTGGCGTTTAGCAACAAATATATATTTATATACATTTAAATTTTAGATATAATTAGAATAAAAAGATGTGCATATATCTAAAGTATTCTGTTTAGTAACCTTTGTCATGGAGTAATCATCTCTCAAAACAAAATAAAGAACATTTTCTTTACCAAATAAATGTCCAACGTGTCGTTTTCTAGTCAATTCCTCTATGTCCAAAGGCAACCACTTTCTGATTTCTCTCACCATATATCAGTTTTGCCTGTTCTCAAATTTCATGTAAATGGAATCAGTACAGTATATACTATTTTTGTATGGAGATTCAATTTTTTTAAAAAAGTTTTAAACAAGTTGTTGGCTGCATCAGAAGTTTGCTATTTGTTTAATGATAAATAGAATTCCATTTTACTTATGCTGTACCTGTTAATCTATTTATTTATCAATCATCTGTCGACATTTCAGATATTTACAATTTGGGGCTAGTATGAAAAAAAGGATGCATTGAAAATTATTTTAACTATTTTCTTATTATGTTATATTTATAGATAGAACATGAATGGGAGAGAGGGGGAGAGAGAGAGAGAGAGCACATGCCTTAAGGAAGCTCCACACTCAGCATGGAGCCAGACATAGGGCTCAATCCCACAAACCTGGGATCATGACCTGAGTTGAAATCAAGTGTCGGACTCTTCAGGGAACCACCCAGGCATCCCTAAAATTATTTTTTGAGAAGGAATTTTCATATTGAAATGAAATACCAGGTTGAATGATGTGTCATTAAAGATAATATAGTAGATATTATCTTTAAAAACTAATTCCAGTGTAGTTAACATACAATATAATATTAGTTTCAGGTGTACAATACAATGATTCAACAATTCCATATATCACCCAGTGCTCATTATAATTGCACTCCTTAATACCCATCACTTATTTCACCAATCCCTCCACCCATCTCCCCTATAGTAACCATCAGTTTGTTCTACATCGTTAATGTGTGTGCTTATCTTTATAAGAAGTTGCAACAGTTCTCCATGGTTGAGTTAGACCATTTTACATTCTACCAGAATGTATGAGAATTCCAGGTGCTCAACAGCTTTACAAAATGTTATGTTGTTAGTCTTTTTTTATTTTGTTTATTCTAGTGGATGTGAAATCATGATTGTAAAATTTTACACTCCTATTTGCAATGTATGAGATTCCAGGTGCTCCATGCCCTTGCCAAAATTGACATGATTGGTCATTTTGATTCTAGGAATTCCTGTGGGGGGAAAAAAAGGTGTATCGTGGTATTTTTGTTTGTATGTTTGTTTAAAAATAGGTTATTGTTTTATTTATTTATTTGTTTTATTATTTTCTTAATGTTTCATTTATTTTTGACAGAAGGCAAGCAGGGAAGGGACAGAGAAAGAGGTACAGAGAATCTGAAGTGGGCACTGTGCTGACAGCAATGAGCCCAATGTGGGGCTTGAACTCATGAACTGTGAGATCATGACCTGAGCTGAAGTTGGATGTTCAACCAACTGAGCCACCCAGGTGCCCCAATAAGCTATTTTTAGAGCAGTTGTAGGTTTACAAAAAAAAAAAAATTGAGGGGAAGAATTGAGAGTTCCTATATATCTCATGCTCCTCTCACACATATACCCACAACTTTCCCTGCTATCAATATCTTTGCATCTGAGTGTTATATTTCTTACAATCCATGAACCTACATTGACACATCAATATCATCTAAAGTCTATAGTTTAAGGTTCTCTCTTGGAGTTGTACAGCCCGTGGGGTTTGATATATATATGGCATTAATCCACCATTATAACATAATCACAGAATAATTCCACTACCCTAAAAATCCTCTTGTGGTGCCTATTCACCCTCCTTGCTCCAAATGCCTGGGAAACACTGATTTTTTTTTAATGTCACCATAATTTTGCTTTTACCAGAATGTCACTTACTTTACAGTATGTAAACTTTTCTGATTGACTTCTTTCATTTACTAATATGCATTTAAGATTTCTCCATGTCTTTTAATGGCTTACTAGCTTATTTCATTGTTAGTTTTGAATAATATTCCATTGTCCGGATGTATGACAGTTTATCTATTCACGTATCTATCTTGGTTTCTTCCAAGACTTGGAAAATATGGAAAAAGCTATTAAAAACATCCATGTGTACATTAATCATTTTTATTGTGGTATAATATGCCACTTTATAGATTTTCCATGGTTTGTTTATCACCTGTAATAGGACATCTTGTTAACTTCCAAGTTTGGGAAACTATGAATAAAGCTTTTATAAACATTTGTGTGAAGAATTTGTGTAGACATACGTTTTCAACTCATTTGGGTAAATACCAAGGAGTACATTTGTTGAATTGTATAAGAGTACATGTAGTTTCATAAGAAACTGCCAAACCGACCTCCAAAGTGGCTGCACTTAGAGGCCATTTGTATATATTCTTTGTGTATTTCACTCTTTTTCTCATTTCTTAAATTGGCTTCTCTCTTTATTGTGGATTTTGACAGAATTTACATTATTCAGATTTTCTATTTCCTCATTTGCCAGTTTGAGTGAATTCTGTTTTTAAGAATTTTTTAATTTCATTTGAGTTATCAAGTTTTAAAGTTAAAATTGTCATTCTTTGCTAATAATATGTTAATTGTAAAAAAGTTTAAACTTAACAGTTTCTTTTTACTAAATGGAGAATAATAAAATATCCTTTTATTATTATCTCAGTATCTGTATAATATGCAGTATTGTCTTTCTTTAATTCCTGATTATGAGTGATTTGATTTTTTTTCTCTTTTATATTATTTTGTTCTTTCATTAGTTTTTCTAGGGGTTGCCAATTGTCTTATTCTTTTCAAAGAATAAATGATTGACTTGTGTAATTTTCTCTATTGTTGTTCTGTTTTCTATTTCAGTGATTTCAGTTCTTATTTCTATTCTGTTTATTCTTCTTGTTTTAATTTTGAGTTTTTTATTTTACATTATTAGTGTGGAAGCTTAGGTCATTTATATTAAATATTTCCTGTTTTGTAAACTAGTCATTAAAGCTATACATTTCTCTTTCCATCTTATTGTAGAAGCATTTTACAAATTTTAGAATGTTATGTTTTTATTATTATTACTTTGAAATATCTTATAATTTTCTTTAGGATTTCTTTTTTGATTTATGGGTTATTTGGAAGTATGTCATTAATTTTCAAATATTTGAATATTTTATATATATTTTCATAATGCTAATTACTAATTTAATTCCAATGTAATCAAGAATATGTGCAATATGATTTTAGTTATTTTAAATATATTAAGATTTTAATGTAATGCCAGTAAAGGGTCTATTTTGAAAAAAAAAAACTCTGTATATACTTGAAAAAAATGTATTCTGCTATTCTTAGGTATAGTTCTATAAGTGTCTCCAAGGTCAGTTTGAGCATGTGTTCACATATGTTGTACCTAACTTTTAAAAATCTAGTTATTCTATCAACTACTCAAGCATGTTCGAATTTTTTAATATGGTCATAGATTTGTCTATTTCTCCCCTTAGTTACGCAATTTAATATAATATGCTATAAAACCTAGGTCACACACATTATGTGTGTGATTATGTCCTTTTGTTTTTGTTTTTTCCTTCAAGTTTTTATTTAAATTCCAGTTAGCTAACATACAGTGTAATATTAGTTTCAGGTGTAGAATCTAGTGATTCATCACTTACATACAACATCCAGTGCTCATCACAACAGGTGCCCTCCTTAATGCCCATCACCTATTAATCCATCCCCTGACTCACCTCCCCTCCAGCAACCCTCAGTTTGTTCTCTATAGTTAAGAAGCTGTTTCCTGATTTGCCTCTCTTTTTTTCCCTCTATGTTAATCTGTTTTATCTATTAAATTCCACATATGAGTGAAATCATATAGTATTTGTCTTTCTGACTAACTTATTTTGCTTAGCTTAATACATTTTAGCTCCATCCATGTCATTGCAAATGGCAAGATTTCATTCTTTTTTATGGCTGAGTTAGAGTTATATATATATGTATACACACACACACACACACACACACACACACACATATATGTATATATATATGTAACTGTGTGCATTTACCTGGTTATTAGTGATGTTGAGCACTTTTTCATGTACTTGCTGGTCATTTGTATGTCTTCTTTGGAAGAATGTCCATTCACTAACTCTGCCTATTTTATTTTATTTATTTTATTTTTTAATTTTTTTTCAATATATGAAATTTATTGTCAAATTGGTTTCCATACAACACCCAGTGCTCATCCCAAAAGGTGCCCTCCTCAATACCCATCACCCACACTTCCCTCCCTCCCACCCCCCATCAACCCTCAGTTTGTTCTCAGTTTTTAACAGTCTCTTATGCTTTGGCTCTCTCCCACTCTAACCTCTTTTTTTTTTCTTCCCCTCCCCCATGGGTTTCTGTTAAGTTCCTCAAGATCCACATAAGAGTGAAACCATATGGTATCTGTCTTTCTCTGTATGGCTTATTTCACTTAGCATCACACTCTCCAGTTGCATCCACATTGCTACAAAAGGCCATATTTCATTCTTTCTCATTGCCACGTAGTATTCCATTGTGTATATAAACCACAATTTCTTTATCCATTCATCAGTTGATGGACATTTAGGCTCTTTCCACAATTTGGCTATTGTTGAGAGTGCTGCTATAAACATTGGGGTACAAGTGCCCTTATGCATCAGTACTCCTGTATCCCTTGGGTAAATTCCTAGCAGTGTTATTGCTGGGTCATAGGGTAGGTCTATTTTTAATTTTCTGAGGAACCTCCACACTGCTTTCCAGAGTGGCTGCACCAATTTGCATTCCCACCAACAGTGCAAGAGGGTTCCTGTTTCTCCACATCCTCTCCAGCATCTATAGTCTCCTGATTTGTTCATTTTGGCCACTCTGACTGGCGTGAGGTGATATCTGAGTGTGGTTTTGATTTGTATTTCCCTGATAAGGAGCGACGTTGAACATCTTTTCATGTGCCTGTTGGCCATCTGGATGTCTTCTTTAGAGAAGTGTCTATTCATGTTTTCTGCCCATTTCTTCACTGGGTTATTTGTTTTTTGGGTGTGGAGTTTGGTGAGCTCTTTATAGATTTTGGATACTAGAACTCTGCCTATTTTAAAAATTAAAATAATTATAATTTTTTCTAGTAAGTTGTATGAGTTTTTTAAATATAGTTTTCAGATATTAACCCCTTATTATATATATAACTTGAAAATATTTTCTCCCTCCCATAGGTTGCCTTTTCATTTGCTGGTTGTTTCTTTTGCTTTTTAGTTTGATGTAGTCCTACTTATTTACTTTTGCTTTTGTTGCCTTTGCTTTTGCTATCAAAACCAACCAAACAACTTTGCCAAGACCAATGTCAAGGAGATTTTTCCATGTTTTCTTCTAGGAATTTTATGGTTTCAGGTTTTATTTTTATTTATTTTTAATTTTTTAAATATTTATTTTTGAGAGAAAGACAGAGACGGGAGGGACAGAGAGAGAGAGGGACACACAGAATCTGAAGCAGTCTCCACACTCTGAGCTGTCAGCACAGAGCCTTATGTGGGGCTTGAACTTGTGAGAGATCATGACCTGAGACGAAGTCGGATGCTTAACCAAATGAGCCACCCAGGTAACCCAGGTTTCAGGTTTTAAATGTTCAAGACTTTAATGCGTTTTGAGTTTATTTTATATATAAGATAGTGGTCCAGTTTAATTTTTTTTTTGCATATGGCTGTCCAGTTTTCCCAACACCATTTATTGAAGAGACTATTATTGGCTCTCAGTTTCATTGTTGAGGTGTATTTTTGCTAGATATGGAATTATAGACAGACAATTTTATTTTTTCCTTTCAACACTTAAAGATGTTATTACATTATCTTTTGGCAATAAGACATCATTCTTAGTGTTCTTTTCCTGTATGTAATGTTCTTTTCCACTCAACTACATTTAATAATTTGTCTTTATCTATGGTTTCCATCAATTTGATGATAGGTTTACTGTGGATTTATTTTGCTTATCTTAATTGGGGTTCACTGAGCTTATTGCATTTGTAGGTTAATACATATCACCATTTTAACAAAATTCTCAGCCATTAACTCTTCAAATAATTCTGTCTCACTCTCTCTCTCCTCTAACCCCCCCTCTTCTTTTTATTCCATCTCCTTTAAACCCAATTGACAGCTTTTTTTATTCACTGAAGATTTTTCTTTACTCATTAGCTCTGCTTCTACATCTTCAAGCCTCAGGAGGTCTTTCTTATTCTTAATTTACCAGGCCACTGTAATGTACTCAATGAAGATTTATGTGGACTTTGGGAGAAATTGCTAGCAGTTTTCTTTTGCTGCTTAAGCCTCCTGCAGACTGCTGTCTTGCACTCAGGGAAGGATCGGTGCATCTTGAGGGGATAAGCTTTAGCTCTCCTGTCTTCCATCAGCTTCCTCCTCCTCACTATCTTGCACTCAGGGAATGATTCATGCATTTGTTTCATCTCCCCTGCCTTGCTCTCAGCCATTGGTGTGCTACTCACATGTAGCCAGTGAGAAACTTGAAGGAAATATTTGGCAAGTGGATTTGGACTTCTTTTAGACTCTTGAGAATTTGATTTTGTCATACCAGACAAAGTGTAGTCAATAAAAGTTTGTTAGTAGTTTGAGTGGCTTCTCTTTATAGCCATCCATGAGTACTATGCTTCTATTTTTGCATCACCCCCAGAGACTAAACCAACAACGGGGCTCTGATCCTAGGAAATTCTTGCCATTTCTGAAATGTAATTCATATAGGTTTGTCTGTATTTTTACCCTGCTAATGTGTTTTATAATTTAGCCATATTGCTCTCATGACTTAGGTGAAAATGTTTGCTTCCAGCACAGAAGTGGAAGTCCTTTCCAAATCTTATAGCCAAAGAATCTCCACAAGCATAGAATATTTCTCATTGCATGATAATCCTGAAGATACTACTATAATGGCCCTTCTTAAATATGAAATTGTTTGAAATTTCTTGATTTTATTTAAAATTTTATTCATAATGTATATTCATCATCAAAATATGACATGATCTTAGAATAAAGGTTCCAGTGACTTGATGAAGAGTCATTAAGTTTCCATATCTGTTTTAATTTCAAATTGCAGTTTGAATAACTTTACCACACTTTGCCATTAGCCTAGGAATTACATATTTGTGCCCTAAGTTGTGAAGCACTTAGCATGGTCTGGAACAGGAAGTTCTGATAAATAGCACTGCCATTACTGCCAATACTAAGTGTATTCAGGGCTTGCATCTATGATGCTGAGAGGGAGAGGTGGAAAATGCACTAAGATGAGCGGAAGGAAAACTGTTTTCTCACTAGAGACGGGTGTAATGGTGGGACGATTGTATTTATAACTAATAAAAAGCAAAATAAAAGCAGAAATGCTGGTTCTAGGCATCTATCTTGAACAGTGTAGGGACTAAGCATTGAAAGAACTCCTGAATGACAATCTAGATTTCTTCATGAATTAGGAGGACAGAGTGGGCTTGAGGAGAGTGAGTATTAATTGGGGGGGAGGGGGAGTTGTCTATAAGCAAGCAGATACATTTACTGACAGGGGACTGTGAATGTGCAGTAGCTTCAGTCTCAGGTGGGCATATAAAGAAAGGAGATGTCTGATTCACTGGGGCTTGAGTATTTGTCATACAGAAGAGATAGACAATCAAGTGGAGTGCCAAGGAAGAATGGTGTAGGAGAAATACTTGTCACTTAATCCTCTAGTTCTTTCTCACACCTAACCTTCTTTCTTTGCTCTCATTACTTCTCAGGCACTTGTAAAATATACATGACCCCCAAGGCCTCTTCTTCACAATCTACTCTACATTGTATTACCAAGTGTATCTTTCAGTTTAGGCTTAACTTTGTGTTGAAAATTCCTTTGTGGCTACTCTTCCCCATGTTCTTTGATCCTTTCAAGAGATGCTCCTGAAAACTAAATTCCCATTCAAGGAGTTTCTAGAGAAGCATCCATCACATGGGAAGGGAGAAATGGAATCAGTCACAAGGTGGCAGAAGAGTTCAGCCACACCCTTTACTGTCTTAAGAGGCCTCAATTTCTTCTTGAACTTGTGGGAGGGTTTGGAATTGAGTTTTCATTTGATCTGCTGTGATTTCTGAAAATGGGGAATCAAGATTGACACCAGCTTCACTGAGCTCTCTCAGGCCAAACTCAGGTAAAGCCCCAGAAGAGGTGTCTGTAGAGACACATCTTCCAAATACACCTAAGGGAATCCAACCAATGAAAGGTGGAAATGAATGGACATAACACTATTACCTACACATTGGCTTCTGCATTGGGGAATACTACATTTTTAAAAAACAAACAACAAACAAAAACAGAGAAATGTAAGGTAGTGGTTGTGTAAAACAAATTTCTCAATGAGCCATGTAATCTGGGCAGTAGGACATGATCCTAGCCAGATGTCTATCTACCACATTTCATCTTCCTTGCCCAATTCCATACAGGTAGACCTCCTTGTAGACCTTGGATTGAGCCCCAACACCTGGGCAATTACAGGTGTAATGCCCTCTGCTAAGAATGTTCTAATTTTTCAATAAATCCCTATGGCTCAATCTCTTACTTCTTTCAGATCTCTACCCAAGTGTCATGTCTTCAGAGATTCTTCCCTAACAATTCCCTCTTGATCTTAGTCTCTTATTTACTTTAAGCCTTGTCACCTAAAATTTTCTTATGCAGTTTTATTTGTGTTGTCTGTCTCCCCAGCATTAGATTACATGACCCACGAAGGCAGGAGGTTTGTTGGTTTATTTCACCACTATAACCCACGTTTACAGAACAAATATTGGAACATCATACATGTTTATTCAATATTTTATTTATTGTCAAATCAAAAAATTAATGAAAGAACACATACCAAAAAGAGAGTACATTAAAATGCTAGTGGCATTTTCCCCTGTGTAATTGTATTCCTTTTACCACTTAGAATTGTTTTTACACATTTTTCTACATTCTATACAGATTCTAGGGTCAGACCACCTCAGGTGAAAATCCCATTAAGATTATTAATTAGTTCTGTGATCAAAAATATTAGCTAATATCTATGTGTATCAATTTCCTCATCTGTTAATATTGGTAAAAATACATACTGTCAGCTCATTGTCAGAATTACATATTAAGTGAATTATAAGTATTAGCCATTGTTCTTAACATCATCATTAACATTTTAGGTCATGCAGAATTCTATAATTTTACAGCCATATATGTGTGTGTGTGTGTGTGTGTGTGTGTGTGTGTGTATATAATTCTAATATATATATACATAGTACACATAATGCATATTTATGGCATTCATATATATGGCATTATATATATATATATATATATATATATATATATATATATATTATGGCATTCTATAATTTTACCATCATATTTGAGAGAGAGAGACCATGAGATGGGGAGAAAGGGGGAAAGAGAGACAGAGAGAGAGAGAGAGAGAGAGAGAGAGGGAATCTTAAGCAGGCTCCACAACATGGGGAATGATCCCATGACCCTGGGATCATGAACTGAGATGAAATCAGGAGTAGGATGAGCCACCCAGGTGCGCGAATTTTACAGCCTTCTAAAAGTGCTATCCTTTATCCTTTTATCTTTCCAATCTGCCGTTTGTAAAATGTTGGTTTTAGTTTTCTCACATTACCAGGCACACTGGGTAGTCAGAAAGACAGATACTACACTTTTCTTTAAAAGTAGTTCTAAATAATATGATTTTTGTCTTTCTCTGACTGTCTAGTTTCACTTAGCAAAATACCCTCCAGTTCCATCCATGTAGTTGCAAATGGAAAGATTTCATTCTTTTTGATTGCTGACTAATACTCCATTGTGCATGTGTGTGTGCGTGCGTGTGTGTGTGTGTGTGTGTGTATACATACATATACCACATTTTCTTTATCCATTTATCCATTGATGGACATTTGACTTCACTCATATGAGGACTTTAAGAGACAAAACAGATGAACATAAGGGAAGGGAAAGAAAAATAATATAAAAAACAGGGAGGGGGACAAAACAGAAGTGACTCATAAATATGGAGAAAAAACTGAGGGTTGCTGGAGGGGTTGTGGGAGGGGAGGATGTACTAAATGGGTAAGGGGCACTAAGGAATCTACTCCTGAAATCATTGTTGTACTATATGCTAACTAATTTGGATGTAAAGTTTAAAAAAAAAACTGTAAAAAAATAGTTCTAAATCACTACAGCTTTGTAATATAACTTGAAGTCCAGAATTGTGATGCCTCCAGCATTGCTGGTCTCTTCAAGATTGCTTTGGATATTCTTCTGTGGTTCCATACAAATTTTAGGATTGTTTGATCTCTCTGAAAAATTCAGTTGATACATTGACAAGGATTGCATTAAATCTGTAGATTGTTTTGAGCAATATAGATATTTTAATAATATTTTTTCCAATCCATGAGCATGGAATGTCTTTCTATTTCTTTGTGTTCTCTTCAATTTCAAAATGTATTAAAGGCCTAAATGTGACACATGAAACCATTAAAATCCTAGAGGACAACAAAGACAGTAAACTCTTTGACATCAACCATAGCAACTTCTTTTTAGATATGTCTCCTGAGGCAAGGAAAGCAAAAGCAAAAAATAAACAATTGGGGCTTAATTAAAGTAAAAACTTCTGCACAGCAAATGAAACATTTTGAAAAACTAAAAGGCAATTTATGGAATGGGAAAAGATGTTTGCAAATGATATATCTGATCAAGGGTTAGTACCCAAAGTATATAAAGAACTTCTAAAACTCAACATTTTATTTCTTTATTTTTTAATGTTTATTTTTTGAGAGAGAGAAAAAGAGCATGAGTGGGGGAGGGAGAAAGATGGAGAGAGAGACACAGAATGTGAAACAGGCTCCAGGCTCTGCACTGTCATCGAAGAACCCAACATGGGGCTCAAACTCAGGAACCAAGAATGGATAGATCATGACCTGAGCTGAAGTCAGATGCTCAACCAACTGAACCACCCAAGCTCCCCTAAAACTCAACAGTTTAAAACGTAACAATCGGGGCGCCTGGGTGGCGCAGTCGGTTAAGCGTCCGACTTCAGCCAGGTCACGATCTCGCGGTCCGTGAGTTCGAGCCCCGCGTCAGGCTCTGGGCTGATGGCTCGGAGCCTGGAGCCTGTTTCCGATTCTGTGATTCGGTGTCTCCCTCTCTCTCTGCCCCTCCCCCGTTCATGCTCTGTCTCTCTCTGTCCCAAAAATAAATAAAAAACGTTGAAAAAAAATTAAAAAGTAACAATCAATTAAACAAAGATCAGAGGACATGAATAGACTCTTTTTTACAAAGACATCCAGATGGCCAATAGACACATTAAAAGATGTTCAATATCACTTATAATTAGAGGAATGCAAATTAAAACCACAATAAGATATCACTTCACACTTGTGAGAATGGCTACAATCAACAACACAAGAAACAATAGATTTGTTGAGGATATGAAGAAAGGGGAACCCTCCTACAGTGTTGGTGAGAATGCAAACTGGTGCAGTAACTCTGGAAAACAGTATGAAGATTCTGCAAAAAGTTAAAAATAGAACTATCTTATAATCCGTCAATTGCACTACTAGGTATTTACCCAAAGAATACAAAAATACTAATTCAAAGTGATGCATGCACTCTAATGTTTATAGTAGCATTATCTAAAGTAGCCAAAGTATGCATATGTGTCGGTATGTGTGTGTGTATGTATATATACTCCTCAGCCATAGAAAAGAGTGAAATCTTGCCATTTGCAATGACATGAATGGAACTAGAGAGTATTATGCTAAGTGAAATAACTAAGTCAAAAAAGACAAATATCATATGATTTCACTCATATGTGGAATTTAAGAAACAAAGCAAAGAAGCACAGAGAAAAAAGAGAGAGGGGCAAACCAAGAAACAGACTCCTAACTATAGAAAACAAACTGTTGGTTACAGAGGGGAGGTAGGTAGGGGGATAGTTTAAACAGGTGATGTGGATTCAGGAGCTCACTTGTTATGAGCACCAGGTGTTGTTTGAAAGTATTGAAACTAAATTGTACACATGAAGCTAATATTGCACTGAATGTTAACTCACTGAAATTTAAATAAAAACTTAAAAAAGAAAAAAAATTAAAAATATTTTTAAAAGTCCTATTTCTAGTAGTGCTATTTTTATTTATTTTCTATTTTTTATTTCAAAATAATTTTATAACCTCATAGAAGTTGCAAATATAGTACAAAGATTTCCAATGTATCTGTTATCCATCTTCCCCCAGTAATGCCAATTTATATAACCAAAGTACAATGAACAAAACTAGGAAGTTGACATTTGTACAATACTATTAAATAAACCATAAGCCTTATTGGATTTCACTGATTTTGAAATGCATTATTTTTTTAGGGTGTGTATAGATCTGTGAAATTTATTATAGGCACAGATTTGTGTAATCATCAATATAGTCAGGATACAGAACTGGCCAACACCACCAGGAAATTTTCTCATACTACCCCTTCATAGTCACACTTTCCCACTAACCTTTGTGAATACTTATTTGTTCTCCATTGCTATAATTTTGCCACTTCTAGAATGTTATAAAGCTGGAATAGTATAGTATGTAAACTTTCTTTTTTTTACGCTTAGTATGATGCCCTTAAGATTCATCCAAGTTACTATCTATAACAATATATAGTTCTCTTTTATTCCTGAGTAATATATTACCATCTATCCATTTACTGGTTGAAGGACATGTGGGTGGTTTCCAGCTATTGCAAAATAAAGCTGCTATAAACATTAGTGTACCCGGTTTTTTTATTCTATACGTACATAGAATAAACTCCTGGGAGTGAAAAAATCAGGTCTTATGTTACCTCTATGTTTAAAGTTATACAAAACTGCCAGACCATGTGGAGTGGTTACACAAACTTACAAAATGTTTGAAAGTTCCAGTTGCTCCACCACACTCTTTTGGATATTGACAGTACAGTTTTCTTTCAGCCATTCTAATATGTGTGTAGTGGTATCTCATTGTAACTATAATTCACATTTTCCTAATGGTTAATGGTATTGACAATATTTCCCTGTGCTAATTTGCATCCATGTATCCAGGTTGGTTAAGTGTCTGTTCCAAGCTTTGACTATGATCTAACTGGGTGGTTTGTTTTCATAATGTTGAATTTAGAAAGTTCTTTAATTGTTTTTGTATACCTGAAACTAGTATTAAGCTGTATGTTAACTAACTGGAATTTAAATAAAAACTAAAAAAAATAGAAAGCTCTTTATTCTGAATACAAATTCTATTTTTGGATATATGTTCACAAAGACTTTACTCCAGCCTGTTGCTTGTTTGTTTGTTTGTTTGTTTGTTTGTTTTCATTGTCTTAATGGTAACTTTTGAAGAACAATATTTTTTAATTTTGATGATGTCCAGGTTATCCATTTTTCTCTTGTGGATTATGCCTTTGGTGTCTTCATTTAACACTAGACCATGAAGTCCCCCCTCCCATGTTCCTCCCCTCTCAAGTTTTAGAGATTTACACATTACATAGAGTTCTATAATTCATTTTGAGCTAATTTTTGTATGAAATGTGAGATTTATGTTGAGGCTCTTGGGATTTTGTTTTTTTTCCATATAAATGGCTAAATGCCCCAATATCATTTGTTGAAAAGAATATCTTTCCACTGAGTTGCTCTTGTACCTTTGTCAGAAACCAGTTGGATATACTTGTGGTGAGCCTATTTTTTAGTTCTTTATTATGCTCCAATGATCTTGTGTCTATCCCCTTGCCAAATACTACACTGGTTGCTGATTTGTATAGTCAGTCTTTTTTTTTTTTTAATGTTTACATATTTTTGAGAGAGAGAGAGAGAAAGAGAGAGAGAGAGAGAGAGAGAGAGAGAGAGAGAGAGAGAGAGAGGGAGAATGAGCGGAGGAGGGTCAGAGAGAGAGGGAGACACAGAATCCAAAGCAGGCTCCAAGCTCTGAGCTGTCAGCACAGAGCCTGACTTGGGGCTCGAACCCACAAACTGGAGATCATAACCTGAGTTGAAGTCAGATGCTTAACCGACTCTATCACACAGGTGCCCCTATACTAAGTCTTAATACTGAGTAATTTCTTCAACTGTATTCATCTTTTACAAAATCATTTTAGCTATTCTAGTTCCATTGTTTCTCAATATAAGTTTTATGATCAAGCTTGTCTATACCTAAGAGGGCCAAACTTTTATAAAGTCAACCCTTTCAGGATTTAGGACAGAATCATACCAGGCAAAATAAGTCATACAGCATAGTATTACAATATATAATAAATAATTATACACGTGTTATTATTTTAATATAACATGAAAAACAGGAGTTTTCTCGAATACATAGTTTTTTTAATTTCAGTTTTATGTTACATAAATTATATTAAAAAATAGGACTAGTTAACAGTGGCAATTAATAGTAATTGATAGTTGAATTAGTAAGTAATACGTGTGAGGAAATATAACAATATTTTGAATTCTGTCTTCTGATACATCAATTTATTTTAACTCTTGATTGTATACTTAAATACTATAGGCTGTATTTTAGTTATTATTAAGATCTATAAGTATAAGAATTTCAGGATAGCATAAATTCAAAATGATGTAAGGTATTAAAATATTTAATTTGAAAATAACAATACTGTAATTATTTCTGTTCCATAAACACAGGATAAATATTTTCTATTTCTGTTTCCTTTTACAATAATATTTCCCTACAACACTGTAGCATTCATAATATACTTTATTTCTTTTATGCAGTGATAAAAATGAGTAGAGTCAAACATATATGTCACTTTGAGTTGAAGCACTGCTCCTACTGAGTTCCACATCACTCTAATTTCTTGTGTAAGTCCAATGTGATGACATCAAGTTAAATGTTTCCTCAGCAAAAGCTTTTGTGCAAAGAATACTTACAATTTTACTTATCATCAACAGTAGAGTTTTAGATTTGCAGGAATTAGCTTCTGGCTTTCAAAAAATATTCACTCTCAAAAAATGTCAAAAAAGTACAATGTACTTTGAATCTATAGCTTTGCTTTCATAGGCTCACTGTTTGTCAATCAGATCCTTTGTGTCTATAAATTCTTCATGCAGACTATCAGCATCTAAAATGTTCATGATTTTTAAACACTCTGAAGTACACTGGATATTACCATAAGTTAACCCTCTTTCTCAGAGAAATTTTTTTCAAGACACAAGAGATAATTTGAATTTGTCAAATCAAATTTCGTTTTATTTTATTATGTTTTTGTTACAAGTTTTTTTTTATTTATTCCAGTTAGTTGACATGTAGTATAATATGAGTTTCAGGACTAGAATGTAGTAATTCATCACTTAGAACACACAGTCCTCATCACAACAAGTGCTGCCTTAATATCCATCACCCATTTAATCCATCCCCCCAACTAATTCCCTCCAAGAATCCTGCTTGCTCTCTACAGTTAAGAGTTTATTTTATGGTTTATCTCTCTCTCTTCCTCTCTTTTTTGTTTCCCTTCTCCTATGCTCATTTGTTTTGTTTCTTAATCCACACATGAATGAAATCATATGGTATTTGTCTTTCTCTGAGTTATTTCACTTAGCATAATATATTCTCTAGCCCCATCCACATCATTGCAAATGACAAGATTTCATTTTTCTCTATGGCTGAGTAATATATGTATATATTACATATTACATATTACACATATATATATGTGTATATTACATATTACATATACATATGTATATTACATTACATATATGTATATATTACATGTGTACATATATGTACCCATGTACATATATGTACACATGCAATATATGTACATATTACATATATATGTATATATTACATATTATATTACATATGTATATATTACATCAGTAATATTCCATTGTGTACATATCTTTATATATATCACATGTTTATCCACTCATCAGTCAATGGACATTTGGGCTCTTTCCATCATTTAGCTATTTTTGATAATGCTGCTATAAACATTTGGGATGCATGTATCCCTTCAAATAGGTATTTTTGTATCCTTTGGGTAAATACTTATTAGTGCAATTGCTGGGTCATAAGGTAGTTCTATTTTTCACTTTGGTGGAACGCCTGTACTGTTCTCCAGAGTGACTGCACAAGTTTCCATTACAACGAACAGTGTAAGAGTTTCCCCTTTCTCCACATCCTCATCAACATCTATTATTTTCTGTGTTGTTAATTTTAGCCATTCTGACAGGTGTGAGGTGGTATCTCATTGTGGTTTGATATGTATTTCCCTGATAACGAGTGATGCTGAGCATCTTTTCATGTGTCTGTTAGCCAACTGTATGTCTTCTTGGGAAAATGTCTGCTCATGTTTTCTGCCCATTTCTTAAGTTAATTATTGTTTTGTTTTGTTTTGTTTTGTTTTGTCTTGGTGTTGAGTTTGATAAGTTCTTTACATATTTTGGATACTAACCCTGTATCAGATATGTTATTTACAAATATTGTCTCCCATTCCAGGGGTTGCCTTTTGATATTGTTGATTGTTTCCTTCACTGTGCAGAACTTTTTTTAACTTGATGAAGTCCCAACAGTTCATTTTTGCTTTTGTTTCCCTTGAAATCAAATTTTAATACTAAATAATTTACAATTAAAAAATAAACTGAGGGGTGCTTGGGTGTTTCAGTCAGTTGAGCCTCCAACTACAGCTCAGGTCATGATCTCACAGTTTGTGAATTCAAGCTCCATGTTGGGTTCTGTGCTGACAGCTCAGTGCTTTGAGCCTGCTTCAGATTCTGTGTCTCCCTCCGCCCCTCCTCCACTCATGCTCTCTCTCCCTCTCTCATTCTCTCTGTGTTAAAAATAATAAACATTAAAAATGTTTAAAAATAAATTTATAAAGTCCTGTTTAACTTGGTTTTCCTTTCTTTTTTGGTGCCAATTTTAAATACAGTTTTATTTAAGACATTTCGTTTTCCATTGTTTATGAAGTGCAATGTTATTTCCTTTTCTTGTGCATATATTTCATACTGAAGTGTGGAACACTTCATGAAATTTCATATTCAAACATTCAAGAATGCCCAGTTTTATAGCAGCTTAACTCTATGACTATCTTCTTTTTTTAAGTTTTATTTATTTATTTTGAGAGAGAGACAGGGAGAGAACACGAGTGCTTGCATGAGCAGGGGAGGGGCAGGGAGAGAGGGAATTACAACCAGGCTCCATGCTGTCAGTATGCAGACTGATGTGGGGCTTAATCCCACAACTGTGAGATCATGATCTGAGCCAAAACCAAGAGTTGGACACAACAGACCGAGCAACACAGGTGCCCCTCTATGGCTATCTTCTTTTGATGAACTTTAGAAAAAATTAAGGGGAGCCTGGGTGCTCAGTCAGATAGGTGTCCAATTCTTGATTTTGGCTCAGGCCATGATCTTATGGTTTACGAGTTCAAGCCCCACATTGGGCTCCATGTTGAGTGTGGAGCCTTCTTGGGATTCTTTCTCTCTCTCCCTCTCTCTTTGCCCCTCACCCACTTGTGCTGTCTCTGACTCTCAAAGTAAATGAATAAACATTAAAAAATTAAAAAATAAAATAAAGATAAATAAATAAATAAATAATTTAAGATCTAATACAATCTTATACTCTCCCCCAATATATAAATATTTGTGTTGTAACATTTTTTGTTTCAACCAAAACATACCATCAGATAACGCGTGTGCAGTCAGTTCATCTTTTTCTATGCTCCATCTGGCCTCTTCAAAGATACACAGTTCTGGGAAGGGGAATGTCTCTACATTTCTCGTTTATTATCCTTTTGTGCATTCTCATCCTCAATATAGACATCCCCAAACTAGACATTCTTCTCCTATACTTTGAAAATATGGTTTAAAAGGCAGGCCAACATTTGGATATATTTTCTATGGCCAGAAACAGTGATATCCAACTTGTAGGCATTTTTCTAATTTTATTTCCTTCCATTTCTATAAAGCCTACAAAATCATTAGTGTTTCTGCATGTTTTTAGAAAACTGAAAAGTGTCCAAAAACTTTCGTTATGAAAGCCTCAAAATCATAGGTACGCATATCATACCCTATTTTTGCACTGTGTAAAATGTATGTTTTACATTAAGAAAGTAAGATCTTTTCATTTTTTTGGTAAGAAGGTCATAGACTGAGTGGAATTTGTCAGTTATACATTTGCACTGTCTGCCAGATATGCAGACGGATGAGCAAAATGTAGTTTGGATCTCAACAAGATTATCAATAATCTCTATGATTTAATCACATATTTCATAAAAACAAAGACAATAATTTGAAGGTCTAATTTACAATTAAAAATGCTTAAGAGATGGGGTGAACTTTGTGTTGTTGTTATCCTGATTCAATGCATTACACGTTATACTCTATAAAGCATGATTGATGGTAAGACCTTGTAGAAACAGCCCTACAAAGTAAGAGGCTGATACATTCCTTATTGGAATTTCCTCTTTTGTTTGCCCATATGACATTTTAGCTGCAACTTACATATCAGGGAATGTAATTTCACACAGTTTCAGGAGACAATCAAGAAAATGACACAATTATGCATGTTTTTTGTGTGATAAACCCACAGTTATACGGTGGCTGCTATTTTCAATTGAGAATTGAAGTCTTTCTAGGAATTTTTAGAACAAAAAAAAATAGAAGTTTTTAATCCATTTGAAAGTACTGGTTTGCCTCATCCCCAATTTGTAAGATTCAATACAGAGGGAAGGCAATGTGAAAATACAGGGAGAAGACTGCTATCTACATGCCAAAGAAAGAGACATGAAACACCTTTTCCTGAAGGACCTCAGAAAGAAGAAACCCTGCTGACAGCTTGATTTCAGATTTTCACCCTTTGGAACTACTGTGAGACAATGCAATGTTGTTTAAGCCACCCAGTCTATAATATTTTGTTATAAAAGCCCCAGCAAACTAATACAGATAACATCATCTTCTCTACCATATCCAGCCCCAAATTATTTTCTGTGTATCACACATTATGCTTTCTTTTTTAAAAATTTTTTAATTTACCATTCAATCTAGTTGTATGTGTCCTTCATATGTCATTAAATTAACACAATAACTTACCCTTCTCTTCAGTGAAATCTGGGGCATGCTGACTTTGATATTACAATTGTTCTTATTTTCACTATCTGAATTCTTAGAAAATATGACCACAGTGTTCATAAAGTTAAATACTGAACTAGTACAAAATACATACAAAGTAGAGCCCTAAATCAACAAGTAAAGTCAAATACAGACTAGTGCTCATGATTACAAAATGCTTAAGTAGCATATTTAAATCACATCAGTTTAATATTGGTGCAATAATAGATCATCCATTGCTGTGTGCTATAAATCAAGGTTGCCGACATCAGTGGTCAGGGGAAAATAAACAATGACAAACACCATGAAAAGTAGATAATGCATGCTGTACACATTTAAAATGCATTCAGCTCCTATTTGGGGGCTGCCATATGGATTCTATAGGGTTTCCATTCCCCCACCTCCAATCTTTTTTGCTCACAGCCCAAAGCTGGGATTTATCTCGTCCCGTGAAGGAGCTTCTTGGGAAGTGAAATTTTTAGTGCCCAAACTAAGAAAATCCTAGGCAAACTGCTGGGATTCTGAATGAAATTGTATTTACTCTATAGAACAATTTTATCTAATTACTATGTGATGTCTTCTGATCTTATGAACATAATGTTCCTCTACATTTACTTAGGTCTTTGATTTTTTTATCAATACCTTTATTTTCTTTTTTAAAAGGTTTTATTCAAATTCCAGTTTAACGTACAATGTAATATTGGTTTCAGGTGTACAATATAGTGATTAAACACTTATATACATCACCTGGTGCTCATCACAAGTTCACTCCTTAATTCCAATCATCTATTTAAACCATCCCTTCACCCATCTCCCCTCTGGTAACCATCAGTTTCTTTCCTATAATTAAGAGTCTGTTTCTTGGGGTGCCTGGGTGCCTCAATAAGTTGAGTGTCCAACTTTGCCTCAGGTCATGATCTCACAGCTTGTGAGTTTGAGCCCCACATTAGGCTCTGTGCTGAGAGCTCAGAGCCTGGAGCCTGCTTCAGATTCCATGTTCCTCTCTCATTCTGCCCCTCCCCTGATCATTCTCTGTCTCTGTCTCTGTTTCTTGTCTTTGTCTCTCTCTCTCAAGAATAAATAAAATATTTAATAGAGTCTGTTTCTTGGTTTGTCACACTCTCTTTCTCTCTTTGGTTTTTGCTCATTCATTTTGTTTCTTAAATCACACATATGAGTGAAATCATATGGTATTTGCCTTTCTCTGACTCACTTGGCGTGGCATAATACTCTCTAGCTTCATCCATGTCATTGCAAATGGCAAGATTTCATTCTTTTTGATGGCTGAGTAGTATTCCACTATATATATGGAAATATATATATATATATATAGTTTATAGTATATATAGTTATAGTATATACTATATATATATACTATATATACTATAACTATATACTATGTATATAGTATATACTATATATAGTATATATATAGTTATAGTATATATATATATATATACATATATATATGTATATATATATAGTTTGGCTATGGCAGATGATTTTGCTATAAATATCAGGGTGCCTATATCCATTTGAATTAGTATTTTTGTATTCTTTGGGTAAATACCTAGTACTGCAATTGCTAGATCGTAGGGTAATTCTATTTTTAAGTTTTTGTGTAAACTCCATACTGTTATGTTTCAATATACAGACCCTATGCATGTTATGTTGGATTCACACCTATTTTTGAGCTCTTGTAAACACACTGAGTTCTAAAGTTTGGCTTCTAATTGTTAATAGCTAGTATTTACAAATATAGTTGCGTGTTGACCTTGTGTTTTGTCACTTGCTAAAATCACCTATTAATTTTGGAATTTTTTTTTGGTTTTGGTTTTCGTAGATTATTTTATAGATTATGTAGCCAATTATGCACCCTGCAAATAGGAATAGTTTTATATCTTCATTTTCAATTTGTAACTGTTTGCTTTCCTTTCTCATTATATTCAACTGCCCAGGACTTTCACTAGCAACTTGAAAAGGAGTAGGAAGAGTGGACATCCTACCCTTATACCTAAACTTTGAAAGAAGCATTCAGTCTTTTGTCATTGAACATTAAGTAATGTTAACTGTACTTCAGGTGTGTTTTTTTTTAGATGCTGTCTATCAAGTTGATTAATTTCTATGCATACTTTGCTGATAATCTTTATCATGAATGGGAGTTGAATTTTGTCAAATGCTTTTTTCTGCATGAGTTAATATGATCATGTGATTTTTATTCTTAAGACTGCTAATATGGTGAATTATGATGATTCATTTTTAATATTGAATCAACCTCACATTCCTGGAATAAATGAGAAATTTAGCAGTAGTGTATTTTTAATATATATGTTGGTAAATTAAATTTGCTAATATCTGCAAGAATCTGCCAGGACAGATGCTCCTGGAAATACTTCAGTCTTCCCATTCTCTAGAGAAATTCTGCAAGTTTCTCTCTCTTCACTTACCTTCTCTGTCTCAAAAATATACTTTCCCTGCCACTCCTCAGAGAAAATAGAGCACCATTAACCTCCTGTCACAAACACAAATGTGCATACACCTAATCAGTTGTTTTATCCTTTTCTCTCATCCCTACAGAGAATATATTCCTAATTCTGTTTAAGGCTAGTAACTCTACTTAAGCTGTAGATCTGACCACTTCCTCAACACTAGCTTCCCACCAGTTGAATATGTTCAAGTTGTTGATACTTTCATGCTGTTCAATTCTTAAATCACTGAAATTTGTCTTCTGTTAACAAGTATTCCATTGAAGTTGTTCTTATCTAGAGGAAAATGACCTATGCATTAGTAACGTCAGTGGGCATCATCAGTTATCATACTATTTTACACTTCAAGTAAGTCCAACACTATTGATCATATCCCCATTACCTTGGTATTTTTAAAACAATATTCTGTAGGTCTTGCTTTATTCCTAATATATCTACGATTCATTTACTTTATTTGAGATGTCTCTCTATTTGTCCATTTCATATTTTCTCTCTTCAATGTTCTACCCTGAATCTCTTCTGTCTCCTCCAAGGTTCCCAAACTTCTATGCCTTTAAAAACTAGCATAGGACATAAACTTGAGGATAGCTATGTTAGTGTCTGGCAGTGAGCTGAATCACTATTCAGCTATTAGGTATCCTGCCTAAAATGCTCAGGCAAGGCACAGCTTACCTTTCAAAGTCAATGCAATCCCTCTAAGCATTCATGTTCATGGATTTATGAAATTCCAATCTACATTTTCACTTCTTCTCTTGTGAATTTCTCTCCAGTCAAATGGATGTCTCTGCTTAGATACCTCACATTCACCTCAAACTCAACATGTCTAAAACTGAAATTAGCATCTCTCTACACAAACCTGGTTTTAAATAAATGTTTATTTATTTATTTTTGAGAGAGAGAGAACATGTGAGGAGGTAAGGGGCAGAAAGAGAGGGAGACACAGAATCCCATGCAGTCTCCATGCTGTTAACACAGAGACCAATGTGGGGCTCAAAATCAGAAACCATGAGATCACGACCTGAGCCAAAATCAAAAGTCATAGACTTCACCAAAAGTGCCACCCAACTGCCCCTAAAACTGCTTTTCCTTTGCTCCCAAACTCAATAACAGGCATTACTCAAACTGTTGTGTATGCAAGAAACCTGGCCATACTCCTTGACTCTTCTCTATCCTCAGTTCTAGCATTTAATCTATCACCATTTTTGTTAACTTTATCTCCAAATATTTATCATTTTTTTTCATTAATATCCATGCTCACTACTTATTTGTTGGTTAAGATCCCCATTATCTCTCATCCAAGCTGATGCACAACACTCTATATTTCCCTGAACTTAATCCTCTTTATCTCATTTCTAATAGGCAGTGATCCTGCTAATGCAATCCCTCCTTCAAATGCTTATACTATCTCAACAGCATTTGATGTCATTAACCAATTCCTCCAGCTCATAATACTATTTTAATTTCTATGATCCAACACTATGGTAGTTTATTTTTCTCTCATCTACTCTTTTGTGTCACTTCACCAGATCTTTCTTCAACCATAGACATGGAAAAACTTTAATTTCCTAGAATAAAATCATAAATATACACATTTCTTTACTCTTATACTTACCCTCTGGACAAATGGATTGCTTTAATGTAGTGCTATGATTCATTATTTTAAGTTAAGCATCTTGATTAATTTTTACCTCATAAATTTCTTAGAATTTTTCATAGAGTCCTAATACATAAACTTTTTATTACTTTTACCCCTGTTCTTTCCCTCCTCTTCCATGTCTAATTAAATAACACTACCATTCACCCGATGTTCAAGCTAGAAACATGAATCAGTACTCAATCTTCTAACTTCCTTACCTACCCATTCTCCATTCCTCAACAAAATCCAAAAGACATATACTCTGTCTTTTTTTACATCATCCCCATCTCTTATCAGACCACAATCTCGATCTTTTTCCCTCTCAAATCATTATGAATATAATAGAGGAGTAATTTAGGGGAACCTGGGTGGCTCAGTCAGTTAAGTGTCCAACTTCAGCTGAGGTCACCATCTTATGGTTGGTGAGTTCAAACCCCATGTCAGGCTCAGTGCTGATGCTCAGAACCTGGAGCCTGTTTTGGATTTTGTGTCTCCCTCTTTCTGTCCCTCCCCCACTAGCACTCTGTTTCTTTTGTTTTTTAATTTCATTTTTTATTTTTTAAAATTTACATCCAAATTAGTTAGCATATAGTGAAACAATGATTTCAGGAGTAGATTCCTTAGTGCCCCTTACCCATTTAGCCCATACTCCCTACCAGTAACCCTGTTTGTTCTCCATATTTATGAGTCTCTTCTGTTTTGTTCCCCTCCCTGTTTTTATATTATTTTTGTTTCCCTTCCTTTATGTTCATCTGTTTTGTCTCTTAACATCCTCATGTGAGTGAAGTTATATGAGTTTTGTCTTTCTCTGACTGACTAATTTCACTTAGCATAATACCCTCCAGTTCTATCCACGTAGCTGCAAATGGCAAGATTTCATTCTTTTTGATTGCTGAGTAATACTCCATTGTGTGTGTGTGTGTGTGTGTGTGTGTGTGTGTGTGTATATATATATATATATATATATATATATATATATATATATCACATCTTCTTTATCCACTCATCCATTGATGGACATTTGGGCTCTTTCCATACTTTGGCTATTGTTGATAGTGCTGCTATAAACATGGGGGTGCATGTGTCCCTTCAAAATAGCACACCTGTATCCCTTGGATAAATGCTTAGTAGTGCAATTGCTGGGTCATAGGGTAATTATATTTTTAGTTTTTTGAGGAACCTCCAACCTGTTTTCCAGAGTGGCTGCACCAGCTTGCATTCCCACCAACAATGCAAACGAGATCCTCTTTCTCTGCATCCTTGCCAACACCTATTGTTGCCTGAGTTGCTATGTTAGCCATTCTGACAGGTTTAAGGTGATATCTCATTGTGGTTTTGATTTGTATTTCACTGAAGATGAGTGATGTTGAACATTTTTTCATGTGTCAGTTGGCCATCTGGATGTCTTCTTTGGAGAAGTGTCTATTCATGTCTTTTGCCCATTTCTTCACTGGATTATTTGTTTTTTGGGTGTTGAGTTTGATAAGTTATTTGTAGATTTGGATACTAATCCTTTATCTGATATGTCATTTGCAAATATCTTCTCCCATTCTGTCTGTTGCTGTTTAGTTTTGCTGATGGTTTCCTTCACTGTGCAGAAGCTTTTTATTTTGATGAGGTCCCAGTAGTTCATTTTTGCTTTTGTTTCTCTTTCCTCTGGAGATGTGTTGAGTAAGAAGTTGCTGCAGCCAAGATCAAAGTGGTTTTTGCCTGCTTTCTCCTAGAGGATTTTGATGGCTTCCTGTCTTATTGAGGTCTTTCATCCATTTGGAGTTTATTTTTGTGTATGGTGTAAAAAAGTGGTCCAGGTTCATTCTTCTGCATGTCGCTGTCCAGTTTTCCCAGCACCACTTGCTGAAGAGACTGTCTTTATTCCATTGGATATTCATTGCTGCTTTGCCAAAAAATAGTTGGTCATACATTTGTGGGTCCATTTCTGGGTTATCTATTCTGTTCCATTGATCTGAGTGTCTGTTCTTGTGCCAGTACCATACTGTCTTGATGACTACAGCTTTGTAGTATAGCTTGAAGTCTGGGATTGTGATGCTTCCTACTTTGGTTTTCTTTTTCAAGATTGCTTTGTCTATTCGGGGTCTTTCTGGTTCCATACAAATTTTATAATTATTTTTTCTAGCTCTGTGAAGAACGCTGGTGTTACTTTGATAGGGACTGCATTGAATATGTAGATTGCTTTGGATAGTATCGATACGTTAACAATATTTGTTCTTCCTATCCAGGAGCATGGAATCTTTTTCCATTTCTTTGTGTCTTCTTCAATTTCTTTTATAAGCTTTCTATAGTTTTCTGTGTATAGATTTTTCATCTCTTTGGCTAGAATTATTCCTAGGTATTTTATGGTTTTTAGTGCAACTGTAAATGGGGTCTATTCCTTGATTTCTTATTGTTGGTGTATAGGAATGCAACCGATTTCTGTGCATTGATTTTATATCCTGCAACTTTGATGAATTCATAAATCCGTTCTAGCAGTTTTTTTTGGTGGACTCTTTAGGGTTTTCCATATATAGTATCATGTCATCTGCAAAGAGTGAAAGTTTGACCTCCTCCTGGCCAATTTGGATGCCTTTTATTTCTTTGTGTTGTCTGATTGCAGAGGCTAAGACTTCCAATACTATGTTGAATAATAGTGGCAAGAGTGGACATACCTGTCTTGTTTCTGATCTTAGGGGAAAAGCTATCAGTTTTTCCCCATTGAGGATGATATTAGAGATGGGTCATTCATATATGGCTTTTGTGATCTCGAGGTATGCTCCTTCTATCCCTACTTGAAGGATTTTATCAAGGAAGGATGCTGTATTTTGTCAAGTGCTTTATCTGAATCTATTGAGAGGATCATATGGTTCTTGTCCTTTCTTTTATTGATGTGATGATGAATCACGTTAATTGTTTTGTGGATATTGAACCAGCCCTGCATCCCGGGTAGAAATCCCACTTGGTTATGGTGAATAATTTTTTTAATGTATTGTTGGAACTGGTTGGCTAATATCTTGTTGAGTATTTTCACATCCATGTTCATCAGGGAAATTGGTCTATAGTTCTCCTTTTTAGTGGGGTCTCTGTCTGGTTTTGGAATCAAGGTAATGCTGGCTTCATAGAAAGAGTTTGGAAGTTTTCCTTCCATTTCTATTTTTGGCAGAGCTTCAAGAAAATAGGTGTTAACTCTTCCTTAAATGTTTGGTAGAATTCCCCCTGGAAAGCCATCTGGCCCTGTACTCTTGTTTTTTGGCAGATTTTTGATTCCTAATTCGATTTCCTTACTGGTTATGGGTCTGTTCAAATTTTCTATTTCTTCCTGTTTCAGTTTTGGTAGTGTATATGTTTCTAGGAATTTGTCCATTTCTTCAAGATTGCCCATTTTATTGGCATATAATTGCTCAGGATATTCTCTTATTATTGTTTTTTATTTCTGTTGTGTTGGTTGTGATCTCTCCTCTTTCATTCTTTATTTTATTTATTTGGGTCTTTTTCTTTTTCTTTTTGATCAGACTGGCTAGTGGTTTATCAATTTTGTTAATTCTTTCAAAGAACCATCTTCTGGTTTCCTTGATCTGTTCTACTGTTTTTGTTTTGTTTTGTTTTGTTTTGTTTTGATAGCATTTATTTCTGCTCTAATCTTTATTATTTCCTGTCTTCTGCTGGTTTTGGGTGGGACTCTATTTCTCTCTCTCTCTCTCTCTCTCTCTTTCATATATAAATAAACATTACAAAAATTAAAAAAAATAATTAAAATAGTATTTTAAAAGTGTAATGTCAATCAAACCAGTCTCAAACTCATTAGTGATTTCTGTTTGCTCTTTAATACAGTTTGTTTGCTTATCATTGCCTACAAAGGCTGGCCTGATGCTCTACTCTCTTCCTAATTACACACCTTTCTTTTTTATCCACTGGAATGAATATGCATTATCATTGTTAGCGTGATGTTTCAATTCAATAACAATGTGAACTTAAAAATAATAAGCTGACTTAAATATACTATTTTCTGAGATAACCAAAAACAAACAAACAAAGTAGTTCAAGCTTTGGGACCAAAATCTCTAGTCCTCTTACCACTGACAGTTGCCAAGATCTAAGTGAAATTCTCATCTCCACGTTCTGATTACCTAGTGCTGAATTAAGTTCCCATGTCTCATTAAATACTATCACAAGGATATAGGATTACTCTGCTTTTCATATATAATAAATTCTCTGTCATGGTCAGTATTACCCAGTATGAGTACCAAACACACAATGGGGCAAGAGGAGAAAAAAAAAAAAACACTTGGAATTTATACCACTTAGGGACATTTGAGCTGCATGAAGCAAAACAACAACAAACAAACAAAAACCTCAAATCTTCAAGGCTTTAGCTTAAAGAAATAGGTTGTTTTATGTAAATACATTCCAAGAAATACAGTGGTCTCAAAAAATTAGAAATAGAAGTACCATAGGATCCAGCAATTCCATTTCTGGGTATATATCCAAAGGAAATGAAAGTAAAGACTCAAAGAAATATCTGCACTCCCATGTTTAGTGTAGCAAAGAAATGGAAACAACCCAAGTATCCATCAATGGGTAAATGGATAAAGAAGACACAGACACACAAACACACGTGCACACACAAATATTATTTAGCAATGAGAAAGAAGGAAATCCTGTCATCTGCAAAACATGAATGAAACTTGAAGGCATTATGCTGAGTGGAGTAAGTCAGACAAAGAAAGACAAATATTCTATGACATTTCTTTTAGGTTGAAAAAACCCACACTCATTGAAATGGAAAGTATAATAGTGGTTACTAGAGGCTGGGGTGGGTATGGGGAGTTATGGAGAGATGTTAGTCAAAACTTTCAGTTATAAGATAAATAAGTTCTGTGATCTAATGTAGTATGGTAATTATAATTAATAATACTTGAAAGTTGCTAAAAGTAGATATTAAATATTCTCATCACAAAAAAAGAAATGGTAATTATGTGATATGATGGAGGTCTTAGCTGGCTAATATTATGGTGATAATCATTTTTCAATATATAATGTATCAAATCAACATATTGTACATCTTTAACTTACACAATGATATGTCAATTATATCTCAGTAAAGGTGAGAAAAAAATTCTGCCTTTTTATAGGCAGCTATCGATATGTTTTTAGTGGTTTGAAGATGTCAGACTCCACATCTCTGTGATTCTTTTAGCTTTTATCATACTTGTCGTTACAGAAGCTTTAACAGATCTTCTAAGTTCTTAGAATAGTAAAAGCATGTAGGAAAGGAAAGCACAAATAGGTTTCTCCTTACATATTTTGACTAGAACATAACTGAAAGGCTATAAATCAAATAGTTAGCTTGTGCTGCCTCAGTTATCTCAACAGATCAGAAAAGAGTTTTGGATATTGTGTGTTGGTCAGTTCATCATATTAAATGCTATATATGCTGGCAGAGGCAACCATAAAATCCACATAAGTAACTATCGGACTTCAAATATGTTATTTTTCTAACTGGGATCATGTTCCTTCTACTCTTTGTAGATATTTCCTAATCCTTCAAGTATCCACTTAAATTTCACCTGGCCAGAAAAGTCTTTCCTGACTACTTTATTTTAGACAATCTCCTCCACCATTCCTTATCACTCTAAACAAGTCATTTGTTTCATTATCTTATCCTAATGTAATTTGTATTTAATGGTTCATTTGTTCGTTTACATTCACATTATACTCTATCAACACTATGAATTTATCATTGAACTCCTTCATGCCAGGGCCATTTTTGTCTAGTTCATTAATATATACCCAGTGTCCAACACAATATGGCTATATAGTAGAAGCTAAGAGTCTTTATTACATAAATATATAAGCAAATGAACTTATACATCAATTAGCAAAAGATATATATATATATATATATATACACACATATATATATACACACACACACATATATGTATGTGTGTGTGTGTGTATACATAATAAGTTGTTACTAAGAAAACACGAGGAACTCTTAAGATATGAGAAAATACGCAACATAGTTAAGGGCTCCAGACTGCTCAGTAGGTGAAAAAATAATAATGAGGCAAATTAAGAGACGCAGAAGGATGTTTTGATTAGCAATCAGAAAAATAAAAGGAGATGTATAATCAAAAGAAGGACATCTTTCAGCATAGTTCCCTCTTCCTTCTCAGTTTGTTGGACCCTTGTATGATGGAAATTAGTCATGTCTTTGATGACATTGACTATCTCAAGTATGGTAATTTTTTTTTTCTCTTTGTCCAATATTCTAGTCTCTAGCTTGTTTTGAAACTTACTTCCCATCTCCTTTTTAGGGAATTTTCAGCAACTTTTTATAGTCTTCTATGCTTGTGTGTGTGTTCACACAGCAACTCCCTGGTCATAAAGAAACCCCCCTCCAATATCTACCTTTACCACACCACTTTTATATGGCTAATTCTTTCTTTTCCTATAGATGTAAATTTATGTGTCACTTGTCTGGGAAAATATGCGTTGGGTGCACTTGTTCAGGCCTCTTTAACTTCTGTGCTTCTCCAAAAGTGGCACTCACTGCACGGAAGTGTAATTCTTATTATTCATCTATTCCTTTCAATAGACTGAATGCTACAAGCACAGGACAATGTCTAGTCTGTTCATTATTGCATCCCTAACTCCTTGCACAGCATCTGCAACATATTAGGTGTTCAGTATATATTCCAAATTAATGAATAAAATAAGAAAACATTTAGTTATTTATGCAGCTATAGCAGGGTTTAAAAATGTCAATTTCTACTCACTCTTGCTAGTACAGAATATTGACTTTTATTATATCTGATCAATTAGCATAAAAACTGTATCTTTTTTTAAACTTTAAATCAGTTTATTGAAACAGTAACACAAAACACTTGTCTCCCTGACACCCTCACTTCCTCACCCAATCTGGATCTTTCTCCCTTCTTCCCCTGTTAGAATGAGCTGTTCAGTGAAAACAGAAAAGGGCAGGCCACTTGTACACCCACAGTCCCACCCCTAAATCCTGTGGAGCAGGATCTCAGACACTACTCAGAACCAGTTGAGAGAGGAAGGGAAGTCAGCACTATACTCAGGCTGGCAGAAGCATCTAGTTCCCAAGAACAGATTCTCATACAAACCCCTGGCCATGAGTTGCTATTCCTCTTCCTCTCTGCTCTTTATGACCCTAGGAAGGAGACACCTTGGGGTCTGGGCCTGCATCCAAGAATAAGAACTCTTGGTTGTGATTTACAAATTGGAAGTTTGGCTAGTGTTTTAAGGCCAAGGCATCCCAAAGAAAGCCCTGGTGGTGGGAGTGAACTTCAAAGCCCCTATTTAAAATGCATTGATAGCATTAAACACATAAAGCCAGTCTAACCAAATGCCAGAATAACACTAAGCTGCAAAAAAGGAAGGGGACAGACTTGGTTTCTCCAGACCAGACACAAATGCACACAGAGGAGCCTAGGCGGAATATAGAAAAACTCAAGTATAGAAAACATAGCCCAGGGGCTGAAAAGCCTATATTCAGGAGTCCCTGGGTTGACAGGAAGAAAAGAAAATATGCAAGTCTTAAAAACCAAAATAAGGAAGCCCAACAGCAGGGGAATCTGAACTTGACAGTGCTACCCACAAATCCTCCAGTCTTTGCCTCTGGATCCAGACAGTCCCTCCCCCTCTAGGCAATGTACTCCCCTAGGATAGATAGAGCACATCACACAGTGCAGTTTAAAAAGCTTCTAATGCCAGTTCATAAACATTTTAATTTACTATTGGTGATTACATATGAAGAATATATTTATATTGTTCTTTTTGGGAAAACAATTTCAACTAGTCAACTCAGAGAACACAATAGGCAACCCTCACTCTGAGCCCCTCAGTGTCCTTCCCTAGACATCATGAAACCCCCTCCATTGTCCCAGGGCTGCCTAATTTTTTCTCTCCTCCAACTGTGGCTCTTGGGCAAAACATCCTCTATGGCCATTAATCCTCATCAGACAAGTTCTGGTCCAGGGGTAAACCATGAACATCACATATGGCCCAGAGAGAACTCAGGAATGGTCTGGATGCACAATCTCAAAGCCCTGAAGGTCTTCAGGAGTGGACTCTGTCTTCCTGGCCCTTCCTGAAGCACATGAAGACATAGTTCATTTTCATCTGGGTGGGAGTTGGTGGCTGCATAGAGTGGGTAGGTGGATGAGACGGTGGGTGTAGGTTCACACAGTCTTGGGTTCTGGGCGATCTCTGCACACTAAGTCCCTGTCAGGCCCTGGCCCAGAGTCATCCTTCTGCCACAGTGAATACCTTTCTCCAACTCAAACACTATCTTGATTTAAGAAGTGTGGGTGATTTTTGTTTTATTTTTCATTTTTGCACTTAACTATCTGTTGCCTTTGGAACACTAACTTGTTTGTGTCTTTTGCTCATCTTCCTAGTAAGAAGTTATTTATTTGCTCTGTTTCTCCTAAAGACAAATGAACAAGAACAAAAAAAAAAAAACCTGCCTCATATCTGTTCGAATGGCTATTATCAAAAAGACAATAAATAAGCATTGATGAGGATGTGGAGAAAAGAGAACACTTGTGTACTGTTGGGGGAACTATAAACCAATGCAGTAGTATGAAGATTCCTCAAAAAATTAAAAATAGAACTATCATGAGATCCAGGAATTCCACTTCTGGGCATTTATCCAAAGGAAACAAAATCATTACCTGAAAATATATTTGAAACCTCATGTTCATTTCAACATTATCTATAATGGCCAAGACATGGAAACAACTTAAATGTCCATCAGTTGAAGAATAAAGAAAATGTAATATATAAATATATATGAATATTCAGCCATAAAAAGGAAGGAAATCCTGCCAGTTTCAACATGGATGAAACTTGAGAGCATTATGTTAAGTGAAGTAAGTCTGACAGATAAATGTCACATGATGTCGCTTAAAACTGAATCTTTTTTTAAGATTTAAAAAAATTTTAAGTAATCTCTTCACCCAACGTGGGGCTTGAACTTAGAACCCCAAGATCAAGAGTCTCATGTTCTGATGACTGAGCCATCTAGACACCCCATAAGTGGAATCTTAGAAATAAAATGAAACATAGATACAAAGAACTAATGGTTGTCAGAGATGGTGATTGAGGGGTGAGATGAGATGAGTAAAGGTGGTCAAAAAGTACATACTTCCAGTTATGAGAACTGGGGATGTAATTTGAAGCCTGGTGACTATAGTTAACAGTACTGTATTGCACATTTGAAAGTTGCTAGGAGAGCGGATTTTTAAAAGTTCTCAACATCATGAGATGTTGTCACCATCTATCACCATACAATATCATTACAATGTTATTGACTATATTCCCTATGCTGTTCACCTTATCATAGTGAACATTGAGTAATGTATAGAATTGTTGAATCACTGTGTTGTACACCTAAAACTAACATATCACTGCATGTCAACTATAATTCAATAATAAAAACTACAAAATAAAAACATCCCTAAAAAAGTTCTCATCACAAGAAAAAAAATGTAACAATGCGTGGTGATGGTTGTTAACTAATTGCAATCATTTCAAAATATATACATATATCAAATCATTATGTTTTTTACCTAAAACTAATAGAATAGTATATGTCAATTGTGTATCAACAAAAAATAAAATTAATAAATAAAACCCTGCTAGATATTGGCCCAATTTCTTAGTTTATTTAAAGAACTGACTCTTTAGGCACCTTGGTGAGTTGGTTGCTTCTGACTTCAGCTCAGGTCATGATCTTGTGGTCTGTGAGTTTGAGCCCTGTGTCAGGCTCTGTGTTGACAGTCCACAGCCTTGAGCTGCTTCAGATTTTGTGTTTCCCTCTCTCTCTACCACTCCCCTGCTCATGCTCTGTCTCTCCCTCTCAAAAATAAATATTTAATTTTTTTAACTAAAGAACTGACTCTTTAAAAAATTCTTGTTTACACTATTTTTTTTTCTTAAAAAATTTTCTCTAATTTCAACTTGTCCATATTCCATCTACTTTAGAGTAGTTGACCATTATTTTCTGTGTTTGGTTTTGTTTCGCTGTGTGATGGAGTAGGTCTATTATAATGTTTTCAGTTTCTTAAGTCATACAAGTATTTATCAGCACATACATATACTATGCAAGTCCCTACGTTAAACATCAAGGAATTGATAAAAATGACAGATACAGTTTTTATTTTTAAGTATGTAACAATCCATGAAGAGAGAAAGAAACTAAAAATATTTATAAACAGCCTGTGTACATTGTGTGAACAGTCTGGGATGCTGCTGTAACACTGGGAAAACATGGCTGTGCTTTTGAAGGCTAGAAAAGCATTTCCACCAGAAGCGGTGTTCATGAGTCAGATGAAGGCTCAAGGTGTAGGGGGACATAGAAAGCTTTTCAAGCAAAGGAAACACTAAACTGTATACCAAGTTTATTTGAAATACATACGTCCAATTTAATAATGATACTACAAAAGTCTTTTTCCCTCTAGAATAGCTTAGAGCAGGTGGCATTATATTTTATATTAAGTTTTAAAAGGCGCTTTTTCCCTCCATGAATTTAATAAAATGAAGTTCATTACAGTGAAATATGTGTGTGGTGTTTGTAAAAAAGTGACATTCCAGTTGACAGAACAGATAAAATGTATCACATTCTGAGAAATTAGGAACTCTTTCCCAGCCACAGCAGTCTAGAGATTCACCACACTGTCATCCAAGATGAATAACAAGGATTTGCAGTCCTTTCTGAATGACCTCTCCCAGCACCTTGTAGGTGAAACTTTTGGAAAATATTTGGCAAACCCTCCAACATTTTATTTATGCCCAGTATGAAAATCTAAGAAAGGTATTGAATGTTCCCACCCCATGCTGGGGCAGATAACTGCTGGACCAAATGTCATAAAATAACACTGATGCATGCTAGAAAGCCTCTCCTTTAGGTCTGGCTGCCTCTGAGATAGTATAGGAGGTGAGCAGCCCTGCCCATGTGACTTGCTGGGGTCAGCTCCTCATTTCTCATTATAAGGTCTTTCTCCTTCTGCAGAGGTTCAGTCCTCTAGGTCATGGGTGATGTGGTTGTGTCTGTGAGCTTGGGCAGCTTTGGAGTGGTTCTCCCTGTCTCTCATAGCAGTGAGCAAGGTGAATACAAACACAGGGGGTTAAGTGGGAGGTGAGGGACTGCCTGCCCAGTGACCTCTGGGTTTGACTGAAAGAAGTGTACAGGAGTTACAGTTGCTGCCAGGAGTCAACCCAGCAGTGAGGAAAGCAATAGGACATTAGACAAAATGACCAGCACCCTGCCATGGCAGGAGTGACAGCTGTGGCCCTGCTCCAGAAGTGGAACATCCTGGATATCCCCATTATTTTAAATTTAAATGGGGCAGATTTGTTTTGATTTTGTAGAGAATTTTTGGGTGATGAGAAGTAAAATCTTTAACATTTCTAAAATTTCTAAACAGATACCTTGGCTCTGGGTAAGTTGGTGGCATCAAAGGTCACCCCTGCCTGAGTTACTACAGAAATGCCTTGCCATGGGAGACTTCACAGTAAGTCTACTAACCTGGAGATGGATTTCATCTGAGCACGTGAGACTTCTTGAGCATTTTTAGCACCTGCATCTACCTATTCAGTTATGCCATTAAGTGTTAAGAATCCTAGCTTTCAATCCAGACTGTAATCCTTCACACAAATACAACTCTATTTACTTCTTTGGGGGGGGGGGATGTCACATATGTGTTCCCTTTATTAGGTCTTTCTCCAGAAAAGATTCTGGCTTTAAAAAATGATCTTTTCCAATATTCTGAAGTTTGAAGGCTTTATGGCCATTTTAAAGGCCCATTTCTTGCTCCACTCCCTTGCAGGATTGAAAGCTTCATAATGAGATTTATCTCATCATTGCCCCTTACCCCCATCCTCACCCCATTCCACCCTGGGAGGGATTGCCTAGTGGCCCATTGCGATTTAAAAACTGCTGATCACATATGTCCTAATAGGCAACCTTCCCACCCCAATTCCACCTCCCTCTCCTAGGTAGTCTCCTGTGTGTTCCTCTGACATCACTGTTCAAGAGAAGGCACTTTCACCTCAGTCCTTCAGGGAAGACCATGTTTCAATTCTTGGCTTCACTGCTAAGCAGTAATATGATCTGGTTAAGTCCATTAATCTCTCTGAAACAAAGTTTCTTGATTTATACAATCAGAATAAGATTGCTTCCTCTAAAAAGATTAATGTGAGGATTCATTAGAAAAATTAAATCCCCAGCCTGTGTGTGAATTTGCATTTTGGGGGTAGGGAGCTAAGAGTACATTCTCAAACATGGAATTTTAGGAATGAAATTAAAAAGCAGGAAGTGTGGGGCAGTTGTAGGCAGGGAGTGAAATGTATAGGGCCTGACTTATTCTGTGTGGATTCAAATCCTAGCTCCTCCTCTCACTAAGCTTTACGATCTGGGGAAAGTTAATTACATACTTTGTTCCTGTACTTCCTCCATGGTGCAGATATGGTAAGTGCCTGCTTGAAAGGCTGTTTTAAGTATTAAAGACAAAGAGAAAATATACATAAAGGACTTTAGCACAATGCCCCATTTTTAAGTGCCCACAAAAGTCAGCTAATTTTAATAAAATGTAGAAAATGTAAGAAAGGAACTGTAAATATCAACCCTTGTTTCTATGTGATGTGATTATGAACATTTTTGCTGTTTTTACACTTTTCTGTCTTTGTCAGTTTTGAGATGAACATGTAAGTTACATTTTTAAAAAACTTCACACATTTATGAGTAGCGATAGAGCAGTGATTTTCCCACCCTATTAGATGAAATTACCATATTTGTACAGTTGGTACAATGTCTCATTCCCAATCCATACTACAGTACTAAAAAGATAGAGTACACTTTTCCAAAAATGATTGTATCACAAGAATCTTTAATGTTTACTTTAAAGTTTACTCATGGTGGGGTTGTATTTGTGTTTAGTAAACTGTGCCAAGTGCCCACATTGAGGTCGTTTCAGTTCACATCACTGCACTCCACATGGATGTTTACTGTGCCCAGCGAGGTCATAAAGAGGGGGGCCTTGACTCTCCTCTTGGTTAGGCCAGCTTTACTGGTGAGTTCTTCCAAACTCTCCAGAAGTAGTCTACCTAATACACATCATCCGTTCCATATAAAAGAATAAGATGGAAAATTTCTCAATGTATTTCATAAGTTTAGCACGTCTCTGGTACAAAAATTCAAGAAAGGTAGCACAAAAGCGAAAGCACCAACCGAGCTTACTTATAAACAAACATGCATAAATCCTGCACACTATCTAATAGTACTGAACTGAATACAACATTGCATTAAAAAGTATAAAAGCACTGTACTGAAAACTTAAAGTTACACGTGAAATACTGCACTGTAAATCCTGAATACTCTATTGTCCCACCCCCACCCCTCCACCGCCCTGGTGAGGGTCAGAAACCATTAATCTGCCTCCAGACCTTGCTAGTCCTCGGAGACACTGCTGCGGGGGCAGTGGGCAGTGGGATCAGCCTCCCGCAGAGCTCTGGCCTCCTCCAGAGCCTCTCTGTATCGGGAAGGCCAGGCCTGGGGGTCTTTCTTAAAGACCCTGGCCAGGAACTCCATGATTTGCATCTTGGTGATTTCACGGCTGGCACGGGAACCCCAGAAGAACTCGTACTCAGGTGGCTCAACGTGGGGTACGCGCTGGTATTTCAGGTAATTCTGTTGGACAAACTCCTCGGTGATGAGCTTTCTCACATCTCCAAAGGTGGAGTGCTTCTTCCAGGGCCGTAGCCCCAGGATGCGCAGCACGTTCCAGACGGCACTCTCTCTTGCACCGCGACCCTTCACATAGATGAGGCTCAGGATCATCAGCAGGAGGCCTGTCATAGGCATACGGTTGCTCAGCGCCACCCTGTCCAGCTCTTCCGGCTCAAGCGCTTTGACAAGCGAAAACTCCATCGTGTGCAGGCTAGTCAGCCTCAGGTGTAGCCCGAACACTCGTGCGAGGATGAGGCTGGTGCGTCTGAGAATGCTTCTGCACCATTTCTTGTAACTGCCGATGACATCCTTCACCATGTCTGGGAACCAGATGATCATTCTCTTCTGATCCTTGACCAACACGTACCACATGAGCTCGTGCGCCTTCTGCACCAGCTGGGCCGGGGCTGGCGGCGCTGGGCCAGGCTGGGCCGCTGGGGCTTGGTGGGCGCGGCCTTCCTCCGCAGCCTGCTGCAGGGCCTTCGGGTCTCCCTCCTCGCTTGGGGCCTGGGGCGGAGGCGAAGGCAGCGGGGCTTCGATCGGGCCTAGAGGAGGGCTCTCTGGCGCTGCGAGGGTCGCGGCCTGAGACGCGGGCTGGGAGGGCCCCCTGGGGACCCCAGGACTGATGTGCATCTCGGAGTTGGAAGCCTGGGGTGCAGAGTCAGGGTCACACACATCCTTACTTTGTTCGGACATAACGGCTCCCTCTGACAAGGGCAGGGCCTTTGCGTCCAGGAGCTCTTCGAGACTGCGCTCCCTCCGCGGACTCCTGGAGAGGAAGTGCGCGTTGCTGCGCGCGGCGCCTTCCGCAGCAGCCAGGCGGGGCGGGGCGGGGCGGCGGCGGGACCCGCCACTGCGCTTGCGCGTCCGCAGGCTGAAGGCTTGACCGCAGCAGGGGGGTGGGGCAGGGCTGGGAGCCCGACGGGGCGGTTGTGACTTGAGGCCCCACAGAAGTAGTGGGGAGCACCCTGAAATGGGGCAGCAGTGACCCGCAGTTGTCCCCTTTGAGCTGAGGAGGTGGTGGGAAGGGGGGGGGGGGAGATGCAAGAGCACTGGAGAAGGAGCGCTAGAAAGTTTAAGAGCATAGATGGTAAGTTAAGTTTCTAAGATAAGTTTCTTCAGTTTCTTGGGAAATGTTTAATTGGGTGTATGCAGAATCACGGTAGATATAAAAGTCCCAGAGAAAGTTCTAGGCTGGTGTGTAAACTTGAGTTTTGTGACAATGAGTGTGAGACTTTAAACCAAGGGAAAGATCAGGATTGCCCAACAAAAAATGTAAACTGAGAAGAGGTTGGCACAGATTCTTATCCTGAGAAATACCGATAAAAATTGGTGGAGTCTCTGCTACACGGGGAGGTTATAAAATGAGAAATGCAGAATTTAGTCAATCCATGTGCAAACAGAACTTTCTTGGATATGATAAACGAATGACATTGCTAGTGTTTTCATGGTCATTGATTTTGGTTTTCTTTTACTTCCCTCGGTTCACTTTGATTTCCTTTAATTTTTCCATTAAGAACCCATCACACAAAGATTGTCATATTTATTAGAACAACCTTTTTTCCCTATCTGTCCAGCACCCTTCCTTCCCTAATGACAAAACTTCTTCTTGTCGTGGGATCCCACCCCTACCCTCTCTCAGAAACTGGCTGGTCCTATTTGGAAGCCGCACCCAAATCGCTTCCAACTCTTTTTTTTTTTTCACATGGGTCCCCTAAAATCATAACTGGCAATATCTCTCATGACCAAAGAGATGCTACATATTTATGGTCGTGTGTGTGTGTGTGTGTGTGTGTGTGTGTGTGTGTGTTTTGTGCTGGGTTTTTTGTTGTTGTTGTTGTTGTTTGTTTTGTTTGTGTTTTTTTTTTTAATTTCAGAGAACAGATCCACACTGAGCAAAAATGAAGTTGACACTCCCAGGGAAGCAACTATGAAGAAAGAGGTGGGTGTAAAAGCCTCTGAATCCAGGGTTCCTAAGGCTGATAAGGATCCCTGGTCTGAGCCAATGTGGTCCTTCAGCTCTTCCTGGGCTTCCTCAAGGGAACAGCTTCTTCAATGTGTGCTGTCTTGAGTCTGTTATTTAAGCATATTTAAAGTATTGTCTTGACATTTCCAGAGTCCTCTTTGTATTTACTTGTATCAACTTTCTCATTTCACACTTTATTTATTTTTTTTCACAAGAAGATTGGCTTGGAATTGTTTTCATATTATTTTTCTATCTTTGGATTTTCATGCTTGCTTCACCTTTGGCAGGACAATGCCTCCAGTAGATCTCCTTAACCTTTCATTTCACAGGGGTAATTCCTACAGATCGTTCAGATATGCCTTAGTTGGACTTTTTCCTATTTATCATTTTATTTTTATTTAATATATGGATTTCTATTTTTTAATACATCTTACAGAGTTGTGTCAGTTATATTTGTTGTTTTATTATTTAAAAATAGCTATTGAATCAATTTACTGCCCTTATTCATCTTAAAACAATCCTCATTTTATCTCCATTAGTTTTCTTCTTTTTTTTCTTAAATTTGGATTTTTTTGCGGGTTAACTATTTGGGTTAACTAGTTCATTTAAGGTATTTTAAAAAATTAAGCTTATATATTTATTTTGAGAGAATGAGAGAGAGTGTGAACATGGGAGGGACAGAGAGAGAGAGGGAAAGAGAGTATCCCAAGCAGGCTCCTTGCTGTCAGTGCAAAGCCCAACTAGGGGCTTGAATGCACAAACCATGAGATCATGAACTGACCCAAAATCAAAAGTTGGACGCTTAACTGACTGGGCCACCCAGGCATGCCTAGGGTATTTTTAATAATGAAAATGTTGGAGTCTATTATTTAAATCTCAGCTCAGCTTTGGATATGAGCCATAAGTTTTGCCATTGTGAGGTTATGAAAATTATATCCTCATATTTCATCTTTCTAGATTTAATAGATTCATGAAGTTAAATTGCAAGTTTGGGCACAAAATTATAAATCTATAAAACACTTACATATAAAAAGTATGAAAGCAATTTTAAAAACAATTATAAAAATATATGAGCTCCTGCAGTATATCCTGCTTCAGTAGGATATCAGATTTCTGACCAAAGAGTTTGCTTGGGTTTCAGTTGCTGCCTGAACTGGAATGGGCCTCATTCTGGTGAAGGTGCCCATGGCGAACAATGGTCACCCACCTCTACCACAGCTCACTTCACACCCTACTTCTGACAGGAGGGTTGTTTAATACTGTACCAGTGCCTGTGTATTATGACCTCTGTGAAGGAGGATGCTCAGAGGGTTTAAAGAATCAAAACTGATCCTCAAGCTTGAAACCATGTACAGGGTAGACCCCTAGTGCTGTTCACTCTTAAATCCCAAGTGTTAACATTGTCTTTCCAGAAAATAGTATGCTGAAGAGACTCAATTTCCTATCAAGAAGAAACTTCAATGGGGGAGGGTAAGAAAAAATAAAGCTTGGGGTAGCCTTTAAGTAGAAAAAGTATACCTGCACATGTGTCATGGAAGGAGTCAGTAGCTTGATAGGTACCTAATAAGGTGCCTACCCATAAACCAAACATGCATATCTTCAGAATGATAAGAAAAAGGAACGATGACACAATAGAAAAGATGAGGAAGTGAATATGTATGGGACATCCACAATTTCCTTAATTTAAGGGTCAAGATTTGGAGCTGTAACTCCAGTGATGCTCTGAGAACGTTGAAGATAACTTAGGCTTGCTGGGTATCTCCAGGGTCAGACCTATTTGATATGGGCAATGAGTTCTTTCAGGCCTACATTTTGGAAGCAAAATCCTGACCTTACAAAATATCTGCTCAAATAAATCAATGAATGGCTACTCTTTAAATCAAGATTCTGTAAGTAGAAGTTCCATGGATGTATGAAGTATATGGAGAAAATTATAACATTCTGGTACAGATACTTTTGCTGGTGGGATACTTCAGACTCTGTAATGTGGAACACATTACACAGCTGTGGAATAGGCTGTTCTTGGCAGACTCTGGAGTAGGAGGAAAAGCCTGTCCTGGCACTTGTTTCCATAGTGAACAGAGGAAGGGGGGTCATTCCAGAGCTTCCAGTGGACAGCACGCATGCTCACAGTGAAGAGGCCCAGAGGCCCCAAATGAAATGTGAATCCTTCTGGCTCTTTCCTGTCAACATAGGCAGCAACTTCCACCTTGGAGCCCCCATTTGGGCCCCAAATGCCTTGCAGGCCAAGGAATTGAAACAGAGAACTCACATTAATGTGTTCAGCAAATATTGAGCAATGACTATCATGTGCCTGAAAGATTTGCATTTTAGAAAAGTAGCTCAGTCTGAGGGGGAAACAATTGGACTATTTGGCAGGTTGGCCCCTTTGTGTTAGAAAATAGTAAGTGAGGACAGGAAGTGCTGCTTTCCACAGTTGGGAAGGGGGAAGGGAACACAACCCTGGTTTCTCATCTTCTCTGGTCTCCCAAGGGTGACACTGCACATGCCTGTCCAACTGAGGCCCAAGAACACTCATTGAACAGGAGATCTTCTAGTCCTTCCCAGACCCACAATACAGCCTGCCAACTCTCAGGGACTAACCAGGTTAGGATTATCTTTTAGGAAGATCAACTGGAATCAGAGTTAAGACTTGAGTTGGAGGTAGGTAGACAGGGAGAGACAGACAAACCAATTAGGGGACCTTTTGGGGGACTCCTCTTGACAAAGGATGATGGCTTGAATTTCATCTTCATTCTGCAACTATTAAAGTCTACATTTCAGGCATTGTATCTGGGGTTATAATGAGAAGGAGAGATGTGATCTCTGCGATCTGTACTGAATGGAAATGGTGGAGAAAAAAGATCATAAACAAACAAAAATTGATAAATAAATTATTATTATGCATAATGATATGGCATAACATACTGCGAAGAGCCACAATGTTGTCACAGAGGATGTGACAGAGGAACAGAGGAAACTTTTGTTCATTAAGGATGCCAAGGAAGACATAAATAATAAGAAAATGTAAGAGAGACTATGAATATCAGGTATGGTCAGGATTCTGTCTTGGGGGATGTCTGAGATGGAGCACTGCCTTGTGGCTAGGATATGGGGGCACCACCTCCTGAAACTATCTGTAGATAACTACCTGAGGGAAGAAAGTAGACATGACAAGCAGATATCTGGATATATAGGTCTCATAAAAGAGGCCTGGGCTAAAAAGATAAGTTTGGAAGATAGAGATGGTAATAACATCACCCTGAGAGAATGTCTATAGCAAGGCTCTTCAAAGAGAACCATCTATCATAAGGACAGGACAATTTTTCATTATGTGAAATTATGTGATAATCTTTCATTATACATACCACAAAGGTTCATACCTCTGTCCCCTTCACACATGTATAAATGACTTCCAGACATGGGAGCAACAAAAATAAAGTGTAAGAAAAGAAAAAAATGCACACCTTCCCTGTACACTGCCAAAAGCCCTTTTATGGGCAGTACAGTTTTCTAGTTGAGAACCACTGAAAATGACAAGCAGGGAGGAGTGAAGAAAGACAGATCCAACCAGCAGGTCCAGGTCATATAAGCCTCTTTCCAAGCTATCATATGACTTTCCTCACGGGATCTATTTCTAGGACATATTAAAATAGATTACTTCATGTTCAACAATTATCTTGAAGATAAATCCTATTCAGTCAGACCCTGGGTTCAAGTTTGTGGTGTTTAATTCTTTTTACATGTTGCTGAACTTAATCTGCTGATACTTTGTTGAGGATTCTTATGTATGTGTTCATCAGGGATATTTGTCTGTCAGTTTTTTGTACTGTGTTTATCTGGTTTTGATATTGGGACATTAGAGTCTTATAAAATTATTTGGAGACTATTCCTTACTCTTCTATTTTATGAAAGAACATGTGTAGAACTGGTTTTATTTCTTTTTTAAATGTTTGGTAGATTTTTATTATTGTGAAACCATCAGTACCTAGAGATTTCTTTTTCAGATGGTCTGTAACTACACATTCAATTTATTTAATTTGTTGTATGTCTATCAGATTTTTTTTTCAGCTTGATGAGTTTTGGTACTTTGTAGTTCAAAGTTGGTTCATTTCATCTAAGTTGTCAATTTTATGTGTGTAGTGGTGTTTTTATTATTTCCTGTTACCTTTTTTCATGTGTATTTATTTTTGAGAGAGTGAGAGAAAGAGAGAGCAGGGAGGGGCAGAGAGAGAGGGAAACAGGATCTGAAGCAGGCTCCACACTGAGAACAGGGAGCCCAGTGTGGGATTCGAATTCACAAACCATGAGATCATGACCTGAGCTGAAGTTGGATGCTTAACTGACTGAGCCACCCAGGTGCCCCCTCCTATTATCCTTTTAATGATCCACTTATCTACTAAGTCCACTGTTGGCTTCCTCACCTATACTGATAACACACACACACACACACACACACACACACACACACACAGACGCCACAGCTATTCTTCCAGAGACCCTTTGGTCTTCAATGTACACAAGGGACCCTGGGGAAAGCCAATAACTCTCTGTCAGCATCTTGTCAAATGTTTTGAAAATGTCTCTTTCACCAACTGTTGCCTAAAAGTTAAGGTTTCCTGTGGTCCTGCTGGTCATGTTTTATGTTGCTTTCTCTTCTCACCCTATGTCCTCTGTGAAAAAACACCATCTACCAGAGCTTGAAGCTGGCATCTATACACTGATGAGTCCCAAATTTATTCCTTTAGTCTAAAATGTCTCTGCTATGGTCTAGAACTGGATATCCAAATGCTTAAAGGACATTTTAACATTATGACTTTGATCTTTAAATTCAGTTTTCTGCATGTTCAGTTGTCTGTATGTTCTTTATTTCATAGTATGTAAAATAACTGTCTACTCAGGATCCCCAGGAAAAAAAAATAAATGCCATTGATCGGTTCTTCTTTATCTCTTGTATCCAATTAATCACACAGTTCTTGCCTTCTAAATGCCAACATTATACATCTCTCAACATGACACTCTTCTTTTCCACTGTTCTTTCTCACCTGGATTACTACCATGGATTTCTAATGCATCTTCTCACTTATGTATTTATTCACTGCAGTTTATTCTCCACACTGAAACCAGTACATTTTCTGAAATTAAAAATTTCCCCCATTTCAGTTTCCTTGTGCTACTGAAACAAATTACTACAAACTTGGTGCCTTAAAAGAATAGAAGTTTATTCTTTTGTGGCACCTGAAATCTGAAATCAAGGCATGGCCACACTCCTAGTTACAGCTTTAGGGGAGAAAGCTTCCTTGCCTCTCCCATATTTTGGTGGCTCCTGGCATATTTTGGCTTGTGTCAGAACAATTCCAATCTCCACCTCCATCTTCACACAGATGTTCACATCGCTGCCTCCCCAGTGTGTCTCTGCTGTTCTCCTTTCTCCTATAAATATATCATTCATTACATTGAAGGACTATTCTAAATCCAGGATGATCTCATCTTAAGATACGAACATATTCATATTTGCAAAGTCACTTTTTTTCTATATTAGGTAACATTTACAAGTTTTGGGGATTAGGGAATGGATATCTTTTGGAGGCCTATTTTTTTTCAGTCTAGCACAGGGGTCAATAATATGTTAAGAAAGTTGAGAATCCAAGTATTGTACTAGTTTGAGAAGTAGAGAGATAATATACATACTTGGGAAAAAATTAATGGAAGAAAGAATGTTTGCAAAACTCTTTTCTTCCAGAAAGATGATTTAAATATTGTATAGAGTGAGTACCTAGGGATTTACAGGAGCCACATTCCAAGACAATAAAGATGGCAAATGCTGCTGGATAAAGTCCAAATCTAGCATTTCTCTTTACTCCTTGGTGTCTACTACTGGAGAGTCATATTGATCCACAATTGGCTGGTCTCAAGATGAAAGGAGTTCAGTTTTGTTTTGTTTTTTCTTTTAATATTTCTTTGACATCATTTTTTCCTAAGCTTATTTATTAATTTTTAGAGAGAGAGAGAGAGAGAGAGAGAGAGAGAGAGCATGCACATGTCGGGAAGGGACAGAGGGAGAGGAAGAGAGAGGTCTGCACTGTCAGTACAGAGACCAATGTGGGGCTCACACTCACAAACCATGAGATCATAACCTGAGCCGAAGTTGGACGTTTAACCGACTGAGCCACCCAGGCACCCCAGGAGTTCACTGTCTTAGTATCATTAGATCACATTGGCTCTCTTGAGAAGTCCCATGGGAAATAGCATCAGCCCTCACTTATCCACTGATAAATTAAGATCTTACATTCAGGTACTAACTCTGGAATAAGGAAAGCTCTTTATTTCATAAAGATGGGACCCAATAATCCTCATTGCATCAAAATTCTTAGTTGTTAGAATGACTACTTTCACCTACTCACATTAATTGCCTGGAATTAATATACATAATTACATAATTATATAAAATTATGTAATTTTTATAATTATAGCCTTACATTTCCCCTTCTACTAATGTTCCAGTTAAATAAGTAAATAAGCCCCACTTAACTTTAGATTTATTTTTTATCAAGTTTTTATTTAAATTCCAGTTAGTTAACATACAGTGTAATATTAGTTTCAGGTATAGAATTTAGTGATTCAACACTTGCATACAACAGCCAGTGCTCATCACAACAAATGCACTCCTTAATCCCCATAACCTGTTTAAACCACCCCCCCCCACCCACCTACCCCCCTGTAAACTTCAGTTTTTTTCTCTATAGTTAAGAGTCAGAGCATGGAATGTTTTCCCATTTCTTTATGTCATCTTCAATCGATTGGAAGCAAATATAGTGTTAAAAAGTTTATAATACCCAATAGAATCTACACATTTAATGTAATCCTTACCAAAATACCACCAGCATTTTTTCAGACATAGAAAGAACAATCATAACATTTGTATGGAACCACAAAAGAACCCAAACAGCCAAATCAGTCTTGAAAAAGAGATGCAAATCTGGAGGCATCCCAATTCCGGACTTCAAGCTAGTTTACAAAATTGTAGTTACCAAGACAGTATGGTACTGGAATAAAAACAGGTCAATGGAACAGAATAGAAAATCCAGTAATGGACCCACAGCTATATGGTCAACTAATCTTTGACAAAGCAGGAAAGAATATCCAGTGGGAAAAAGACAGTCTCTTCAACAAAAGGTCTTGGGAATACTGGACATCAGTATGCAAAAGAATGAAACTGGAACACTTTCTTACATCATACAACATAAATGGATTAAATACCTAAATGCGAAACAGGAAACCATTAAAATCCTACAGGATAATACAGGAAGCAACCTCTTTGACCTTGGCCAGAAACTTCTTACCAGATACGTCTCCAGAGGCAAGAAAACAAAAGCAAACATGAACTACTGGGGCATCATCAAGATAAAAATCTGTTCAGTAAAGAAAAGAATCAGCAAAACTAAAAGATAAACTTTGGAATGGGAGAAGAAATTTGGGAATATCTGATAAAGTGTTAGTATCCAAAATGTATACAGAATTTATCCAACTCAACACCCAAAAAACCCAATAATCCAATTAAAAATGGGCAGAAACCATGAATAAGCCTTATTCCAAAGAAGACAGCCAGGTGGCTAACAGACCCATGAAAAAATGCTCAACAACACTCAGAATCTGGGAAATATAAATCAAAAATACAATGAGATATCACCTCGTACCTGTCCAAATGGCTATAATTAACAACGCAAGAAACAACAGGTGTTGCTGAGGATGCAGAGAATGGGGAACCCTCTAACACTGTTGGTGGGAATGCAAACAGGTACAGCCACTGTGGAAAACAGTATGGAGTTTCCTCAAAAAGTTAAAAATAGACATACCCTATGACCCAGCAATTGCACTACTAGGCATTTATTCAAAGGATACCAAAATACTGATTTGAAGGGGACACTTGCATCCTGATGTTTATAGCAACATTATCAACAAGAGCTAAATGATGGAAAGAGCCCAAAAGTTCATCGACTATTGAATGGATAAAGAATATCTGTGTGGTGCACAGCTCAGAGCCTGGAGCCTGCTTTGGATTCTGTGCCTCCCTCTCTCTCCACCTCACCCCTGCTTGTACTCTGTCTCTCTCTTTCAAAAAATGAATAAACATTTAAAAAATTAAATCTTGCAATTTGCAGCTATGTGGATGGAGCTAGTGTGTTAAGTGAAATAAATCAGAGAAAGGCAAATACCATACAATATCACTCATATGTGGAATTTAAGACACAAAACAGATGAACATAGAGGGAAGAAAAGAAAGAGAAGCAAATTATAAAACACTCTTAACATAGAGAACAAACTGATGGTTGCTGGAGGTGAGATGAGTGGGGAGATGGACTAAATGGGTGATGGGTGTTAAGGAGGGCACTTGTTGGGATGAGCACTGGGTGTTATGTGTAAGTGATGAATCACTTGGTTCTAATCCTGAAACAAATATTACACTATTTGTTAACTAACTAGAATTTAAATATAGACTTAAAACAATATACAAGCAAATAAGTATATAAACAAATAGTCTATTTCTTGGTTTTCCTCTCTTTTTCTCCCCATGTTCATTTCCAATATAGATTTTACATGCCCTCTCCCCATGGAGTCAGAGCACATAACCCTCTCAGTACATCAATGTATTCATTAACCAGGATGCTCTACTGAGCTTCAGTGTCAAAAGGTTTTTTTGGGGGGTTTCATGGTAGGCATGTATACTTAAATCATTGGCCACATGATTGATCTCAGTCTCCAGCCACCCTTCCCACCCTGGATGTCTGGAAACTGAAAATTCCAATTATCTAATCATGTGATTGATCTTTCTGATAACCAGCCCTTATTTTGAATTTATTTAATAGCCCACCATACTTCATTAGAATACTAAACACACTCCATCACTCAGGAAATTACAAGGGTTTTTGAAGTTATGAACCATAAATCTAGAACAAGGTCTGAATAAATTCTTAATTGTACCATAGTCTCTGACAAAACAATTTGAGCAGTGTATCCTCACTCCCTTCCTGGTACTCTAGTTTCCTCTATTTTATGTCTGCTGCAGCCCTTTTTGTATCAAACTCTACACTCCAGGAAAAGCTGAAAAGAGGCTTTACTGCTTAGAAGACAGGGGTCCAGAACCATAATTTTCCCTCCAGGGTATTAAGACCCTGACCATTCATTATGTGGGTGAGTAAAGAATGCCTATAGATACCATTTTTTTTCAATTTATTTAAATTAGTTAACAGAGGCACCTGGGTGGCTCATTAGGTTCAGTGTCCAACTCTTGACTTCAGTTGAGGTCATGATCTCATGGTTTGTGAGCTCAAGCCCCACATAGGGTTCTACACTGACAGCACAGAGCCTGCTTGTGATTCTCTGTCTGTCTCTTTCTGCCCCTCCTTCTCTTTCTCAAAATTAAATAAGTAAACTTAAAAATAAATAAATAAATAAATAAATAAATTCAAGTTAGTTAGCCTCCAGTGTAGTCTTGGCTTGAGGAGTAGAACCCAATGATTCATCTCTTACATATGACCCTAGTGTTCATTCCAAAAAGTGCCCTCCTTAATGCCCATCACCTATTTAACCTATCCTCCCACCCACCTCCCCTCCAGCAACCTTCAATTTGTTCTCTGTATTTAAGAGTCTCTTATGGTTTGTCTCCCTCTGTGTTTTTATCTTATTTTCCCTTCCCTTCCCCTATGTTCATCTGTTGTGTTTCTTAAATTCCACATATGAGTGAAATCATATGATATTTGTCTTTCTCTCACTGACTTATTTCACTGAGCTGAAATCATGAGTCAGACACTTAACTGACTGAACCACCCAGCCACCCATAAAGATTTTATTTTTAAGTAATCTCTACACCCAACATGAGATTCAAACTCACAATCCCAAGATCAAGATTCGCATGCTTTACTGACTGAGCCAGGCAGGCATCCCTAGCCTTTTAATTTTTTAATAATATTGTTTGAGAGCAAAATGTTTTTACATTAAGTCCAATTTATCACTTTGTTCTTTAAGAGATTGTGCATTTTGATGCCACAGTTAAGACATGTTTTTAGGGGACACCTGGGTGGCTCAGTCGGCTAAGTGTCTGACTTTTGATTTCAGGTCATGTCATGATCTCACAGTTTGTGAGTTCAAGTCCCGCATTGGGCTTTGCATTGACAGTGTGGAGCCCAGTTGAGATTCTCTCTCTCTCTCTGCCTCTCTCCTCCTTGCATGTGCCCTCTCTCCCTCTCTCTCTCTCAAAAATAAATAATTTTTTAAAAGATAAATGTTTCTTTAGCCTACATTATTTTCCTTGTTTTTTCTTCTAGAAGTGTTAAAATATTAGGTTTAATTTGGTTTACATTTACAATGTAAATGCCATAGATTATAATTATGAATTTAACTCTAATTTTGTATAACCCAGAAGTAATCAATTGCCATAACTTCTGTCATAAGACTCTTTTTTCAAAACTGAATTGCCTTTGCAGCTTTGCCAAAATTCAGTTATTCATATATGCGTCATTCTATTTCTGGACTTTCTATTTTGTTCCATGATCTATCTACCTATCTTACATTAATACCACATTGTCTCAACTAATATTACATTATCATAATTCTTATAATGATATACCATTAGGATTCCATCTTTATTCTTCCCTTTCAAGGTTTTTTTTTAACTATCCTAGGTTTTGTTTTTGCATTTTAATGGGAATTTTAGAAACAATTTGTTAATTTCTACCAATATACTATGATTTTAATTGGGATCATGTAGAATCTATCAATAATTTGGGGATAAATTACAAATAATATTGAATCTTCTGACACACAGAGCTGGTATATCTCTGCATTACTTAAGTCTTCCTTAATTTCTTCCAGCAATACTTTGTAAATTTTAGTATTTAGGTCTCTAAAGATTTTTGTCAAATTTTTCACTATTCATGATTTTTGATCCTATTACAATTTTTTCACTTCAATTCAGTTTTTTCTTTGCTAATCATATATATAAATACAATTGATTTTTTAAATAGTGATCTTGTACCCAGCCATCTTAGGTATAATACATAATAGGACTCTGTGTGTGTGTGTGTGTGTATGTGCGCACGCTGCGCGCGCGCATTCGTACTTCCTCAGCTCTTATCCATTAATGATCCTGTCATTTGAGAATGAGAAAAATATTTTTATGTCTAATCTGGATGTATATTTCTTTTTCTTGCTTTGTTTAACTGGCTAGAATCTCCAGTAGTGATATTAGACATACTTGTGTTGTTCCTAATCCTACAAAAATAATGCAATTTTTCTCTGTTAAGTATCATGCTTTCCTGCACTATTGAGATGATAATTTGGGGTTTTTTGTTTGTTTTTACCTTTGTGTTTTTACGTTATTACCATTGTGAATTATAAATTGATTTTCAGATTTTAGGTAAAACTTACAAAGATATTTCTCTTAGGAATCCTTCTGTTGATTCTAACAGTTTTATTAGTCAGAAGGACTTTGACTCAAAATCCCACTTGTTTAAAATATATACAAATATTCAGATTATATATTTCAGGAGTGAGGTTTGGGATTTTATGCCATTCAAGAGATTTGTCTGTTAGTACTTTGTGAAATTTATTAATATAAAATTGTTCCTCAAACTCTATTTTGCCCTTTTACTACTTTATAAAATTGTAGTGTTCCCCCCTTTGTTCTTGATATTAGTACTTTATATTTTCTCTCTTTTGATTCTGAGAAATTTAGTTAGAAAATTTTCAATACTGTTGATCTTTTCAAAGAATCAAGGGTTTTTTTTGTTGTTGTTGTTTCATTGATATTCTCAATTTTTTTCTCCATTTTCAATGTCTTGATATTTATTATTTACTTTTTTCTACTTAGATTATAATTTGGTCTTCCTTTTCTGTTCTTTTAAGCTAGAAGATGAGATTAATGATTTGAGACGTTGCTTGTTTATAATATATGCATTTAATCCTATACATTCCCCCCTAAGTACTTGTTCAAAAACATCTCACACATTTTGATGTTTCCTCATTTTGAATTTTTCTTCAACCCTTAGAAGTATGTTATTTAGTTTTTAAATATCTGGGGATATTGCAGAAATCATTAAGTTGTTGATTCCTAATTTAATTCCTTTGTGGTCAGAGAATAACACATTTTGTGTTTCTTGAATCCTTTTAAATACAATCAGGTGTTTTTTTGTGTGTGTGTTTTGTTTTTGTTTTTGTTTTTTTTTTGTTTTTGTTTTTGTTTTTTATGGCCCAGGCTATGGTCTACCTGCACAGATGTTACATATGTACTCAAAAAGAATGTATATTCTGATGTTATTGGGCTGCATGTCAAATCAGTGTCCATTAGGTCAATTTGGTTTATAGTGTTAAACTGTCTCATACCTTTGGTAATTGTCTGTCTACTTGTTATAGCAATTATTAAGAGAAATATTGAAATTGCCAACTATAATTGTATTTCTATTTATTGCTCCTTGCAGATCTGTTTTAAAGTCATTTATTTTGAACTCTATACTTAGGCATATGCATGTTTAGTACTAGTATGTCTTCTTGATGAATATTTCCTGTTATATTTATGAAATGATACGGAAATGTTCTTTGCTCTAAAATGCACTTTGTCCAATATTGGAATAATCAACACAGTTTTCCTTTACTTAGTGTTATCATAGTATATATTTTCTACCCTTTTAACTTATTAATGTCTTTATATTTAAATAGATTGTAGGTAAACTGTAAGACAATCTTGCTGCTATGTCAAACTGACAATTTACACATTTTTGGTTTTAATTTTTTTATTCAAGTATAGTTGAAATACAATGTTACATTAGTGTCAAGTGTACAATAGTGATTCGACAACTCTATATGTTATGCTATGCTCATCACAAGTGTAGCTACCATCTGTCACCATACAACATTATTACAATAGCATTGGTTGTATTCCATATGCTGTGCTTCTCATCCATGTGAGTTATTCATTCCATGACTGGAAAGCTGTACCTCCTAATCCCCCTCACTCATTTTGCCCACTCCCACCCGCCTCTCTAACAACCACCAGTTTGGTTTTTGTACTAATTGTGTTTTTCTGCTTTTATGTATTTATTTGTTTACTCACTTTTTTAAAGATTCTGCATATAAGTGAAATCCTATGGTATTTGTCTTTGTCTGACTTATTCACTTAACATAATATCCTCTAGGTCAATCCATGTTGCTGAAAATGGCAAAATCTCATTCTTTTTATGGGAGTATACATTGGAAATATATCTTAAATGTTCTCAAGACAGTCATTTGTCAATGGTCACTTAGGTTGCTTTCATATCTTGGCTATTGTAAATAACGCTTCAATAAACATAGGGACACATATATCTTTTTAAATTAGTCAGGGGGATTGAAGGGATTCCTAATCATGGAATTACTGGATTTTATGGTATATCTGTTACTTATTTATTTAGGAAGCTCCATACTGTTTTGCACAATGGCTGCATCGATTTACATTTCCACCAACAACACATGGGGGTTTCTTCACATCCTTGCCAATGCTTCTTGCTTCTTGTCTTTTTGATACTACACATTCAAATATGTAAAGGTGATATCTCATTGTGGTTTTGATTTCCATTTCCCTGATGATTAATGATGTTGAGTATTTTCATATACATGTTGGCCATCTATAGGTCTTCTTTGGAAAATGTCTATTCAGATTATCTGCCCACTTTAATTAGGTTATTTGAGGGTTTTTTCATGTATGTGTTGAGTTGTATCAAATCGTTATATACTTGCGATATTAACCCCTTATCAAATATAGCATTTGCAAATATCTCTTCCCATTCAGTAAGCTAACTTTTTGTGCATTTTTAAAAAATTTTGGTGTAGTCCCAATAGTTTATTATTGCTTCTTTTCCCCTTGCCTCAGAAGACATATCCAGAAAAATATTGTTATGACCAATGTCAAAGAGATAACTGCCTATGTTTTCTTCTAAAAGTTTTATGGTTTTAGGCCTAACATTTAGGTTTTATTATGAAATAATCTACAGAAGAGTAGCAAAGATGGTACAGAACATTTCTGTATACTCTTTCTTCTGTTTCCATTAAAGGTTAACATTCTTACGTGTGGCATATTTATCAAAACTAAGAAATTAACAATGATGCAGTACTATTAATAAAGCTACAGACTTTATTTTATTTTTATTTCTTCTAATGTATTTTTTTCCATTCCAGAATCTAATCCAGAATACCACATTGCATTAGTCATCATATCTACTTAGCCTCATCCAACCTGTGGTGCTTTCTAATATTGTTCCTTATGAATGTGACACTTTGGAAGGGAACTGGTGAGGCATTTTGAAGAATATCCATCCACTTAGATTTACTTATTTGTCTGATGTTTTCTCATGACAATCTTTGGTTGTGAATTTTTGGAAATAACAACATAGAAGTAATGTGTCCTTTTACCACATTATATCAGAGTATATATGATATACATGTTAACTTGCTATTTTTTTCCTTTACATTTATAAGAAGAAAATCACAGCGGTGCCTGGATAGCTCAGTTGGTTAAGCCTCCCACTCCTGATCTCAGCTCAGCTGTTGATCTCGGGGTCATGAGTACATGCCCCACATAAGTAGGCTGTGAAGCCTACTTTTAAAAAAAGAAGAAGGAAATCACTAATTTCAGACTGCACTCAAGATGAGAGGAATTAAATTTCCCCACTTACTGGAGGGAGTAACATAAACAAAACAAAACAAAACAAAACAAAAAACAAAAACACCCAACATGTGTGAATATATATTAAAATAACCAGTGTTCTAACTAGAGAAATTGGGCAAGAAAAAAGTTAAAACTCATCGAAACAGAAAATAACAAAGTAAAATTCTCTCTTTTTTCAGATAGCATAATCTTACATACATAGATTGTATGGCTCCACCAAGAAATTGTTAGAACAAATGCAGTAAAGTTGTAAGATACAAAATCAACATATAAAAATTTATTGCATTTTTATACACTGACAATAAATGATGAGCTATCTACAAATGAAATAAGGAAAATAATACTATCAATGATAGTATCAAAAACAATACAATAATTAGGAATTAAAATTAATTGAGGTGAAAGATGCATACACTAAAGGCATTAATGAAAAAAATGAAGACACACATAAGTGGAAATATATTCTATACTTATATTAATGGATTGGAACAATTAATATTGTTAAAATGTCCATATATCCAAACCATTAATAGATTCAGTGTAATCTCTGTCAAAATCTCAATGCCATTTTTCACATAAATAGAAAAAAATAATAGCAAAATTTATATGGCATCACAAAAGACTACAAATAGCTAAAGCAATCTTGAAAAAGAGACACAAAGCTGGACACATCACATTAAATTTAAGACTATAGTATAAAGCTATAGTAATCAAAACTCCATGGTACTGGCATAAAAACAGACAAACAGATCAATTAAACAGAATCAAGAACCCAAAAATAATCCAATGCATATGCAGTCAATTAATATTCGACAGGGAAGCCATAAATACTCAATGGAGATAGAGGTAGTCTTTTCAATTAATGGTGCTGGGAAAACTGGACATTCACATGTGAAGAAGAAGAGGGAGAGGAAGAAGAAGAAGAGGAGGAGGAGGAAGAAGGAGGAGGAGAAGAAGAAGAAAGAAGAAAGAAGAAGGAGGAGGAGCAGAAGAAGGTGGCGGAGGCGGGAGGGGGAGGAGCGGGAGGAGGAGGAGGAGGAGGTGGAACTTGCCTCGCATCTTATACCACTAACAAAAATTAACTCTTAATGTATTAAAGACTTAAGTGTAGGGTCCAAGATGGTGAAGCTGTAGAAGAAAACATAAATAAATAAACTCTTTGACATTGGTCTTGAACATTATTCTTTTGGATATTACACCAAAGCATAAGAACAAAAGCAAAAATCAGTAAGTGGGATGAGATCAAACTAAAATATGCACAGCAAAATAAAGAAGGGAATAATATTCAGCCATTAAAAAAGAATGAAATTCAGCCATTTGCAATGTCATGGATGGAGACAGTATAATGCTGAGCAAAATAAGAGAAAGACAAATATTTTATGATTTTACTCATATGTGGAATTTAAGAAACAAAACAATTGCTGCTGGGGAGAGAGAGAGAGACAGAGAGAGAGAGAGAGAGAGAGAGAGAGAGAGAGAGAAACCAAGAAATAGACTGATGGTTACCAGAGGGGAGTTGGGTGGGAGGAATGGATAAAATAGGTGATGGAAGTGCACTTGTATGTATGGGATTGTTGAATCACTATATTGTACACCTGAAACTAATATAATACTGTATATTCACTATACTGGAATTTTAAAAAGTTAAAAAAAAACAATAAACCAATAAACACATAACTTCCAGAATGAGGGAAAATGCAAACCATTTATGTGATAGGGTGTTAATATTCAAAACATATGTTAGTCTTACAACTCAATAACAAAATATCAAATAGTCTGATTAAAAAATGAGCAAAGGACCCAAATAAACCTTTTTCCCAAATAACATATACAGATGGCCAACAGGTACATGTGTATTTAACATCACTAGGCATCAGGAAAATGCAAATAAAAATTTCAATGAAATATCATCACACACATGTTAGAATGACCATTATCAAGCAGTCAAGAGCTAAGTGTTAGCAAGGGTGTGGAAAAAAAAAACAGTTCTTGTGCACTTTTGGTGGGAATGCAATTTGGAATATCCACAATGGAAAACACTGGACGTTACTCAAAAAACTAAAAATGGAATTAGCAAATAATCTGTTAATCCCACTTCTGGATATGTGTCTGAAGGGAAAGGAATCGCTGTCTTGAAAATACATCTGCACCACTGTGTCCATTACAACATTGTTCACAATAGCCAAGACAGGGGCAAAAATCTAAGTTTTCATCAGTATATGAATGGATAAAGAAAATGTGGTATATGAATATGATCAAATATTATTCAGCCATGAAAAATAATGAAATTCTGATATTTATGCCAGCATGGATGAACACTGAGGGCATTATACTAAGTGAAATAACAGAGAAGGATAAGTTCTTCATGAACTCACTTATATGTGGAATGTAAACCAAAAAGCTGAACTCATAGAAACTGAAATTAGAGTGGTGGTTACCAGGGCTGGGGGTAGAGAAAATGAGGGAATGCTGATCAAAGGGTACAAACTTCCCTTTATAAGATAAGTAAATTCTGGGGATCTAGTATATAGCACATGGAATATAATTTCTATATACTTGAAAGTTGCTTAGAAAGTAGACCTTAAATGTTCTCACCACAGAAAATGTAGTCATGTGCAGTTAAGGATATGTTGACGTTATTGTATGTATATCATTTTGCAATGTGTATGTATATGAAATCATCACATTGTACCCCTTAAACTTACACAATGTTATATGTTAATTATATCTCAATAAAACTGAAAAGATAACCACACTAAGACAGAAAGGTTATTTCAGCCTGTGTTGAATAGCTTGTTACCCTGTTTCTCTAAAATTTCACCCAGTGATTTTAGAATTTTTCTTGAATCTTGCCTGCAGAACTATTTATTGTGATGGCCTAATGGTGATTTTTTTGTTGTCCCTGATCCTTCTACATCCACTAATTAGAATTCTTCTGTGAGTTAAGATTTGTCCTTTATTTTTCATTTATTTATTCAATCATGTTTTTATATCAGTATGGACTCATGAACACCTATTTTGTCTCTTGGGTTATAAATTAATACTAGTATAATATATTTTGCTTTTCAAATTATTCCACATTTGGTTCTTGCCAGCTCTTTTAGTTTGCCTTCAATGTTTTGTGTGTGCATGCATGCATATGTGTATGTGTGTGTGTTTATTTTTTTTTCATGTTTATTTATTTATTTTAAAAGACAGAGAGCAAGAGGGGGAGGGACAGAGAGGGAGGGAGAGAGAAAATTCCAAGCAGGCTCAGTGCTGTCAGTACGGAGCCCTATGCGAGGCTTGATCCCAAGAACCATGAGATCATGACCTGAGCCAAAATCAAGAATCTAATGCTTAACCGACTGAGCCACCCAGGCTCCCCTATTTTTAGAAACTTGACACTACTTTTCCTTTTCTATTGAAGAATAATTTACATAAAATATTCCATTAGTCTCAGGTATGCAACATAGTGATTCAGTATTTATGTACATTATGAATAGTCACCACAGTAAATCTATCTACCATTTCTCACCATACAAAGTTGTTATAATATTACTTTCTTTTTTTCTTTTTTTTCAAGTTTTTATTTAAATTCCAGTTAGTTAACATACAATTAATATTAGTTTCTGGTGTAGAAATTAGTGATTCATCATTTACAAATATGTCAAAATGCTCTATAACCACAGTTAAGCATTCCGTTTCTTCAATAAGTACTCCTTTGATTTCTATAAGTTTTTGGTTAAATTCTAAAATTTTGAAAATGTTGATTCTGTCAGGTTTTTTTTTGTTGCCAGTTTTAATGGTTGTTTCAGTGGAAGACATAATACTCCAGCTCCCTACTCCGCAAATTCAATGAAAACACTTGCATCAGTCAGCTTTTGTATGCCTGAAAAAGTCTTTGTTTTACTTATTTTTGAAAGCTTTCCCCCTCCCTGTTTGTATAATAGTCTATGTTAATAGGTTTTTTCTTTGTTTAGTACTTTAAAGGTTTTGCTACACTGTTGGAAACAGTGTATATGCTGTCATTCTTATCTTTTTCCTATTTATGTAATGTCTTTTTCTTTGGTATTAAATTTTCTCTTTGTCCATTGGGTTTGGGTGTTTTGATTATGAGGTACATTAATGTAGTATTCTTTTAAGTTTCTTGTCCTTGGGTTTCTTAAGCTTCTTGGGATTGTCACTGAAAATTTTTCACCATTACATTTTCAGTTTTTTGGGGAACACAATATGTATTTACAATATATCATTATGCTGCTTGAAATTGTCTCACAGCCCACTGATTTTATTTTATTTTTTGAGAGAGAGAGGGTGTGAGTGGGGGAGAAGGGCAGAGGGAGACAGAGAGAGAATCTTTAATTTAAAATTTTTTAAATATTTATTTGTTTTTGAGAGGCAGAGACAGAGCATGAGCATGAGCATGAGCAGGGGAGGGGTAGAGAGAGAATGAGACAGAATCCAAAGCAAGATCCAGGCTTAGAGCTATTAGCACAGAGCCCAACACAGGCTTCAAGCCCTAAACTATGAAATCATTACCTGAGCCAAAGTTGGATGCTTAACCGACTGAGCCACCCAGGTGCCCTGAGAGAAAGAGTCTTAAGCAGACTCCATTCTTAGCATGGAGCCCAACACAGAAATCAATCCCACGACCCTGGGATCATGACTTGAGCTGAAGTAAAGAATCAGGCACTCAAGTGACTGAGCCACGCAGGCTCCCTGCCTACTGATTTTATTTTTTTAATCTCTTTTCTCTATGGTCAATTCTGTTACATTTTCCTCTTTCTTTGCATGTTTGGTATTGAGTGATAGATATTTTGAATGTTATCTTCTCAGAACCACTGTTCAATCTCTATATTCTTGATTAGATATTCTGGAATTTAGTCAAGTTACTTAGATGTTTAAGATTTGTTAGGGTGGGTCAGATCAGCGCTCTTTGAAAGCTAATTATTCTTTGCAACTGAAGAAAACCCTCTTGTGTATTCTGCCAAATGCTCCATGAATTATCAGTTTTTCCAATATAATTGGTAAGAAGAAACATTATTCTTGGAGTTGGTGGACAGCATGGTGGGCATCTATAATGGACCTTCAACCAGGTGTAAATCAAGCCTGAAATGATTGGCTACCACCTGGGTGAATTTTCCATCACCTAAGAAACTCCTGAAGCAAGTCACATCCAGCCACCCACTCCTGGTTAATCCCCTTCAAGTAGCCTGAAAGAAATGTTTATAACAAATCACTGTTAAGTATGAGGTTTTCTGAGGGTTTTGGACTCCTGTGATTAGATTGTACTCACTGGATAATTGAGGATAACCTCCCATCTCAAGTTCTCGAGTTAAGATGGAGGAGAAGTAAGGGGACACTGGACTTTCCTCATCCTTCAAACACAGCTGTATTGAAGTCAGATTACGTAGAACACCCAAGAAATCGATCTATTGAGTGGCAGAAGGATTTCTACAGTTGGAGGGAGACAGCCTAGATGTGAGGTGCCTAGATGTGAATTGGAAGAGAGAAAAACAGCAGTGCAGTGGAAGGGAGGAAACCCTTTTCATGGAGAGACAAAGGGGAGAGAAAGAGAGAGGGGTTGAGCTAGTGTGGCATGGAGCTAGCACAAGAAGAAAACCTCTCTGGACCATGGGAATTGAGAAGTACTGAGTGTCCCAGTTCTTTTTCTGCAAACAAACTCTGGTACTCAAGCTCTGAGGTTTTGGAAGTGCATGATTTTTTCCAGGGCTTTTCCAGGGCTGGATAGCTGTGGCAGGCAATCCTGGGGAGAAGGGAGCTGACCCCAGAGCACATAGTGTGGTGTAGAAATTCCCAGGGTGCACTGGGAGAGAACATTCCCCTTTCTGAAGTACTGTTGGAGGAGAGTTTATTGCCTCCCCAAGGTCAAAAGACCCCTGCAGGTGCCAGCCAGTGGCCTTTCATCAAAAGAGGAGAAGCTTTACTCAGGAGGAGAGGAGCAGATCCATGATGTGCCAGGTCTTTTAAGACTTCAGGTTTTGAATCCCAGCTATGCCTCAAAGAAAAATGCAGGAGCATTGTGTTGCAGGGCAAGCAGACTGTCTTCACTATTCTGTAAAGGCTGCTTGAACAGTAGGGGTTGATATCCACAGAACGGGAAAAGAGGGATGACACCATTTTTGCCCAAAAAAACAACACTTTGGGACTTCAGAGAGCAACACAGATGCCCCCAGTGGAGGCAGGACCCACTTACCCCAATCCCTACATCTCCTTGCCTGGGAACTGCTTATTGCCTGGGGCAAAACTGACTCTGAGCCATTGCACCCAACCTCTTTTTTTTTTAATGTTTATTTTTGAGACAGACAGAGACAGAGACAGAGACAGACAGAGACAGAGACAGAGCACAAGTAAGGGAGGGGCAGAGAGAGAGGGAAACACAGGCTCTGAAGCAGTCTCCAGGCTCTGAACTGTCAACACAGAGCTGATGTGGGGCTTAAACACGTGAACTGTGAGATTATGACCTTAGCTGATGTCAGATGCTTAAACTGACTGAGCCACCCAGGTGCTTCAACCCAGCCTCTTCTCCAGACTGGTATAGCCAGCACCCCCAGGCACCAACAGACAACTTTTTTCCTTTTTTTTCTCCTTTTTTTCTCCTTTTTTTTTTCTTTTGGAAACAGGCTCATAGCCTTATAGTTTTTGATTCTCTGTTTTTTGTTATTGTTTTGTTATTTGTTATTGTTATTGTTCCCTTTCTTTTTCTCTCTTCTTGGGATATTTCTCCTCACTCACTTTTTTCCCCCAGGGTTACTTCAACAAACAAATTGGGGCACCTGGGTGGCTCAGTTGGTTAAGAGTCTGACTTTGCCTCAGGTCATGATCTCATGGTTTGTGGGTTTGAGCCCCGTGTCAGGCTCTGTGCTGAAAGCTTGGAGCCTGGAACCTGCTTCAGATTCTGTGTCTCCCTCTCTCTCTCTGTCCCTCTCCTGCTCCTGCTCTCTCTCTCTCTCTTTCTCTCTCTCTCTCTCTCTCTCTCAAAAACAAATAAACATTAAAAATATTAAAAACAAACAAATCAAATCAAAGCACACCTAGCTAAGTGCTCCACCACTGCAAGTGAGGAAGAGCTCTGCAGATGACTGACAAGTGGGAAGGAGCAACCAAAATGCAACAGCAGAATGCACACAGCAAACACAAGAAACACTTCCTGAAGTGCCAGGCCCTGGGCAGTGTATGACCCATTTTTAATATAGCGGTACTCTTAGATGCACAAAACACAACAAGCTTTTAAAACACACACACAAAAAAAAAAATGTAGCCAAAATGACAAGGTGGATGAATTCTCCCCAAAAGAAAGGACAAGAAGAAATCACATCCAGGGACTTTCTCAAAACAGATATAAGCAATATATCTGAATAAAAATTTAGAATAGGCATAGCACTACTAGCTGGGCTTGAAAAAAGCATATGGGGCACCCGGGTGGCTTAGTCATTTAAGCATTCAACTCTTGGTTTCAGCTCAGGTCATGATCTCATGGTTTCATGAGTTGGAGCACTGTATAAGGCTCTGAACTGACAGTGCAGAGCCTGGTGGGATTCTGTCTCTCACTCTATCTCTCTCCCTATCCCTCCCTGCTCATGATGTCTCTGTTTCTCTCAAAAATAAATAAACTTATTTTTTGAAAAAAATGTAGAAGACACCAGAGAAACCCTTGCTACAGAGATCAAAGACCTAAGAAAAAATTAGGATTAATTTTAAAATGTTACAACAGATACAAGATAAACTAGATACAATGACAGTGAGGACTGAAGAAGCAGAGGAAAGAATAGGTGAAATAAAAGATAAAATTATGAAAAATAATGAAGCCAAAAAACAGGGAAAGGAAATTACTAGATAACAAGAGGAGGCTAAGAGAGCAAACTGATTCTAGGAAACAAAACAATATCCATATAATAGGAGTCCCAGAGGATGAAGAGTAAGAAAAAGAGGCAGAATGTTTATTTGATCAAATTGTAGCTGAGAATTTCCCTAGTCTGGGAAAGGAAACAGGCATACAAGTCCAAGAGGCACAGAGAATCCTCTTCAAGATCAATGAAAACAGGTCAACACCATGACATATCATAGTGAAACTTGAAAATTAAAAGCATAAACAGAGAATTCTGAAATCAGCTAGAATTCTGAAAGCAGAATTCTGAAAGGTCCTTAACCTATAAAGTATACACTGAAGGTTAGAAGCAGACCTGACCACTAAAACTTTGCAGGCCAAAAGAGAGTGTCAGGAAATATACAATGTGCTGAATAGGAAAAAAATGCAGCCAAGGATCCTTTATCCAGCAAGGCTATCATTCAGAACAGAAGGAGAGATAAAGGCTTTCCCAGACAACAAAAACTAAAAAGAGAAATTTAAAGCAGATTCTCAGTGAAGAGAAGGAAGAAGAAGAAGAAGACCAAAGCAGCAGAATACAAAGGACCAAAAACACCAATTCTACAAACAACTCAATGGCATTAAATCCATACCTTTCAATAATCACTGTGAATATAAATGGTAAATGATCCAATCAAAAGACATAGTGTATCAGAATGGATCAAAAAATAGGATCCATCTACATGCTGCCTACAAGAGACTCATTTTAGACCTGAAGACACCTGCAGACTGAAAATGATGGGATGGAGAACAATCTATCATGCTAATGAACATCAAAAGAAAAGCTGGAGTAGCCATAGTCATATCAGACAAACTAGATTTTAAACCAAAGACTGTAACAAGAGATGAAGAGCATTATATCATAATTAAGGTGTTTATCCATCAAGAAGATGTAACAGTTGTAAATATTTATGCCTTTAACTTGGAAACACACAAATATATTAATCAATTAACCACAAATATAAAGAAACTCATGATAATAGTATCATCATAATAGGAAACTTTAATACCACACTTGCAGCAATGGACAGATCATCTAACCAGAAAACCAACAAGGAAACAATGGCTTTGAATGACACAATGGAGCAGATGGACTTGACAGATATATTCAGAATATTTCATTCTAAATGAACAGAATACACATTAGTCTCTAGTGCAAATGGAACAGTCTCCAAATTATATCACCTACTGTGTCACAAATCAGCCCTCAACAGGTGCAAAAAGATGAAAATCATACCATGCATATTTTCAGATCACAGCGCTTTAATACTTGAAATCAACCACAAGATAAAAATTTGAAAAGCCCTCAAATACCTGGAGGTTAAATAACATCCTACGAAAAAAATGAATGGGCTAACCAAGAAGTTAAAGAATTTTTAAATTGAATTTTAAAAGAATTTTAAATTGAATTTTAAAAGAATTTTAAAATGAAAGCAAATGTAAATGAGAACATTACAGTCTAAACCCTTTGGGATATAGCAAAGGAAGTCCTAAAAGGAAAATATGTTGTAATCCAGGCCTCTTTCAAGAAGCAAAAAAGTTCCCAAATGCACAAGCAAAACATGCACATAAAGTAGCCAGAAAAGGAGCAGCAAATAAAGGCCAAAGCCAGCAGCAGCAGAAGAAATAATAAAGATTAGAATAGAAATAAAAAATATATAGAAACAAAGAAGAGAAAAAAAAAAACATTGGAACAGATCAACGAAACTAAAGGCTGGTTTTTTGAAAGGATAAACAAAATTGAAATCCAGAGCCAGATTTGTCAAAAAGAAAAGAAAGAGGACCCAAATAGATAAAATCACAAATGAAAGAGGAGAGATCATAACCAACACCATAGAAATACAAACAATAATTAGAGAACACTATGAAAAATTATATGGCAACAAACCAGACAATCTGAAGGAAAAGGACAAATTCTTAGAAACTCACACAATATCAAAACCTAAACAGGAAGAAATAGAAAATTTGAACAAGCCCATAATCAGCAAAAAAACTAAATCAGTTCCCAAAAATCTCCCAACAAATAATAGTCCTGGGCGAGATGGCTTCCCAGGGAATTCTACAAACACTTAAACAAGAATTAATACCTATTCTTCTCAAAGTGTTAAAAAAAAATAGAATTGGAAGGAAAGCTTCCAAACTCATTCTATGAAGCCAGCATTCCCTTGATTCCAAAGTCAGATAAAGACCTCACTAAAAAGGATGATTACAGGCCAATATCCCTGATGCACCTGGATGCAAAACTTCTCAACAAGATGCTACAAATCAAATCTAAATTCAAAGAATTATTCACACAATGAAGTGGGATTCATTCCTGGGCTGCAGGCCAGGTTCAATATTTGCAGGTCTATCAATGTAATATACCACATTAATAAAGGAAAGGATATGAGGTATCTGAGTGGCTCAGTTAAGCATCTGACTTTGACTCAGGTTATGATCTCATGGTACATGAGTTTGATCCCCACATCAGGCTCTGTGCTAACAGAACGGAGCCTCTTCAGATCCTCTGTCTCCTCTCTCTGCCCTTCCCCTGTGCTCCTTTTCTCTCTCTCTCTCTCAAAATTAAGTAAACATTTTTTTTAAATAAAGGAAAGAAAAAAGAAACATACAATCCTCTCAATAGATACAAAAAAGCATTTGACAAAATATATCATCCATTCTTGATAAAAACCTTCAACAAAGTAAGGATAGATGGAACATACTTAAAATCATAAAAGGCATATATGAAAGACCCACAGCTAATATCATCCTCAATGGGGAAAAACTGAGAGCTCTCCCCCTAAGGCCAAGAAAATGACAAGTTTGTCCACTCTCATCACTCTTGTTCAACATAGTATTGGAAGTCCAAGCCTCAACAATCAGACAACAAAAAGAAACAAAATCACACAAATTGACAAAAAAGAAGTCAAACTTTCATTCTTTGCAGATGACATACTCCACATGGATAACATGAAAGACTCCACCAAAAAACTGATAGAACTGACACATGAATTCAGCAAAGTCTCAGAATATAAAATCAATGTACAGAATTCAGTTGCATTTCTACACTCCAATAATGAAGCAGCAGAAAGAGAAATCAAGAAATTGATCCTATTAACAATTGCACCAAAAACCATCAGATACCTAGGAATAAACCTAGTCAAAGAGGAAAAAGGTCTGTACACAGAAATTAAAGATACACAAAAAGTGGACAAACATTCCAAGGTTTGGAAGAACAAATATTGTTAAATGTCTATACTACCAACAGCAATTTGCACATTCAATACAATCCCTATCAAAATAACACCAGCATCTTCGCAGAGCTGGAATGAACAAACCTAAAATTTATATGGAACCAGAAAAGACCCAGAATAGCCAAGGTAATGTTGAAAACAAAAACAAAAACAAAAACAAAAACAAACAAACAAACAAACAAACAAAAAAAAAAAACAAAGCTGGAAGCATCACAATTCCAGACTTTAACCTATATTGCAAAGCTGTAATCATCAGGATAGTATAGCACTAGCACAAAAAAGACACATAGATCAAAGGACACAACAGAGAACCCAGAAATGGACTCACAGATGTATGGCTAACTAATCTTTGACAATGCAGGAAAGACAATCCAGTGAAAAAAAGACAGTCTGTTTAGCAAATGGTTCTGAGAATAAAGGACAACGACCTTCAGAGAAATGAAACTGCATCATTTTCTTACACCATACACAAAAATAAACTCAAAATGAATGAAATACATAATTATGAGACGAAACTATTAAGCCCTAGAGGAGAAAACAGGCAACAACCTCTTTGACCTCAGCCACAGCAACTTCTCTTTTGACACCTCTCCGAAGGCAAAGAAAATAACAACAAAAATGAACTATTGGGACCTTGTCAAGATAAAAAGCTTCAGTGAAGGAAACAATCAACAAAACTAAAAGGCAACCAATGAAATTGTAGAAATTATTTGTAAATGACATATCAGATAAAGACTCAGTATCCATAATCTATAAATAAGTTACCAAACTCAACACCCCCCAAAAAACCCAAATAATCCAGTGAAGAAATGGGCAGAAAACATGAATAGATGCTTTTCCAAAGAAGACATCCAGATGGCAAAACAGACACAGAAAAAGATGCTCAACATCACTCATCATCAAGGAAATACAAATCAAAACCACAATGAGATATCACCTCACACCTCTCAGAATGTCTAAAATGAACAACTCATGAAACAACAGATTTTGGCAAGGATGCTGAGATAGTGGAACCCTCTTGCACTGTTCGTGGGAATGTAAACTGGTGCAGCCACTCTGGAAAACAGAATGGAGGTTCCTAAAAAATAAAAAAATGAAAGTACCCTACATCACTTTAATTTTATTGCTAGGTATTTATACAAAGGATGCAAAAGTGTTGATTCAGGGCACATGCACCCCAGTTTTTATATCAGCACTATCAACGATAGCCAAATTATGGAAAAAGCCCAAATGTCCATTGACTGATGAGTGGATAAAGAAAACACTCTGTGTGTGTGTGTGTGTGTGTGTGTGTGTGTGTGTGTATACACATACACAGTGGAATACTACTTGGCTATCAAAAAGAATGAAATCTTGCTGTTTGCAACAATGTGGATGGAACTAGAGGGTATTATCCTAAGTGAAATAAGTCAGTCAGAAAAAGACAAATACAAATTTCACTCATATGTGGAATTTAAGAAACAAAATAAATGAACATAGGGGAAAGGAAGGAAAAGTAAAATAAAAACAGAGAGGGTGGGAAACCATAAGAGACTCTTGAATACAGAGAACGCACTGATGGTTGCTGGAGGGGCAATGGGTGGGGGGATGGGCTAAATGGGTGATGTGTATTAAGGAAGGCAATTTTTGGGGCGAGCACTGAGTGTTACATGTAAATGATGAGTTACTGGGTTCTACTCCTGAAACTAACACTACACTCTAACTTGAATTTAAATAACTAAATAATTTTTTTAAAAAAGAAGAGTAAACATTTTTCTTAATATAGGTTAGTTTCATACTCTGTTAATTTTGATCTTTTTCAGAAGATGTCTCTAATAATGAGGAATTTCCTTTAATGGATGTGCTACTTGAGTTATAATACTTCAGCACTTTTGTTTTTCAATTAAATCACCACCGACTAATTTCCAATCCAAAGCCCCTTAGAAAAACCTGGTTTTGTACTTCTACCACAGTATAAAGAAACAAAGTTAATAAACATATGTTGTCAGTTTGAATTCTTAAAACCCTGGGCGCTCCTGAGAAGGTAATTATCCCACTATTCTTAAGTTAGGTTTTGTTTTCCAGTTGAAATACAAAATCCAGAGTCTCACAACTTATTTTGGAATTGGAAGTCAGTAAAAGAATAGCATCATTCACCAGTCAGTGTTCACTCTCCCTCACCATGTTATCTCTCTCTTTTTTTTTAAATTTTGGTATAGTTGATAAACAATGTTGTTCTAGTTTCAGATATACAACATAATGGTTCAATAATTCTATACATTACCCCATGATGGCCACAAGTGTAGTTACCATCAGTCATCATTCTAAGTTACTACAATGTTAATGACTATTTTTCTTATACTGTATTTGACTTCCTATGACTTATTTATTTTATACCTTAATCCATTTCACCTATATTGTCCATGACTCCATCCACCTCCCCTCTGGCAAACGCCAGTTTGTTCTCTGACCCTATGAATCTAGTTCTGTTTTTGTTTGTTCATTTTTTAGATTCCACATATAAGTGAAATCATTTGGTATTTGTCTTCTATCTCACTTATTTTACTTGGCATAATACCTTGCAGGTCCATCCATTTGTCACAAATGACAAGACCTCATTCTTTTTATGGCTAAGTAAATATATTTCACTGTATATACCACATCTTCTTTATTCAATAATTGATTGATGGACACTTCCACATCATGGCTATTGTTAATAATTCTGCAATAACATAGTGGTTCATATGTCTTTTTGAATTAGTGTTTTCATTTTCTTTGGGTAAACATCCAACAGTAAAATTACTGGATCATATGATAATTATATTTTTAATTTTTTGAGGAACCTCCAACTATTTTCTATAGTGGCTGCACCAATTTACTTTATCACCCACAGTACACAAGGGTTCCTTTGACATACTTGCCAACACTTTTTTAAAGTTTATTTTTATTTATTTTGAGACAGAAATAGAGAGCAAGCAAGGGAGGGGTAGAGAGAGAGGAGACAGAATCCCAAGCAGGCTCTACACTAACAGATCCCAAAGTGGGGCTTGAAATCATGAACTGTGAGATCATGATTTGAGCCAAAATCAAGAGTCAGATGCTTAAGAGTCACCCAGGTGCCCTGCCAACACTTTTTATACTTTGCCTTTTTGATATTAGCCATTCTGATTGGTGTGAGGTGATATATTACTGTAGTTTTTCATTTTTTTATGTTTAATTATTTATTTTAAGAGAGAAAGGGGGGGCAAGGGAGGGTCAGAGAGAGAGGGAGAGAGAAAATCTCAAGCAGGCTCTGTGCTGTCAGCACGGAGCCCCAAATAGAGCTCAGTCACATGAACCTTGAGATCATGACCTGAGCTGAAATCAAGAGTTTTAGGCTTAACTGACTGAGCGACCCAGGTTCCCCTCATTGTGGTTTTGATTTGCATTTACCTGATGATTAATGTTGTTGAACATCTTTTCAAGTGTCTGTTGGCTAGCTGTATGTCTTCTTTCGAAAAGCGTCTATTCAGGTTCTCTCCCCATTTTATAATTGGATTTTTGGTGTTGAGTATTATAAGCTCTTTATATATTTGGAAATGAACCCCTTACAAGCTATAATCATTTGCAAATATCTTCTATTTAGTAAGCTGTCTTTTGTTTTGTAGACGGTTTTCTTCATCATTCAAAAGGGCTTTAATTTGATTGAATCCCAGTGTTATTTTTGCTTTTGTTTTTCTTGCATGAGTTTTTTGCATGTAGCTGCCCGGTTTTTCCAAAATCATATATTGAAGAGACGGTCTTTTACCCATTGTGTATTCTGCCTCATTTGTCATAGATTTGACCATATATGGATGGATTTATTTCTGGACTTTATTCTGTTACAACAACACATGTTTCTATTTTTGTCCCAGTACCATACTGTTTTGATTTCTATAGTTTTGTAGTATAGCCTAAAATGTGATATTGTGATACCTTCAGCTTTGTTCTTATCAAGATTGCTTTAGCTATTTGTTTTCTTTTGTGATTTCATACAATTTTTAGGATTATTTTATCTAGTTCTGTAGAAAATACTGTTGGTATTATCAAAGGGATTGTATTGCCCTGTAGATTGTTCTGGGTAGTGTGGACATTTTAACAACATTAATTGTCCCAATTCACGAACATGATATATGTGTGTGTGTGTGTGTGTGTGTGTGTGTGTGTGTGTGTGTGACCGTTAATTACTTTCATCTGTATCCTGCATTTTTGAGAGTACAGATTTTTCACCTTCCTGGTAAAATGTATTCTGAGGTATTTTATTATTTTTGATGCATTTAGAAAAGAGATTGTTTTCTTAATTTCTCTTTTTGCAACTTTGTAATTCATGTATAGAAATGCAACCAATTTCTGTATGTTAATTTTGTATCTTGTAAATTTGCTAAATTCATTTATTAGTTCTAATAACTCTTTGGTGGAGTCTAGGATTTTTTATATGTAGTATCACACAATTTGTCTTTTGGAAATAGTAGTATTAATTCTTTCTTAGTCATTTGGATGCCATTTTTTCTTGTCTGGTGAAGTTGGGACATCTAGTACTATGTGTTGTTGTTTGTTGTTGTTGTTTGTTGTTGTTGTTGTTTGAAGATTTTATTTAAATTCAAGTTGATCTACATATAGTGTAGTCTTGGTTTCAAGAGTAGAATGTAGTGATTCATCATCTACATACAACACCCAGTGCTCATCACAAGTGCCCTCATTAATGCCCATCACCCATTTAGCCCATCCCCTGCCCACTTCCCCTCCACCAATTCTCAGTTTGTTCTCTACAGCTAAGAGTAACTTATGGTTTGCCACACTCTCTTTTAATCTTACTTGATTTTTTTCTTTCCTTTCCCTATGTTCATCTGCTTTGTTTCTTAAATTCCACATATGAGTGAAATCATATGGTATTTGTGTTTCTCTGACTGACTTATTTCATTTAGCATAATGCACTGTATCTCCATCGATGTCATTGCAGATGGCAAGTGTTTATGATGGCTGAGTAATATTCTATTTTTATATATACCACATCTTCTTTATCCATTCATCAGTCGATGAACATTTGGCCTCTTTCCATACTTTGGATTCCTATTTATTTATTTATTTATTTATTTATTTATTTATTTATGTGTGTGTGTCTATTATAGGTTTTGGGTTTTGTTTACTATGAGGGCTTATATAATATTGTAAATATATAGCACTCAATATTAAATTGATGTTTGCTTAAACTCAACACATTATAAAAGAATTTAATTTATACCATCCCCTCCATGTGTTGTCTATATGATGTCATATTTTACATAATTTATTTTGAGACCCAAATTCAGAGTCACAGAGTAAGGAGATCTTGAGTAAATTGTTTATGTTAATAAGGAATCTTTGCATCCTGTAGACCATAAAGTACAGAAAATAGTGTTGATTCTTCCCTTTTTGACTACTCTCTGCATTCCCAGCAAGTTGTATATGCCATTGTTACATGTTTAATATATTAAATCTTGATGTTGTGTACATTATTAGACCTTGCCAACAAAAAACATATAGAAGTATTATTTTTGGTTTTATACAACTCTATTGACTTATTTTATTTATTTTTTACTTCAGGCAGTCCTTAAGCGACATGAAATAAGTATCTCTTTTTAAAGAAATTATTGTCTAATCTTTTATTATTTTCTTCATACTGATTTCTGAATGTGTAATTTTTCAGATAAAGAAGGTATGCCATTTTTAATGTACTTTTTATGGTTTGCCTAATTGATTCCCAGTGATGCAAAAAATATTATTTTGTCTCAACTTTACAGTGCATATATATTTTTTTACATCCCTGAATTAGGTATGTGGAAATGGTTTGTCAGCCTAAGACTGAATTTGTTTAATGATTCAGAAGGTCAATTTTTTAAATATATTTTTTATATTTCTGTTGTGAATTGTTTCTGTTTTTGCCCATTTTAAAGTTTCTATTATTTTTTTCTCTTTTTCAAAGTAAAATTTTGTGTTATATTTTTAAAATGTTTTCTGTTAATTTGTAAATAATTAAAAAAAGACACATGTACATAAAGAGAAAATACTTCAGTAATTTCATTTCTCTATTTTTTAATTTTTCAATTTTTTATTTAAATTTCAGTTAGAGTTAGGATGGTGGAGAAGTAGGGGGACTGAGATTTACCTCATCCCTCAAACACAGTTGTACTGAGGTCAGAACACTTGGAACACCCAGGAAACCAATTTGCGGAGTGACAGAAGATTCTCCACATGTGGAGCGAGACAGTTTGGTGGGACAGAGGCACATGTGTGTGAATTGAGGGAAATAAAACAGAATGGGCAGGGAGGGAGACAAAATGGAGAGAAGGAGAAGCTGTGGATTGCAGTATTGACTTAGGACAAGAAACAAACCTCTTCAGACCATGAATTGGAGAAAGAGAAATACAGAGAGTGCCAGTCTCTACTTTGTAAACAGCCTTAGGAGCTAAAGATCAGTGTTTTCAGAAGCACATTACTTTCTCAGACTGAAGCCACTACCATGTGTGTGTGCCTGGGCGTGGGGATCCAGTGCCAGGTAGTGGTAATAATCTCTTTTTATTATGTAAAATTTACATCCAACTTAGCATATAGGGCAACAATGATTTCAGGAGTAGATTCCTTAATGCTCCTTACCCATTTAGCTCATCATCCCTCCCACAACCCCTCCAGCAACCCTCTGTTTGTTTTCTATATTTAAGAGTCTCTTATGTTTTGTCCCCTTCCTTGTTTTTATACTATTTTTACTTCCCTTCCCTTATGTTAATCTGTTTTGTATCTTAAATTCCTCATATGAGTGAAGTCATATGATATTTGTCTTTCTCTGACCAATCTCGTTTAGCATAATACCCTCTAGTTCCATCCATATAGTTGCAAATGGCAAGATTTCATTCTTTTTGATTGCCGAGTAATACTCCATATATATGACACATCTTTATCCATTCATCAGTCAATGGAGATTTGGGCTTTTTGGCTTTGGCTATTATTAATAGTGCTGCTATAAACATTGGGGTGCATGTGCCCCTTCAAAACAGCACATCTGTATCCCTTGGATAAATACCTAGTAGTGCAATTGCTGGGTAGTAGGGTAGTTCAATTTTTGATTTTTTGAGGAACCTCCATACTGTTTTCCAGAATAGCTTCACCAGTTTGCATTCCCACCAGCAGTGCTAAAGAGATATTCTTTCTCCACATCCTTACCAACATCTCTTGTTTCCTGAGTTATTAATTTTAGCCATTTGGACTGGTGTGATATGGTATCTCATTGAGACTTTAATTTGTATTTCCGTGATGATGAGTGATGTTGAGTTTTTTATGTGTCTGTTAATCATCTGGATGTCTTCTTTGGAGAAGTGTCTATTCATGTCTTTTGCCCATTTCTTCACTGGATTATTTGTTTTTTGGGTGCTGAGTTTGATAAGTTCTTTATAGATTGTGGATACTAACCCTTTATATGGTAAGTTATTTGCTAATATCTTCTCCCATTCTGTTGGTTGCCTTTTAGTTTTGCTGATTGTTTCCTTTGCTGTACAGAAGATTTTTATTTGGATGAGCTCCCAATGGTTCATTTGTGCTTTTGTTTCCCTTGTCTCTGCAGACATGTTGGCTAAGAAGTTGCTGCGGCCGAGGTCAAAGAGGTTTTTTCCTGCTGTCTCCTCTAGCATTTTGATGGCTTCCTGTCTTACATTTAGGTCTTTCATCCATTTTGAGTTTCTTTTAGTGTACAGTGTAAGAAGGTGGTCCAGGTTCATTCTTCTGCATGTTGCCGTCCAGTTTTCCAAGCACCACTTGCTGAAGAGACTGTCTTTATTCCATTAGATATTCTTTCCTTCTTGGTTAAAGATTAGTTGGTCATACATTTGTGGGTCCATTTCTGGTTTCTCTCTTCTGTTCCATTGATGTGAGTGTCTGCTTTTGTGCCAGTACCGTACTGTCTTGATGATTACAGCTTTGTAATACATCTTGAATTCAGTCCAGGGTGCCTGGGTGGCTCAGTCAGTTAACCATCAGACTTTGGCTCAGGTCATGATCTCACGGTTCATGAGTTCGAGTCCTGCATTGAGGACAGCCTAGAGCCTGCTTCAGATCCATGTCTCCCCCTATCTCTGTTCTTCCCCTGTTCACACTCAGTCTCTCTCTCTCTCTTTCTCTCTCTCTCTCTCTCAAACATAAATAAAGATTTTAAAAATTAAAAAAAAAAAGACTTTGGGTTTTGAATTCCACCCATGCATCAAGGAAGTGTGGGAGAACTATGGAGCAGGGAAAGCCTCCCACCTGTGCTACTCTGTGAGAGCTGCCTGAATAGTGCGGTTTGAGACACCTGGTCTGGGGAGGAGAGATTGGGATATTCCATTTTTCTCCCCATCACCAAAATGGTGGGCCTTCAAGAAACAGGAAAGTGGTCCCCAGTGAAGGTGGGACATGTTTACACCAAACCCCAGCCATCTGTGCCTGGAAACCGCTTATCTACTGGTGTGGGACTGACACTGAGTGAACGGATGGCCTCTTCTCCAGACGAACACAACCACCAGTCCCAGGCACCAACCGACAACTGTCCTGCAGTTTTGTATGTTAGCCTGTTTTTTTCTCTTTTCTTTCCTTTTCTTCTCTTTCCTCTTCTTTTTCTTTCTACATTCTTCTTTCTTTTCCCTTTGAAATCACGCTCATAGTTTCTGATTTGATTTTTGGTCAATTCTTATTCTCTCTATATATATTTTTTTTCTTTCCTTCTTTGCTTTATTTGTTTGTTTCTCTTTCCTCTCCTTTCTATTTCTACCTTCTTTTTTTCCCTTTGAAATCAGGCTCATAGTTTCTGATTTGATTTTTTGGTCAATTCTTACTATATATATATATTTTTTTTCCTTCTTTGCTTTGTTTGTTTGGTCAGGCATTTTCACTGTATTCTGTTTACACCTTTGCTATATCTCTTTCTTCTTTATTTTCCTTTCACTCTCTCTGGATTTATCCTTATAGTTTCTTTGATTCACTGCTCAGTCTTTTTTTCCCTCTCCTTTTATTTTTCTCTTTGTATGGAATCAGGTCCCCTGCCCTTTCTTTTTATGCAAAGTTACTTCAGTAAACAAATCAAAGCACACCTGATGGAAGATCTAAACAATCCACCACTAAGAATAAAGAAAAGCTTTGTAGAAGACTTACCAGTGGGATATAGCAGCCAAATATGCAACAATAGAGTGCATGCAACACACTCCAAAAACACTTCCTGAAGTGCCAGGCTGACTGAATGATCCCTTTTTAAGATAATACTTCTCGCATGTGCAGGACACATAACAAACTGTTAAAATACATAAAAGGTAGAAATGTGACCAAAATGATGAAAAGGAAGAATTCTACTTATAGGAAATTCCAGGAAGAAATGACAACCAGAGAATTTCTCAAAACATATATAAACAATATTATCTGAACAAGAGTATAGAATAACAATAGTAAGACTAATAGCTGGCCTGAAAAAGAAAAAAAAAAAAAACATAGAAGACAGCACAGAATCTATTGCTGTGGAGATAAAAGACCTAAGACATGGTCACAGTGAATTAAGAAATGCTATAAATGAGATGAAAAATAAACTAGATACAGTGACAGCAAGGATGGAAGAAAAGATAAAATTATGAAAAGCGATGAAGCTGCAAAAAAAAAAAAGGGAAAGGACATAGATCTAGATCACGAGTGGAAAATTAGAGAACTAAGTGATTAAATGAAACAAAATAATATCTGTATCATAGCAGTTCCAGAGGAAGAATAGAGATAAAAAGGGGCAGAAGGTTTATTTGAACAAATTATAGCTGAGAACTTCCCTAGTAAGGGGAAGTAAACAGACATCCATGTCCAAGAGGCACAGAGAACCCCCTTAAAAATCAACAAAAACAGGTCACCACCACAACATATAATAGTGAAACTGGCAAAATACAAAGATAAAGAGAAATTTGTGACAACAGCTAGGGACAAATGAGCCTTAAACTACAAGGGTAGACACATAAGTGTAGTGGCAGACCTGTCACTGAAACTTGACAGAGTATAAGGGAGTGGCAGGAAATATTCAATGTGCTGAACAGGGAAAATATACAGCCAAGAATTCTTTATCTAGCAAGACTGTCATTCAGAATAGAAGGAGAGATAAAGGTTGTCTGAGACAAACAAACACTAAAGGAATTCATAAACCAGGCCTGCAGGAGATCCCAAGGGGGGACTCTGTTAATGGACAGGAACAAAGACTACAAAGGACCAGCAACATCACCACAAGCACAAAACCTACAGATAACACAATGACACTAAATCCATATCTTTCAACATTAAATCTGAATGTCAAAAGACATAGGGTGTCAAAATAGATATAAAAAAAATAAGATCCATCTATGTGCTTCCTGCAAGAGATTCATTTTATGTATTTATTTTTCAATGTTTATTTCTGAGAGAGAGAAAGAGAGAGAGAGAGACAGAGCATGAGCAGGGGAGGGGCAGAGACAGAGGGAGACACAGACTCAGAAGTAGGCTCCAGGTTCTGAGCTGTCAGCACAGAGCCCAACACGGGCTCCAACTCAGAACAACGAGATCATGACCTGAGCTGAAGTCAGATGCTTAACCGACTGAGCCACCCAGGAGCCCCAAAGATTCATTTTAGACCTGAGGAAGTCTGCAGATTGAAAGTGAAGGGATGGAGAACCATATAGCATGCTGCTGGATGTCAAAATAAAGCCAAAGTAGTCATACCAGACAAACTAGATTTTAGCACAAAGACTGTAATAAGAGATGAAGAAGGGCATTATATTATAAATAAGGGGTCTATCCATCAGGAAGAGCTAACAATTGTCAATGTTTATGCCTCCAACATCAGACACCCAAATATATAAATCAATTAATCACAAACATAAATAAATGTATAGATATAAAACCATGATTATAAGGAATTAATAGTTCACTTAGAGCAACGGAGAAATCATCTATGTAGAAAATCTGGGAAAAAATTGGACAAATTCCTAGACATTCACACCCTACCAAAACCCAAAGGGGGAGAAACAGAAAATTTGAACAGACCCATAACAAGAGAAAAAATTGAATTAGTTACCAAAAATCTCCCAACAAATAAGAGTCCTGGGCCAGATAGCTTCTCAGGGGAATTTAAGCAGAGTAAATACCTATTCTTCTCAAAAATAGAAATGGAAGGAAAGCTTCCAGACTCATTCTATAAAGTCAGAATTACCTTGATTCCCAAACCAAAGATGCCACTAAAAAGGAAAACTATATACCAATATGCATGATGAACATGGATGAAAAATTCTCAACAAGATCCTAGCAAATTAAATTCAACATTATATTAAAATAATTATTTACCATGATCAAGTGGGATTCATTCCTGGGCTGTAGGGCTGGTTCAATATTCACAAATCAATCAAGGTGATAATTCACATTAATGGAAGTAAGGATAAGAATCATATGATCCTTTCAAGATGTAGAAAAAGCATTTGTCAAAATACAGCATCCTTTCTTAATAAAAACCCTCAAGTAAGTTGGGACAGAAGGAATGTACCTTAACATCATAAAAGCCATATATGAAAGGTCCACAGGTAATATCCTCCATGGGGAAAAACTGAGAGATTTCCCCCTTAGATCAAGAACACTACAGGGATGTTCACTCTCACCACTGTTGTTTAACATAATGTTGGAAGTCCTAGCCTCAGCAATTAGACAACAAAATAAAACAAAAGCCATCAAAATTGGAAAAGAAGTCAAATTTTCACTCTTTGCAGTTGACATGATACTCTACATGGATAATCCAGAAGACTCCTTCAAAGAACTGCTAGAGCTGATACATGAATTCAGCAAAGTCACAGCATATAAAATCAATGTACACAAATAAGTTGCATTTCTATACACCAATAATGAAGCAACAGAAAGAGATATCAAGGAACTGATCCAATTTACATTTGCACCAAGAACCATAAAATATTTAGGAATAAACCTAACCAAAGAAATAAAAGATCTGTACCCTGAAAATTATAGAAAACTTATGAAGGAAATTGAAGACGACACAAAGAAATGGAAAAACATTCCATGCTCATGGATTGGAAGGAAAAATATCATTAAAATATCTATACTACCCAAAGCAATCTACACATTCAATGCAATCCCTATCAAAATAGCACCAGCATTCTTCACAGAAGTATAACAAAAAATTCTAAAATTTGTATGGAACCACAAAAGACCTTGAGTAGCCAAACTAACGTTGAAAAAGAAAACCAAAACTGGACACATCACAATCTTGGACTTTAGCCTCTACTACAAAGCTGTAATCATCAAGACAGTATGGTATTGGCACAAAAACAGACACATAGTCCAATGGAATAGAATAGAGAACCCAGAAATTGACCCAACTAATTTTTGACAAAGCAGGAAATAATATCCAATGGAAAAACGACAGACTCTTTAGCAAATGGTGCTGGGAAAACCGGACAGCAACGTTTAGAAGAATGAAACTGAGTCACTTTCTTACACCATATATCTATCATCTGTATCTCTATCTCTATCTATCTCTATCTCTATCTCTATCATCATCTCTGTCATCTCTATCTCTATCTCTATCATCTCTCTCTCTCTCTCTCTCTCTCTCTCTATATATATATATATATATATCCAAAATGGATGCAAGAGCTAAATGTAAGCTGGGAAACCATCAAAATCCTACAGAAGAGAACAGGCAGCAACCACTTTCACCTCAGCCACAGCAACTTCTTACTTGACATGTCTCTGAAGGCAAAAGAAACAAAAGCAAAAATGAACTATCAGGACCTCATCAAGATAGAAAGTTTCTGTACAGCAAAGGAAATGATCAACAAAACTAAAAGGCAACAGATGGAATGGAAGAGATATTTGCAAATGACATATCGGATAAAGAGTATCTAAAATCTATAAAGACCTTACCAAACTCAACACCTGAAAAACAAATAACCCAGTGAAGAAATGAGAAGACATCGATAGACACTTTTCCAAAGAAGACATCCAGATGGCAAACAGACACATGAAAATATGCTCAACATAACTCATCATCAGGGAAATACAAATCAAAACCACAATGAGATACCACTCACACCTGTCAGAATGGCTAAAGTGAACAACTTAAGAAACAACAGATGTTGGCGAGGATGTGGAGAAATGGGAACCCCCTTGCATGTTGGTGGGAATGCAAACTGGTACAGTCTCTCTGGAAATTAGTGTGTAGGTTCCTCAAAAAATTAACGATAAAATTACCCTATGACCCAGAAATAGCACTACCAAGAATTTATACAAAGGATACAGGACACTGATTCAAAGGGGCACACGCACCCCAATTTTTATATTAGCGCTATCAACAATAACCAAATAATGGAAAGAGCCCTAATGTCCATCAACTGATGAATGGGTAAAGAAGATGTGGCATATATGCATAATGAAATACTACTTGTCAATGAAAAAATGAAATCTTGACATTTGCAACAACTTGGATGGAACGAAAGATATTATGCTAAGCAAAATAAGTCAGAGAAAGACAGATATATGATTTCACTCATATGTACAATTTGATAAACTTAACAGTGACCATATGGTAAGGGAAGGAAAAATAAGATGCAAACAAAGAGGGAGGCAAACATAAGAGATTCTTAAATACCAATAACAAACAGGGTTGATGAGGGTAGGAGGGTCTGATATCTGATCGGAATTGTAGGTCTCACACTCATTGGCTATGTGATGTGCTACAAGGCACTTAACTCTGTCCAACTTAGTTGTCTCCTCTTTAAAATGAGGATACGGATGGGAACATCATAGGCTGCCTAAAAAGACAATAAGAGCTAATTGCCTAACACTGTTTAGGTAATTAACAAACAATAAATAATATCATTTCAATCTATTCTAATAGTCATAAGGCCCATTTAACATTATTTTTTTCCTTTTTTTCCCTGAAGAAAAAAATATTCTTTATAATATGGTCTTTCTTTTAAAAATATAGTAACGTCAATATTTCCTTTCCCTTTATCCCCACAGCCTCTGCCTTGGTTTAGAATTTCATCGACTCTCATTTACGCTATTTCAGGAGCCTAGTAACTGGTCTCCCTGGCAACAGTTTCCACTCTACTCATTGCCTAAGGACTGATTTTCTTCCCTTGCTTCTCAACCACTCCTATTATTTTATCTTCCCCATCAAATGAATTTCAATGCCACACTCATAATACATGTTATAGTATTGTTTATGTGCCTGGTTAATCCTTTTTGCATATGAATAAATGTTTCTTCAGTAGTTGAAATTATGGCATTATATAATTTCTATTCCAATTTTCACCTCGCAATAATTTCACGAGCCCTTTCCTGACTGCCAGAGAACACTAATAATTATTTTTCTAGTCAACATGTAGATTCATGAGCGAAAAAAAAGCATTATTCAATTAATTATTATTCATTGTTAAAAACATAGCTTATTTCCAATTCTTCGGGTTATTTTAAATTAAGTTACATTGAGAGTCTGGGTATGCATTGTTATTTTCTTTATTTTTGACTGACTTCATTGTAAGATATATTCTACTGGGATAGTGTCATTGGGGAAAAGAGAATATTTTACGGTGTTTGTGATGTCAGCTGCTTTCCTAATGTAATTGTTTAATTCCACTAAGCCATCTTGTATATTATTAAGTCATTTTGCTACAACACATACAAGGCAAATTATCACTTAAACCAATTTTGTGTTTAAGGATTGAAAATTTTTCTTAACATAATGATTATAAATTGGAATCTTTGCTTTAGTTTAATTATTAACAAGGTTCAAATTATCTACATTTCACTGTGTATGTATAATTTGGAGCATAACTATTCATATAATTTGATTATTTATTACTTATTTATTGTTATAGTCACTAGGAACACTTGATTAAGGGAGAAAGCAATGTTCCTGTAATACTTCTTGCAATGTTTCTTTTTAGTTTTTGTTGTTTTGTCATTGTTGATGGTGGTGAGCTTAGTTCTTTGTGTTTCCTCATATAGACTTTAGTGTCATTTAATGCTCTGAGATTCATTTTTTTCTTTGTTAAACCTTCCTTACTATCTCTGTAAAGCTTTATTGAGGTATAATTGACATACAAAAAATGCACATATGGAATGTATACATGTTGATGATCTTGGACATATGCATACAACCATAATGACGTCACCACAATCAAGATATTAAACATATCCATTACCTCCAAAATTTTCCATGTGTCCTTTTGTGGTGTGTGTGTGTGTGTGTGTGTGAGCATACACATATAGTAAGAACACTTAACATGATATATATCCTCTTAACATATTTAAAATGTTTAACACCATATTGTTAATGATAAGTATTATACATCAGATCTCTAGAACTTCTTGATCTTGCATAACTGAAATTTTATTATCATTGAACTGCAACTCAGCTTTTACCCTTTCCCTCATTTTCTGGAAACACCATTCTATTCTTTGCTTCTATGAGTTTGACTATATTCTATACCCTGTAAAATTAGAATCCTGTAGTATTTCTCCTTATGTTACTTGCTTATTTCATATAGAATATTGTCTTCTAGATTCATCCATGTTGGTGCAGATAATAGGATTTCCTTTTCTCAAGGATCAGTAATATTCCATTGTAGATATATACCACGTTTTCTATATATATTTGATAATAAAAATTTAGTTCTGTTTTATAATTTTTTAAGTTTGTTTATTATGAGAGAGAGAGAGACAGAGAGAGAGACAGAGAGAGAGAGAGAGAGAGAGAGAGCATGATCAGAGGATCAGAGAAAGAGGGAGAGAGAATCCCAAGCCGGTTCCACACTGTCAGTAGAGAGTCCAACATGGAGTTTGAACTCAGAAACTGTGAAATCATGACCTGAACCAAAATCAGAAGTGTGACACCTAACCAACTGATCCACCCAGTCACCCTGAAAATTTGGTTCATTTTTATGTCTTGGTTATTGTGTACAATGCTGCAATGAATATGGGAGTGCAAATATTTCTTCCAAATCAGGATTTCAGTTCTTTGGATACAAATCCAGAATGGAATTTCTGGATCATATGATAGTTCTATACATTAATAATGAACTATGTTAAAAGAAAGTTAAGAAAAACAATGCCATTTAGGAATAAACTTAAGGAAGCAAAAGACTTGTACACTGAAAACTTTAAAAAACTGGTGAAGTAAATCAAAGAGGACACAAATTAGTGGAAATACACTACATGTTTATGGATTGAAAGAATTAATATAGTCAAAATGTGTATAATACTCAAATAGATCTACAAATTCAATGCAATTTCTGTCAAAATCCCAATGACAATTTTCACAGAAAAAAAATCCTAATTTTCATATGGAACCACAAATGACCCTGAATAGTCAAAACAATCTTGAGAAAAAAGAACAATGCTAGAGCCATCACACTTCTTAATTTCAAAATATATTACAAAGCTATATTAATTAAAACAGCATATTACCTACATAAAGAAGTAACATTGGCAGAAAGACCAATGGAATGGAATAGAGAAACCAGAAAAAAACCCACATATGTCGTCAGCTAATTTTCAACAAGAATACCAAAAACACACAGTGGGGAAAAGCTAGCATCTTGAACAAATGGTGCTGGAAAAACTAGATATTCACATGTCACAGAATGAAATTGAACCCTTATCTTACACCATATGCACAAGTCAGATAAAAATGGATTGAATATTAAATGTAAGACCTGTAGCTATAAAACTGTATGAACAAAAAAAGGGCACCTGCGTAGCTAAGTCATTTAGGCATCTAACTCAATATTGGAGTAGGTCAACATCCAATCAGATCAATATCGGATCAGGTCAGTTGTGAGACTGAGCTTGGCAACTAGCTCTGTACTGACAGTGCAGAGCCTGCTTGGGATTCTCTCTCTCTCTCTCTCTCTGCCCCTCCCCCACTTACACTTTTTTCTCTTTCAAAACACATAAACATAATTATCAAACAAACAAACAAAAAAAGAGATGACTCTTTATTTCAGCACAGGTTGTGGGATTGAGCCCTGTGTCGAGCTCCATGCCGAGAATGGAGTCTGCTTAGGATTCTCTCTCTCTCTCAATCTCTCTCTCTCTCTCTCTCTCTCTCTCTCTCTCTCTCTCTCTCCCTTCCTGCCCTTCTGCCCTACACATATTCTCCCTCCTTCTCAAAGAAAGAAAGAAAGAAAGAAAAGAAAGAGGAGAAAATTTATTGACATTGGTATTGGCAATGATTTCTTGGATTTGCTAACATATACAAAATAAATCCAAAGATTAAGGGAGACTACATTAAACTAAAAAAAAAATCTGTGCAAAAAGCAAAAAATCAACTGAATGAAAAAAACAAACAAACTAGGAATGGGAGGAAATATTTGCAAACCATTCCCATGGTAAAGTGTGACTATTCAAAATATATAAGACTTTCCTACAACTCAGCACCAAATAAATAAATAAATAAATAGATAAACTTAAGTTTTAAAAAACTTCAATTGTAAAAATAAACAAGACTTAAAATGGGAATTTTTCCCCCAAAGAAGACACTCAAATGTCCACCAGGTATATGAAAAGGTGTTCAACATAATCATCAGGGAAATGTAGACCAAAACCATAATCTGATATCACCTTACACTTGTTAGGATTATTATTATAAAAAAAAAAGATACCAAGTGTTGGTGAGGAATGTGGGAAAATTATAACTCATACAGTGTTGGTGGGGATGTAAAATGGTGCAACCCACTATTGAAAATAATGTGGAGGGTCTTCCTTAATATCTTTTGGCACAATTATAGAAAGAAGGCAGTAAAAGAATAAGAGCAAGATAATGGGTTCTGTGTCAGATATGATTTCTTTGTATTGAATCTATACCTTCTGCAGAGTCAGGTACCCTAAGAGAGACCCTGTCCTTGTATATCACTGAGTTAGACACATTGTTCTGAGATTACTTGAAGAAATAGTATTGCACAAAGCCTGTAGTCAATAGACACCACTTTTAGGCTTTATTTCCTCTTTCCTGTTTAAGTGCTACATAACATTGAAAACACAGGTATATCAGGCACAGCTCAGGTCATGATCTCACCATTTATGAGTTTGAGCCCCTTGTTGGGCTCTGTGCTAACAGCTCAGAGCCTGGAGCCTGCTTCAGATTCTGTGTCTCCCTCTCTCTCTCTCTCTCTCTCTCTCTCTGCCCCTTACCTGCTTGCACTCTGTGACTCCCTCTCTCAAAAAATGAATAAAAACATTTAAAAATATGTTGAAAGAAGGTACAGAACATCATGCTCTAGAGTATGGTGATTTACAAAGGTAAATTCCAGTGGGGATATTATTAACAAATACAAGCAGGATTTAGGACTTAGAATGTCTTTGGACATTCTGGAGTGAAAAAAAGGAGCCTAGAGATGCATAGAGAATGAAACAAAATAAGTTAGAAAAAACAAGCTTCATGAAGATAGTCCCACAGAAGCATCATCCTGATCTCAGAAATATCATCTCTACTTCTCCTGATCCCAAGAGAAACACATGTATCTAGGGACCTGGGCAGGGACCTGCTGTATGTTTTGCCAAGGAAGAATATGAATGTTTTGTCATGGGCTGAGTGTCGACTTTGCCTATATTTTGTTAAATGTATCCTTAAGTATTTTATATTTGTGGATGCTTTCATAAATATTTTTTCATTTAATTTTTAAACTTTTTGTTTCTAGTATATAGATGTACAAATAATTTTATTTAAAATTGAGATGACTGTATATTTACAAAAGTTATAAGAAATAATACATACAGAGATTGTGTATCCTTTACCATTTCTCCTTACAGCATCGTAAATAATTATACTGCGACATCAAAACCAAGGTATTCACACTGACACAATCAAGACACAGAACATGTTTACCACCACAAGGATCTTTCATATTGCTTTTTACAGCTTCCATTTACCTACCTCCCCACACCCCTCTTTAACCACTAGTAACCACTAATCTGTTCTCCATTTCTATACTTTTTCCTATCTCAAAAATTTTATATAAAAATAATTATAGAATATGTAGTCCTTTGAGTGTGAATTTTTCAACCTAGTATAATCCTTTGTAGATACATCCAGTTTACTATGTGTATTAATATTTAGCACTTGCTGGAGGGGAGGGAGGTGGCAGCAGAGTAGGAGGGCCCTAAACTCAACTCATCCTACAAACACAAGATAACTAAAAAATAATTCTAAATACCCAAGAAATCAACCTGAAGACCAACAGAACAAACTCCACAACTAAAGGAAGACAAGAGGCCACATCGAAGAAGATAGGAAGTGTGGGTTGTTGGTTTAGAGGAGAAACAGATCACAGGTGCCGTGGATGGGAAGGAGTTATGGTCAGAAGAAGGGTAAGAGAGAAAGGAGCACACAGGAAAACATACAAGGAGAATGTTCCCCCAAATGCACTGGCTTGGAAAACAAGAGGGGTTGAATTTCCTGAGTTCTTACAACCAGTAGAGCTTAAAGCCTGGAGTTTTAAAAGTCAGTGGGTTTGGCGGAAACGGAGCCCAGAGGACACTGCATCTTCCTGGAGAGAAGGCAGACAAACAACCCAAGAGCAAGCAATGTGGAAACAGTGATCTGAAAAGCACTGGTGACACACAGTGGGGATATAATTCACTCCTCTTGTAACACACCCCAGAGAGACAGTCACAGAGACACAAAGGAGCTGATTGGCACAATTTCCCTGCTTTGGCCCTCAGCATAAACACAAAATCACCTGAAGGGAGCAGAGCAGCACCAACACAGGATGTCTAACTTGCATACACCAAGCCCCAACCCCTGTGTTCTGGTGGGACAATTCTTCTCAGTCACACTTTCCTTAGTCCCAACATGGTGGGCCTTTCCCTCAGAGATCAGCATAAACTCATGCTCATACCACATCTTCCAGCCAGAGTTCTGCAGGTCCTCGGTTCTGATGGAGATGGTGTCAGGCCTCATTTCACAAGCAGATCAGGGCACACCTAGTTAAAACTCACCACATTCACTCAAGGGACCAAACACTGCCTACAGCATGCAAGGAGAACCTCTAAGGATGACTGGCCTGAAGAATAGAGCAGCCAAACTACAACAGCACACACAGCACAACCTTGAAGAACCAGGCCCTTGACACTACTCTTCGTCATTAGGCCATTACTTTCAGAAGCAGGAGACATAACTGGTTTTTCTAACACAGAGGAGAAGGCACAGATTTAGACAAAATGCCAAGATGGAGGAATTTATCCTAAAGGAAAGAACAAGATAAAGCCATGGCCAAAGATCTAAACAAAACAGATATAAGTAACATGCCTGATGGAGATTTTAAAGCAACAATCCTAAGAATACTCACTGGGCTTGAGAAAATAACACAGAGACATATTAGTTAAAAAAGAATAATAGAGGGGTGTCTGGATGGCTCAGTTGGTTAAGTGTCCAACTTCAGGTCAGGTCATGATCTCATGGTTTGTGAGTTTAAGCCCCTAATCAGGCTTTGCACTAATAGTATAGAGCCTACTTGGGATTCTCTCTCTGTCCCTCCCCCACTTGCTCTCTCTCTCTCACTCTGTCTCTCTCTCTCTCAAAATAAATAAATAAAGTTTTAAAAATGAATCATAGATTTGTGGGTCTAGTTCTGGGGTTTCTATTCTATTCCATTGGTCTATGTGTCTGTTTTTGTGCCAATACCATGCTGTCTTGATGATTACAGCTTTGTAGTAGAGGCTAAAGTCTGGGATTGTGATGCATCCTGCTTTGGTCTTCTTCTTCAAAATTACTTTGGCTATTCGGGGCCTTTTGTGGTTCCATATGAATTTTAGGATTGCTTGTTCTAGTTTCGAGAAGAATGCTGGTGCAATTTTGATTGGGATTGCATTGAATGTGTAGATAGCTTGGGGTAGTATTGACATTTTGGCAATATTTATTCTTCTAATCCATGAGCTGGGAATGTCTTTCCATTTCTTTATATCTTCTTCAACTACCTTCATAAGCTTTCTATAGTTTTCAGCATACAGATCTTTTACATCTTTGGTTAGATTTATTCCCAGGTATTTTATGCTTCTTGGTGCAATTGTGAAAGGGATAAGTTTCTTTATTTGTCTTTCTGTTGCTTCATTGTTAGTGTATAAGAATGCAACTGATTTCTGTATATTGATTTTGTAGCTCCTTATCAGGGAAATACAAATCAAAACCACACTCAGATATCACCTCACGCCAGTCAGAGTGGCCAAAATGAACAAATCAGGAGACTATAGATCCTGGAGAGGATGTGGAGAAACGGGAACCCTCTTGCACTGTTGGTGGGAATGCAAATTGGTGCAGCCGCTCTGGAAAGCAGTGTGGAGGTTCCTCAGAAAATTAAAAATAGACCTACCCTATGACCCAGCAATAGCACTGCTAGGAATTTACCCAAGGGATACAGGAGTACTGATGCATAGGGGCACTTGTACCCCAATGTTTATAGCAGCACTCTCAACAATAGCCAAATTATGGAAAGAGCCTAAATGTCCATCAACTGATGAATGGATAAAGAAATTGTGGTTTATATACACAATGGAATACTACGTGGCAATGAGAAAGAATGAAATATGGCCTTTTGTAGCAATGTGGATGGAACTGGAGAGTGTGCTGCTAAGTGAAATAAGCCATACAGAGAAAGACAGATACCATATGGTTTCACTCTTATGTGGATCTTGAGGAACTTAACAGAAACCCATGGGGGAAGGGAAGAAAAAAAAAAGAGGTTAGAGTGGGAGAGAGCCAAAGCATAAGAGACTGTTAAAAACTGAGAACAAACTGAGGGTTGATGGGGGGTGGGAGGGAGGGGAGGGTGAGTGATGGGTATTGAGGAGGGCACCTTTTGGGATGAGCACTGGGTGTTGTATGGAAACCAATTTGACAATAAATTTCATATATTGAAAAAAAAGAATACAAAAAAAATGAATCATAGAGGAAGAGAGCACTAAATTAGATTAGAAACATGCCTCATGCAAAGAACAGCAAGCTGGAAGAAGCAGAGAAACGATTTAATGACCTAGAATACAAAGTAATGGAAAGTAATAAAGAACAAAAAAAAAAGAGAAAGCAGAATTATGAAACATGAAATAGACAGGGAATTCAGTGACTCCATTAAACATAATAATATTTATAATAGGAGTCTCAGAAGAAGAGAGAGAAAAGGGGACAAAATTTATTTGAAGAAATAAGAGCTGAAACTTCTCTAATCTGGAGAAGGAAGAGACATCCAGATGCAAGAAACACAGAGAACTCCCATCAAGATAAAAAATAGCAGTCCAACACCAAAACATATTGTACTCAAATTTGCAAAATATAGTGTTAAGGAAAAGATGATAAATCATCATGATAAAAGAAGTTCATCACTTCAAAGGAAAACCCATCAGCTAGCTGGAGATTTCTCAATTGAAATTTGGTAGGACAGAAGGGAGTGGCATGATATATTCAAGTTGCTGAATGGGAAAAATCTTCAGCCAAGAGTAGTATATCCATCAAGGCCATCATTCAGAATAAAAGATGAGATAAAGAATTTCCCAGACCAAAAACAAAAGCAACAACAACAATAACAACTAAAGGAGTTACTGACCACTAAATCAACCCTTCAAGAAGTATTAAAGGGGACTCTTTTACTGGAAAGGAGAGACCAAAAGTGGTAAAGACAAAAAAGAACCAAAGAAAATTTCCAGAAGCAATGACAAAACAGGCACAAATACGTACTATCAATAATAGTTTGAACATAAATGATCTAAACATGCCAATCAAAAGATATAAGGTGTCAAAGTGGATTAAAAAATATGATCCATCTTTATGCTGCGTACAAGAGACTAATTTTAGACCTAATGACAATGGTAGATTATAAGGGATGGGATGGATAATCATATATAATGAAAATAAAATACAAAAGAAAACCAGAGTAGCAATAGGTATATAGGACAAAGTAGACTTTAAAATAAAGACTTTAATGAGAGATGAAGAAGCAAACTATAGATTAATAAAAGGGGACAATTCAACAACAATATATAAAAATTGTAAATGTTTATGCATCCAACATTGGAGCACCCAAAATATATAAAACAGTTAATAACAAACATAAAGGAACTAATTGATAATAATATAACATCTCACTTACATCAATGGACAGATTATCTAAACAGAACATAAACAAGGAAACAATGGCTTTGAATGACACTGGATGAAATGGATTTAACAGATATATTCAGAACATTTCATCCTAAAGCAGCATAATACACATTTTTTTCAAGTGCACATGGGACATTCTGCAGAATAGGTCACATACTAGGTCACAAAACAGGCCTGAACAAATACAAAATGATTGAAGTCATACCACACAACTTTTCTGACTACAACACTGTGAAACTAGAAGTGAAGCACAAGAAAAAATATGTAAAGACCAAAAATACATGTAGGTTAAGCACCATGCTACAAACAATAAATGGGTTAACCAGGAAATCAAATAAGAAATAAAAAAATTCATTCAACAAATTAAAATGAAACCACAACAATCCAAAACCTCTGGGATGCAACAAAGTGGTTCTAACAGAGAAGAATGTACCAATACAGAACTACCTTAAGAAGCAAGAAAAATCCCAAATGAACAACCTAAGCTTACACCTAAAGAAGTTAGAAAAGGAAAACAAATGAAGCCTAAAGCAATCAGAAAAGAGGAAAGGTAAAGATTAGAGCATAAACAAATGATATAAAAACTAAATATATATATATAACAGATCAATGAAACCAGAAGATGGTTCTTTGAAAAAAATAATAAAATTGATAAACCTCTACCCAGGTAGAAATAAAAATCAAAACCAAAGAAATACAATTAATTATAAGAAAATATTATGAAAAAATGTCAACAAGTTGGACAATCTGGAAAAAATGGATAAGTTTCTAGAAGCACATAAACTACCAAAACTGAAAGAGGAAGAAATAGAAAACTTGAACAGATTGATAACCAGGGCAGAAAATGAATCAGTAATCAAAAATCTCCCAACAAACAAAAGTCCAGAGCCAGATGGCTTCACAGGAAAATTCTACCAAACATTAAAAAAAGAGTTGAAACATATTTTTCTCCAATTATTCTAAAAAGTAGAAAAGAAAACCTCCAAATTTATTCCATGAAACTAGCATTAGCCTTATACCAAAACTACATAAAGATTCCACTAATAGAGAGAACTAGAAGAAATATCCCTGATGAACATAGATGCAAAAATGCTCAATAAAATACTAGCAAACTGAATCCAACAATATATTAAAAAATATTCACCACGATCAAGTGGGATTTAGCTCTGAGTTTCAAGGGTGGTTCAATATTCACAAATCAATCCACATAATACAGCATATTAATAAAATAAATAATTAAGAATCATTTGCTCCTCTCTATATAATCAGAAAAAGCATTTTATAAAGTAAAATGACCATTCATGATAAAAACCCTCAACAAAATAGGTTTAGAGGGAACATACGACAACATAATAAAGGCCATATACAAAACACCAATAGCTAATATCATCCTCAATAGGGAAGAAAAGCTGAGACATTTCTTCTCCTTTCAGAAACAAGACAGTATTATACAACATAGTGCTGAAAGTCCTAGGCACAGCAATAAGACGACAAAAAGAAATAAAAGACATCCAAATCAGCTAGGAAGAAGTAAAAATTACACTATTTGAAGATGACATGATACTATGTATAGAAAACCCTAAGGACTCCACCACAAAACATCTAGAACTGGTTAACAAAGCCAGTAAAGTTTCAGGATAAAAAATCAATGTGCAGAAATGTGTTGCATTTCTATACAGCAATAATGAAGCAGCAAAAAGAGAAACTGAGGAATCTATCCCATTTACAGTTGCACTGAAACCCACAATATACCTAGGAGTAAACCTAACCAAAGGGATAAAAGACCTGTATCCTAAAAATTATAAAACACTGTTGAAAGTAGTTGAATGAGACACAAAGAAATGGAAAGACATTCCATGCTGATGGATCAGAAGAAAAATATTGTTAAAATGTGTATACCCCCAAAGCAATCTACACATTTAATGCAATTCCTATCAAAATATCCAGCATCATTGTTCTCCACAGAGCTAGAACAAACAATCCAAAAATTGTATGGAACCACAAAAGACCCTGAATAGCCAAAACAACCTTGCAAAAGAAAAGCAAAGATGGAGGCATCACAATTCCAGACTCCAAGTTTTATTACAAAGGGGTAGCAATCAAGAGTATGGTACTAGCAGAGAAATAAACACATGTATCAATAGAACAGAATATAAATGCCAGAAATGAGCTATATAATCAATTAATCTTCAACAAAGCAGGAAAGCCTAGTCAATGGGAAAAAGACAGTGTCTTCAAAAAATGGTTTGGGAACACTTGGACAGCAACATGCAAAATAATTAAACAGGACCACTTTATTACATTTACACAAAAACAAATTCAAAATGGATTAAAGACCTAAATGGGAGACAGGAAACCATCAAATCCTAGAGGAAAATACAGGCAGTAACCTCTTTGACATGGGCCATAGCAACTTTCTAGGTATATCTCCTGAGGCAAGGCAGAGCAAAGCAAAAATAAACAGGTGGGATTTAATGAAAATTAAAAGCTTCTGCACAAAGAAACAATTAATAAAACCAAAAAGCAACCTACGAAATGGGAGAAGATATTTGCAAATAACATATCTAATAAAGGGTTAGGGTTAGTATCCAAAATATATAAAGCACTTATAAAACTAACACCCCAAAATCAAATAATCCAGTGAAAAAATTTACTACAGTTATTTTCATACAGTTATGACTTAATACTTCATCTTTACATTTGTTTACATTTCTCTCAACTATGAATGGTGCTATGTATGGTCTGTAAGGTTTTGTGTATTTGTGTTTTGATAATTTTTAACATTTTATGATTGATTTGTATATATTTTATGGTAGTGAGTGATAAAATAAACTAGTATCTACATAAATTTTGTCTTCATGACATACCTTTTCCTCATTTTTTTTATGTTTCTAGGCTACACAATTTGCTAGGTTTTTAAAATATTTTTTACATATTTCTAAAAGATTTTCCAATATATTTATTGAAGAAAATCCATGTATAAGTGGATTCATGCAATTCAAATCTGTGTTGTTCAAGTGTCAACTCTCTTTGTAAACGCTTGTTATTGTCTTTTTTATTATAGCCATTCTAGTGGGCATGAAGTGGTATTTCATCATGGTTTTTATATATGTCCTTGATGACTAATAATATTGAGTATGTTTTCATATGCTTGTTGACCTTTTGTATATTTTCTTTGGAAAAATGTCTATTCAAATCCTTTGATCATTTTCAACCGAGTTGTCTTTTTATTTTTGATTTGTAAGAATTCTTTGTATTTTTGTTAATAGATTCTTAACTGATATATTATTTGAAAATATTTATTTCCATTCTTTGGATTGTCATTTTACTTTTTGATAGTGTACTTTGAATAACAGAGGGTTTTAATTTTGATGAAGTTCAATTTATGCTTTTTTGTAATATGTTGCTTGTGCATGTACTGTCATATTTATGACCTATGACCACATATGACCTGGCCTAATGTAAGGTTTTGAAGATTGACATCTGTGTCTTTTTCCTTATGGCTTTCTCTATTGTTGTTTTAGCTCTCACATTCAATCTTTCATAAATTTCAGTTTATTTAGTTACTTACTTTTATGGTATAAGATATGGGTCCAACTTCATTCTCTTGCATCTGGATATCCAATTGACCTCAGGCAAATTGTTGAAAAAACTATCCTTTTCCCATTGAGTTTTTTTTTTAATTTTTTTTCAACGTTTTTATTTATTTTTGGGACAGAGAGAGACAGAACATGAACGGGGGAGGGGCAGAGAGAGAGGGAGACACAGAATCGGAAACAGGCTCCAGGCTCTGAGCCATCAGCCCAGAGCCTGACGCGGGGCTCGAACTCACGGACCGCGAGATCGTGACCTGGCTGAAGTCGGACGCTTAACCGACTGCGCCACCCAGGTGCCCCACCATTGAGTTGTTTTAAAATTATTATTGAAAATAAAGTGAAGACAGGATATTATAAAAATTAAACTGGAAATAAACATAAAATAGAAAAACAATAGGTAAAATTAAGCAAAAAAAAAAGGTATTAATCTGAGATCTTTTTCCATTTTTAGTCATTTAAAGGTACATATTAGGGGTGCCTGGGTGGTTCAGTCGGTTAACATCCAATTCAATTTCGGCTCAGGTCATGATCTCACAGCTCCATGGGCTTGAGTCCTGTTTTGGGCTCTGTGCTGACAACGTGAAGCCCACTTGGGATTCTCTCTTTCACCCATTCTCTCTGTCCTTTCCTCTCTCTCCTTATCTCTCTCAAAGTAAATAAATAGACTTTAAAAAATAAATATATAAAAGTACATATTGGTATATATTTTCTCCTAGACGCTATTTTATTGCATCCCTAAGTTTTGGTATGATGTGTTTTCATTTTAATTTGTTTCTAAGTATTTTGTGATTTTCATTTTATTTTCTTCCATTACACATACATTATTTAGGAAAGTGTTGCTTAACCGTAAAATGTTTGTGACTTTCAAAATTCCCTTATGTAACTGACTTCTAATTTCATTCCATTTTGGTCGCATACTTTGTATGATTTCAATCATTTGGAATTCAATAAATATATTAAAATTGTTTTGTGAACTAACACATAGTCTTTTCTGGATTTCTAATTTGATTCCATTTTGATCTGAGTAAATATCCTTATAATTTCTTTCTTTTAAATTTATTAAGTTGTGTTTCATCATCCCAAAGGTGGTCTACATTGGTGAATGTTTCCTGTGTCCTTGAGAAGAGTGCATATTCTTCCATTACTGGGTGGGGTGCTCTGTGTATCTGTTATGTCTGGTTCGTTTGTAGTGTTTTCCAAGTGTTCTATCTCCATATTGTCTCTCATTTATTTTTCTTTCCATTACTGAAAGTGAGATATTGGTATCTCCAATTACTATTATTGGATCATCTAATCCTCCCTTTAATTCTCAGACCTTTTTTGTTGTTGTTGTCTGTTTTGTTTTTTGCTTCATGTATTTTGGGGCTCTGTTGTTATATGAATATATATTTTTTTGTTATTATGATGAATTAACTATTTATTATAAATAGCCTTATTTTTCTCTAGTACAAGTTTCATCTTAAAGACTGTTTCCTCAAATATTAGTCATATATTAGAACTCTAGCTCTGTTGTTGGATACATTTTCATTGGTATATCTTTTTCCACCTTTTGACTTTCAACCCAATTCATTTATGTCTTTGAATCTAAACTATGTCTCTTATAGAGAGCATATACTTATTTTTGTATTCATTCCTCCACTACCTACCCCTTATTTTGAGTTTCTAATTAATTTATATTTCATGATATTACTGGTCATGTAGGATTTACAATTGCTAATATATTGTTTTCTTTATGTCTTATTTCTGTTTTTCTTCCTTTATTCCTCCTTAAAGTTGTAAAATTTATTTTGTATTAAGTAGATATTTTCTAGCGTATCATTTTAATTACCTTGCCATTTTTTATTATACATTTTAAGTTATGTTCTTAGTGGTTGCCTTGAGGATTACAACTAACAGCTTAATTTATGACAATATAGCATAGATTAATACAACTTAGTTTCAATGGTATATAAGCATTTTGCTCCTTTATAGCTCTGTTATCTTCCCATATTTCATGCTGTTATTAACTTACAAATTACACCTTTATACTTTTTAATTCCATCAATACATATTTATAATTTTATTAGGTTGCCTTTTTAGTTAGGAGAAAAAAATATTTACAGACAACAAATACATTTATTTGTCTTCTATTCTCAAGGTAGTAACTTTATTGGAGCTCTTTATTTTGTCGTATGGATTTGAATTACTGTCTAATGTCCTCTTAGTTTGACTTCCTGGAAACCATTTAGTATTTATGGTAGATCAGGTTTATTAATAATAACTCTTCTTAATTTTTGTTGTCGGTGGTGGTGGTGGTGTTTGTTTGATCTAGGAAGGTCTTAATTTCTTTACCATTTTAAAGAATAATTATGTTGAATATAGAACTCTTGGTTGACAGTCTTTTATCCATTGGATACTCTTTGCTGCTTTGTCAAAGATTAATTGACCATATAGTTGTGAGTTTATTTTTGGGTTTTCTATGATCCATGTGTCCATTTTTGTGCCAGTACTATACTGTCTTGATCACCACAGCTCTGTGATTTTAAAGAAATAAGACGGTGTTGGAGAACAAATGAGATTTTTCTTTTCTTTTGTTCAAGTAATCTTGGTTCAAGCATAAAGTTGAGGAGAAAGTGACCTAAATGACTCATGTTATATTTCAGGGAACAAATAGCATTATGTTCCCCAGTGAACTGAGAGATATTTTTCTACCACTCCAATATGCCCACTCACCATTCAGTATGAGGGTCAGACAGGGAGAGAGAAAGAATTGCCCCTTTTGAGGAAGTGGGTGTATGAATACTGTGTATCATCATTTCTCTACAAGAAAGATAAGGGAGTCAACTCTTACCTTAAAGAATGCCCAGAGAAAAAAGCAGTAGTGAAGTTAGATGGTGCCTACACAAAGGAATTTTGGCATTTTCCCTGATTAGATAATTGATAAGCCACTGGACATGTTAGCTGCACTATTTTCCTATTGATGCTAATACAACAGGGAGTTTGTACATTTCATCTAAGTTGCTGAATTTATCTAACATGTAATTTTAAAATATTAATGTACTATCCTTTTTTTTATTTGCAGGGTGTTTGATAATATACTAACTTTTACTTTCTGAAATTAGTAATTTGTGTCTTCTTTTTATGATTTTCTTATTGGTAAACTTCTCAATTTTATAGATCTTTCTAAAAGATTTGTAATTGAAACCTTGCCACTAAGAAAAAAATGCCCCAGCCAGATAACTTCACTGATGAATTTTATAAAGTTTGAGAAAAGTATTATATTGGGGCGCCTGGGTGGTTCAGTTGGTTAAGCATCCTACTCTTGGTTTCAGCTCAGATCGTGATCTTGCAGTTTGTGAGTTTGAGCCCCACGTTGATCTCTGCACTGACAGTGTGGAGTCTGCTTGGGATTCTCTCTCTGTCTTACCCCCCCTCTCAAAATAAACAAACTTTAAAAAAAAAGAAAAATATTATATCAATTCTACCAAAACTTTAATTGAAAACTAAATAGAAAACTTTTTTTCAGTGTATCTTTTCATACTAGGATTTCCTTGGTAACATAATCAAAGAGGGATATTACAAGCAAAGACTAATTTCTTCATGAATGTAGATATAAAAATTCTTAATAAGGGGCGCCTGGGTGGCTCAGTCGGTTGAGTGTCCGACTTCAGCTCAGGTTATGATCTTATGGTCCAGTCCATGAGTTTGAACCCTGCATTAGGCTCTGTGCTGGCAGCTCAGACCCTGAAGCCTGCTTCAGATTCTGTGTTTCCCGCTCTCTCTGCCCCTCTCCACTCTCTCTCTCTCTCTCTCTCTGAAAAATAAGTAAACAGTAAAAAAATATTTTCTTTAATTTTTTGTGTAAATCTTTATTTATTTTTGAGAGAGAGAAACAGAGCGTGAGCAAGGGAGGAACAGAGAGAGAAGGAGACACAGAATCTGAAGCAGGCTCCAGGCTCCAAGCTGTCAGCACAGAGCTCGACCTGGGGCTCGAGCCCACGAACTTCGAGATCATGACCTGAGCCGAAGTCAGACACTTAACCTACTGAGCCATCCAGGCGCCCCTACATTAAAAAATGCTTAATAAAATATTATCGTATTAAATCTGGCAATGTGTGCAGAATGTAAAAAAAAAAAAAATGACCTGGTAAAAATTTCGCAAGTTAGTTTTAATGTTAAACAGTCAATCAGTATAAAGAAATGTTAATCAATATAATTTGCCATATTTATAGAATAAAGGAGAACCATTATATAACAATCTCAAGAGATATGAAAAGATCATTTGGCAAAATTTTAAATCCATGCATGATAAAACTCTCATCAAATAAGGAGTAGAAAATAACTTACTAAAACTGATAAAAGTCATGTAAGACAAACCTGTATCTTAAATTATACCTAATGATAAAAGACTGAATGCTTTCTTCCTAGTTTTAGTAATATGACAAGGATTTCCACTTTGACCTTTTCTATTTAACATTATACTGGAGGTTCTAGATAGTGCAACAAGAATAATATATATATTATATATATATATATTCTTAAGAATAAATATATATAATATAATTTATAATATATATAATATTATAATATATAATATTATATTTATTATAATATTTATATTATATATAAATATATAATATCAATATATATTAAAAATTAAAAATAATAATATATATTCTAAATATATAAATATATTATATTTAACTATAATAATTTATATTATATATTATAAATTATATATAAATTCAATTATAATAAATTATAATTAATTTATATATAAATATAGAAATATATATAATATTAATATATATTCTAAATATATAAATATATATCTAAATAATATATATTCTAAATATACAATATTAATATATATTCTAAATATATAATATATATTCTAAAGATATATATTCTATATATAATATGGAATATATATTTTAAATATATATTCTATATTATAAAGAAAGATAATTGTCTTTGTTTACAGATATGATCATGTACATAGAAAATCTTATGGAAACTACTTAGAACTTAGCAAAGTGAACTTAGCAAATAATAATAAATGAACTTAGAAAAATTGTAAAACACAGCAAGGACAAGATGAGTTCAACAGATGAATTGAGGAAATAGAGAGAAAAATCAGTGAAGTTGATGACAGAGTAATAGAAATTACCTAATCAGAACAATAGGGAGCAAATAGACTAAAAAATAAATTAATAATATAATATAATATAACATAATATAATATAATATAATATAACATAACATAACATAATATAATATAATATAATAAATATAATATAATATAATATAATATAACATAATATAATGGAATGGAATAAAATCAAATAAACTGAGCCTCAGGGACCTGTGGAAGTATAATAAAAGACCTATATTTATATTTTAGGATTCCAAAAGGAGAGGAGAAAGAGAGCAGGACTGAAGAAAGAAATAATAACAGAAAACTCCCTAAATTTGGCAAAAGACATAAACATAAATATTAAAGAAGCTGAATGAACTCCAGGATGAAGAAGGAAATGAACACTAAGTTACATCACAGAACAACTGCAGAAAACTAAATACAAAGAAAACATGAAAGCAGACAGTGAGAAAGCTATCTTAGCTATAGAAGAGGAAGAGTTTGAGTAAGAGTCGAAATCTCAACCGAAACTGTGGGGAACTGAAGGACGTGCCATAGCATTTGTCAAATTCTGAAAGAAAAAGACTGCCAACCTAGAACTTTATATGTCCTAAAAATATATTTCATCAATGAAGGGGAAATCAAGACATTTAAGATGAAGGAAAAATAAGATAATTCATCACCATTAGATGTACAGTAAATGAATGGCTGAATGAAGTTTTATAAATAGAAAATAAAAAATGAGGGAAGGAATGTGGAGCATCATGAAGAAGAAATAACAGTAAGAAAAACATGAGTAAATAAAATAGACTTTCCTTCTATTGAATCTCTTAAGTTGTGTGTGATGGTTGAAGTAAAAATTATAACATTTTCTGATAGAGTTCTAAATGTAGATAAAGGAATACTTAATTTAATTATATTATAAATGATGGAGTTCAGAGGGATGTAAAAAGAAGGAAAGTTTATACACTTCATTTACGTTGGTAAAATAATAATACCACCAGATTGTGGTAAAAACAGTATTCAAAGAGGTATACTCAAAGCACTGTAGATAATTTAAAATTAAATTATAAATTATGTTCAAGTAGCACTCAGGGAAACAGGTGAAAAAAAAAGGAAACTGTGCAAATTTTAGAATTGTTTGTTCTCACCCTGTGAAAATTGCTGGCAGTATTTTGATAGGGATTACATTTAATGTGTAGATTGCTTTGGGTAGTGTAGACATTTAAATAATATTTGTTCTTCCAATCCATGAGCATGGCATGTCTTTCCATTTCTTTATGTTGTCTTTAGTTTCTTCCATCAGGGTTTTATAGTTTTAGGAGTATAGGTGTTTTACCTCTTTGGTTATGTTTATTCCTGGGTATCTTGTGGTTTCTGGTGCAACTGTAAGTGGGATTGATTCTTTATCTTTCTGCTGCTTTATCATAGGTATACAAAATGCAACAGATTTCTGTACACTGATTTTGTATCCTGCAACTTTACTGGATTATGTTTCAGTTCTAACAATTTTTTGTTGGTCTTTAGGATTTCCTATATAGACTATCATGTCATCTACAAATAGTAAAATTTTTACTTCTTCTTGGATGATTTGAATGCCTTTTATTTCTTTTTGTTGTCTGATTGCTGAAGCTAGGGCTTCCAGTACTATGTTAAATTACAGTGGTGAGAGAGGATATCCCTCCCTTATTTATGACTACAGAGGAAAAGCTCTCACTTTTTCCCCATTGAGGGTGATATTAGCTGTGGGTTTTCATATATGGCCTTTATTATGTTCAAGTGTGTTCCCTCAAAACCTACTTTGTTGAGGGTTTTTATAATGGATAGATGTTGTACTTTGTCAAATGCTTTTTCTGCATTTATTGAAATGATCATAAGGGAAAACTGGGCAGCAACATACAAAGAATGGAACTGGACCACTTTCTTACACAATACACAAAAATATATTCAAAATGGATTGAAGGCTGAAAGTTGAGACAGGAAGCCATTAAAATCCTAGAGAAGAACACAGACAGTAACCTCTTTGAGATCAGTCATAACAAATTCTTACTGGATATGTCTCCTGGACAAGGGGAACAAAAGCAAAAATAAATTATTGAGACTTCAGCAAAATAATAAGCCTTTGCACAGCAAAGAAAACAATCAAGAAAACTAAAAGTCAACTGTAGAATAGGGGGAAATATTTCCAAATGACATCTGATAAAGGGTTAGTATCCAAAATATGTATAAAGAACTTATCAAATCTAACATCAAACACAATCTTATTAAACATGGGTTGAGACATAATGGAAAAGAGGTTGGAATTTGACAATGCTAAGAACTCTTTATAAGGTTAGGAGTTTTCAGGAAATCCATATAATAAATTTATTGGGCATATTAATTTTTAGGGTTGCTATAGAAAATTACAACAAACTTTGCAAAAAGAACAGAAATTTATCTTCTCATGTTTCTGTAGATCAAAAGCCCAAATCAAGATGTAAGCAGGGTGGTTTCCTTCCAGAAATTCTGTGGTAGAATCCTCTCTTGCCACTCTCTGAAATTTTAGTTTGTTGCCAGCAGTCCTTGCTTTCCTTGGTTTTTAACTCCAGCCCTCCAATCTCTGCTTCCATCTTCACGTTGCCTTCTCTGTGTGTTCTGTGTCTTAAATATCATTTCACCTTTCTCATGTAAGTATGCCAGTAATTGCATTTAGGCACCACCCTAAATCCAGGATTATTTTACACCAAATCTTTATTTTTTATTTTATTTTTTTTTAATTTTTTTAACGTTTATTTATTTTTGAGACAGAGAGAGCATGAACGGGGGAGGGTCAGAGAGAGGGAGACAGAATCCGAAACAGGCTCCAGGCTCCGAGCTGTCAGCACAGAGCCTGAGGCGGGGCTCGAACTCATGGACCTCGAGATCGTGACCTGAGCCAAAGTCGGCCGCTCAACCGACTGAGCCACCCAGGCGCCCCTTCACCAAATCTTTAACTCAATTACATCTGCAAAAACCCTGTTTCCAAATAAGGTCACATTCACAGGTGACCTTGGACATATCTTTTGGGGTCGACACTATTCATTTAAAACTGACTGAGAACAAACTGAGGGTTGATGGGGGGTGGTAGGGAGCGGAGGGTGGATGATGGGTATTGAGGAGGGCACCTGGTGGAATGAGCACTGGGTGTTTAATGGAAACCAATTTGACAATAAATTTCATATATTAAAAAAAAGAGGTTATCTCAAAAAGATTTGTGGGTTTGATCTCTGTCTAATGAGATCGATAATAAATTGATACACAGAAAGCCCCCCCACAAAAAATAAAGAAAAAGAAAAATAAATAAATAAAACTGAGCATCTCCCAAGAAATCCGTTATCAAAGTCCATTTGTGAAAATTTCATTTCTAGGTTAAAGTGGGCCCAAGCTGATGGAATGTGAGAAGGAGCAGCACTGTGCAGTAAAGGTCTGCCAGGAATCTGAAAGCTCTAGGCGTGTATGGGCTTCAAGCTGTGGGGCCCCTTCTGGGTTTGATTTACTGGTGGACATTGAGGGTGAGGTAATGTTACATAGTATTTTTTTTTCCTGTCTGTTGATTTATTTCTCTGACTTCTCCAAATTTTATAGTTTTATTTCTTACATTTAGGACTAGGATTTATTTTATGTCCCTTGTGTATGGTGGAAGAAAACATTTGAGGTTTATCTGTTGCTGTTTTTATAGAACAACTTGTTTGAAGGATTATTTTTACCTTATTGAGTTAACTTGGCACTTTTGTCAAAAATTAGTTGACCATATGTGTGTGGCTCTATTGCTGGATGTATTCTTCTGATCTATTAAAATCTATATATTCCTTAGGCAAATAAAAAACTCAATTATTGTGGCTTTATAGTTTATCTTTTTCAAATATGTTTAGCTATTTCATGTAAATTAGTACTTTCCTGTAGATTTTTAGAAATAGCTTAAAAATTTCCTCCCCCAAAAAGAAACTACGAGGATTTATTTTGGACTATGCTGAAACTATAGATCTATTTCAGACACTTGATATCTTAGTAAAATTGGGTCTTCAAATTCATTAACTTATTTCTCTGAATATATCCTAGCAATTTATAGTAGATTTCAATGTAGAATTCTTGCACATATTTTGTTAAATTTATTATTAAATTTTTAAAAGATACACTAATGTCATTCTATATGCTATTTTAAATTATACTTTTCAATTTTTCAATTGTTGTATAGAAATAAAATTAATATTTGTATATTTTTTGATCATGCAACTATTTGATCATGCTAAACTATTTGATCATGCAACTATTTGATCATGCTAAACTATTTCTAATAGTTTTTGCAGATTCCTTAAAAGGTCATCCACGGAGATAAACATTTCATCTACATAAAAAAGGAAGCTTTGCCTATTAAATTATAATCTATACAGATTTTATTTATTTTTCCTGCTTGATTTCAGTGAGTAGGGCCAAGAATGTAATGTTAACTAGTGGTAAGAGAGGATATCCTTGCTATATTTCTCATCTTAAGCAGAAAACACATAATTTGTCTCTATTAAGTATGATGCTTATCTGTAGGTTTTTCAAACATGTTTTTTATCAGGTTGAAGAAATTCTCTTCTATTCCTAGATTGTTTACAAGTTTTATCATAAATGAGTCTTATTAGTCATATGAATTCCCTGTCTCTACCGAGATAATTATATAATTTTTCTCATTTATTGTATTTACATGGTAAATTACATTGATTGGTATGTGTGCAATCAAGGTTACATTTCAGGATAAATTCTACTTAGTCCTTATGTATTAGACATTTTAAATATTTCTAGGTTCAATTTGTTCATATATATTTTTCAAGTTTTTATTTAAATTCCAGTTAATTAGCATCCAGTGTAATATTAGTTTCAGGTGTACAATATAGTGATTCAACACTTTCATACATCACCCAGGGCTCATCACAAATGCACTCCTTAATTCCCACCACCTATTTAACCTATTCCCCCACCCACCTCCATTTCTAATCTTTTGTTGTATATTTTTGCATCTACGTTCATGAGGAAAATTGAACTGCAATGTTCTTTGCTTTTATATTTCTGTAAATTTTGGTTTTTGTATCAAGGTAATAAGATTTTCACAAAATCAGTTAAAGAGTATAAGCAAGAAAAGGCTAACCCAGTAGTCCTGGGCTGTTCAGAACTAGATATTTTCAATACTTCTCTTCAGGACTGGCCCCTGACCTGGTTTTGGAAGATGATCTCTTTAGGCCCTTGGGATACTCTGCCTGATAAGAGTGGTTTTGTTTGTTTGTTTGTTTGTTTGTTTGTTTTTATGGAGGCCCTGGCTCCCACAGAACCAGTTTAATTAGACAGTTTACATTAAAAAATGTGTTTTATGGTGACTACCTTATTTTACTCTGGGGGGCTGGAGTTTGAGTAGTCGTGGTTAGTCATGTAGGAACTGCATGTGTATGTGAGTGACCTTCAAGAGAAACTCTGGACACCAAGGTTCAGTTGAACTTTTCATGTTGACAACATTTTACACATATTATCACACATTGTTGCTAGGAGAATTAAGTATATCATGTGACTCCACTGGGAGAGGACAACTGAAAGCTTGAATCTGGTTTCTTTTGGACTTCACCCCTTTTTCTGATTTTAATGTTTCCTTTCACTCTAATAAACCATACTGTAAGTATAATAGCTTTTCTGAGTCCTGTGAGTCTTCGTATATCATTGGGCCTGAAAGTTGTATTAGGAACCCAGTTCTCAAGTTTGTGCTAAAGAGGGATTCACAAGAATGGCTCTGACTCACTGAAATGGTGGAAGCATTATTTGGAAAAATGATATGCAAATAAGCAAAGGATAGAAAACCTTAGATGCATGGGTGGCTACCAAATCACTCTAGTATGTGACAGCAGATGTGTTGTGATCAGTTACTAGAGGGAAAATGTTACTAATGGATTTAGAAATAATGGAATTGACTCCTTAAAAGTTGGCTCATTGTATACCTAAAGAAATGCAAAGTAATTTTAAAAATATAAATATATAAAATTTTGGAAAATTTTATTTGCTATCACTAAAATTAAGTAGAGGAGATTGTTGACCAGAACCTGGACCTGTACTAAGCTTGAACTTTGGCCAGTCTTAGCTATAGCCATTAGCCTCAGGGTAGTCAACAAAAGGAAAATTATTCTAGAATAAACTCTGCTCACCAAGAAGGTAATCCAAGTGGCTGTAGGGAGCTCAAAACCAAGAAAGTACTGAAATTAAGTGGGGGTGGGAGGCAGTGTGAAGCAGTTGTCTCATTTGATTGATGAAAGCAAGAAAAAAAGAAAGAAAGAAAGAAAGAAAGAAAGAAAGAAAGAAAGAAAGAAAGAAAAACTCAGAAGCTGTCTACTTGATTTTTTTCTTAAAAATGTTTATTTTTGAGAGAGACAGAGAGAGAGAGAGAGAGAGAGAGAGAGAGAGAGAGAGAGAGAGAAGAGAGCTGTCGATGCAGAGCCAGATTCAGGGCTTGAACTCACAGATTGTGAGACCATGACCTAAGCCAAAGTTGGATGCTTAATCAACCAAGCCACCCAGGTGCTCCTGTATCCAGATTTTTAATGCTGCACTATGGAGGAGCATATTGGGGTTGATGTAAAACCCACAGCTTACTATTGGACAATCACAAATGGCTGTGTATTAAATAAACAAAAAATAAGTGAATTCTGAAGGAACAGCTAGTCTGATATACTAATAAAAGTCACTTTAAGGTTTGTTACCCTGTGAAAGGAAATTTTACTTTCTTTCCCAGGAAAATTTCCCAGAGTAAGTGACTGATGTGCTGTGTATGCAAGCCATGCTGAATTGGCTTTATGATGATGGGTATGTCTATGCATTTAATAATATCCTTACCCAGGTCATGGTGGATGCCATGATCAAGGAGTCTTCTTTCACAAGAGCACCCCATATAAGCACCCTTACTGCTGAGAAATCAGGCAATAGTCTGAGATGCTTTATCAATTTTCTTTGTCTCTTTATGGGTCTTATAGAAGCTAAGAAAATTATCCACAAGAAAATGGAGGTAGACAAAGGGACATGTAACCAAAGGATGGAAACCTTGAAATGATTGTTAATGAATCAGTGAATAAAAAAGACTCTGAGGGGGTCATCTCAAAGGTCTTAGTGCAGTACTATCAAGGTTAGGTAGACAAATGGGATGCTCCACTGGACCACAACATTGAAGAGCTCTAAACAAATCCACTCTGTTTACTTTGGAGGGATTTTATTTATTTTATTTTTAAATTTATTATCAAATTGGTTTACATACAACACCCAGTACCCATACCAACAAGTGCCCTCATCAATGCCCATTTCCCCCTCTGCCCCACCCCCCCATCCACCCTCAGTTTATTCTCTGTATTTAAGAGTCTCTTGTGGCTTGCCTACCTCCCTCTGTGTTTGTAACTATTTTTTTCCCTTCCCTTCCCCCATGGTCTTCTGTTAAATTTCTCAAGATCCACATATGAGTGAAAACATATGATATCTGTCCTTCTCTGACTGATTTATTTCACTCAGCATAAACCTTCCAGTTCCATCCATGTTGATGCAAATGACATGACTTCATTCTTTCTCATCGCCAAGTAGTATTCCATTGTATATATAAACCACATCTTTTTATCCATTCATCAATTGATGGACACTTAGACCTCTTTCCATAATTTGGCTATTGTTGAAAGTGCTGCTATAAACATTGGGGTACATGTGCCCCTATGCATTAGCACTCCTGTATCCCTTAGGTAAATTCCTAGTAGTGCTATTGTTGGTCATAAGGTAGTTCTATTTTTATTTTTTTGAGGAACCTCCACACTGTTTTCCAGAGCGGCTGCACCAGTTTGTATCCCCACCAAAAGTTCAAGAGTGTTCCCATTTCTCCACATCCTCATCAGCATCTGTAATTTCCTGATTTGTTCATTTTAGCCACTCTGACCATTGAGAGGTAATATCTCAGTGTGGTTTTAATTTGTACTTCCCTGATGATGAGTGATGTTGAGCATCTTTTCATGTGTTTGCCAACTGGATGTCTTGTTTGGAAAAGTGTCTATTCATGTCTTCTACCAATTTCTTCACTGGATTATTAACCAAAAAACAAATAATCCAGTGGAGGGATTTTTAAAGCTAGAAGGTAAAGCTAAGGAGAAATGTGATTTCAAATCTCCAAAGATATTAATTTGTTAAGCAAATTAATCAGGATTTTGGATGGCACATATTCTAATCTGAGAATATTGCTAACTCCTATCCATAAAACTACCCAAAAGGACATATTTAAATGGGAGCCTGAAAAATGGTAGGTTATGTTCAAATTGCAAAAAGTGGTGATGTAAGCAATACTTTGGAGCCATTATGATCTGCACTCAGATATAATTTGAAAGTATCTTTAAATTCACATTTATGCAGACTAAAATTTATGGTAAAATCTAGCCGTTTCACCCAGAAGTGATTATTGGATTTTGAACCAGAAAATTTTCAGAGACAGTGGTACATTGAAACCATTTGAGAAACAATTATTGGCTTGCTATCTATCCCTATTACTGAAGGGAATAAAAATCTTGAAACCTGACATAATATCTTGGACAATGGAAACCAAACTGTTCTCTGTTCTTATGAGTTTGTTTTTTTTTGGGGGGGTTGTTTGTTGTTAGTTTGTTTTTAGATTTCACATATAAGTGAGATCACACAGTATTTACCTTTCTCTGTCTTACTTATTTCACTTAGTATAATGCCCTCAGGATCCATCCATGTTATCACAAATGGCAGGTTTTCCTACTCCATTCCCCTCTTTCTCCTTCTCCTTCTCCTTTCCCATTCTTCTTCTTCTTCTTCGTCGTCGTCTTCTTCTTCTTCATCTTCTTCTTCTTTTATTTATTTACTTATTTATTTTGAGAAAGAGAGAGAGAGAGAGAGAGAGCATCACTTGGAGAGGGGCAGAGAGAATGGGTAAGAGAGAATTTCAAGCAGACTCTGCCCCACTGGGGGCTCAATGTCATGAACAGTGAAATCATGACCCGAGCCAAAATCGATAGCCAAAAGCTTAACCGACTGAGCCACACAGGTACCCCAGTTTTCTTCTTTTTGTGGATGAATAATATTCCATTATGTATATACTCATTCATTGATAGACACATAGGTTGTTTACATGTCTTGATTATTACAAATAATGCTTCAGTAAACATAAGGGTGCAGATATCTCTTCAAGATAGTGATTCCATTTTCTATGGATATATATATATACCCAGAAGAATTGCTGAATCATATGGCAGTTCTATTTTTAATTTTTGAGGACATCCATGTTATTTTCCATAGTGGCTGTGCTAATTTATATTCCCATCAACAGTGTACGAGGGTTCCCCTTCTCTACATGATTGACAACATTTTTATCTGTTGCTTTTTTGATAATAGCCATCATAGCAGGTATGAGGTGATATTTCATTATGGTGTTAATTTGCTTTTCAAATTAAATGATCAGTAATGTTGGGCACATTCTCATGTACATGTTAGTGCTTTGGATAGGATATCTGCTTTCAAAAATGTCTGTTCAGATCTTTGCCCATTCTTAAAATTAGATGATGATGATGATGATGATGATGATTTACTATCGAGTTGTAGGACTTCTTTATATATTTTGCATATTGACCCCTTATCAGATGGAGAGTTTGTAAAAAACTTTCTTCTGCTCTGTATGTTGCCTTTTCACTTATAGGTCCATATATCTCTGTTCTTTTTTTCTTTAAATCTCTATTCCTGTGTTTGGATAGTTTTTATTGTAGTATCTTTAATTTCTTTTGTAATTTTAATCAGTATTTAATCTTAATCCTGTGCAGTGAAATTGTCACTTCAGTTGTACGTTCCAGCTCTAAAAGTTCCATTTTTTTCCTTTTATGTTCAAGTTTTGATATATGATTAAAATGTGGCTTGTTATTTCATTGTTTGCTAGTTCCATCACCCCTTTAATTTTTTTTCTATTTATTTTTACTGACTTTTCTCCTGGGTATGAGCCTTATATTCCTGCTTCTTTGCTTATCTGGAGTATTGTGGGGGTGATCGTTTGGTTGGTTGGTTTTGGGCATTGTGATTTTACACTGTTGATCACCTGGATATTTTAAACCTTCTTTAAAAAAGTTTGAAGTTTGGACAGGCAATTAAAATATGTTTTTAGGGGTGCCTGGGTGGCTCAGTCAGTTGAGTATCTAACTTTGGTTCAGATCATGATCTCATGGTTTGTGAGTTCAAGCCCCACATTGGGCTCTCTGTTGTCAGTGAAGAGCCTGCTTCAGATCCTCTGCCCCCGTCTCTCTCTCTGCACCTTCCCTGCTCACATTCTATCTCTCAGTAATAAAAGTAAACATTAAAAAATTAATAATAAAATGATAAAATAGAATAACATAAAATTAAATTAAATTAAAATAAATTAAATTAAATTAAATATGTATTGAAACATGTGGCACCTGGGTGGCTCAGTCTTTTAAGCATCCAAATCTTGATTTCAGCTCAGGCCATGATTGGGCTCCTCACTGAGCATAGAGTCTACTTGGGATTCTCTCTCTCCCTCCCTATCTACCCCTTCCCCACTCACATGTATGTGTTCTCTCTCTCTCCCCCAAAATAAAAGTGAAAATAATAAAAAGATAAAAAATAAAATATACATTGAACCAGTTGATTTTTTTTTTAGTTTATTTAAGCCTTGTATGTCAGATCTCTGGTAGCTTTATTCTAGGGATAGTTTATCACAATAATTAAGGTGTGCCCCTTCTGGTGTCTTCACTTAATGTCCCAGGTGCCCAACAAAGACTACTTTGCCTGGTTATAAATCAATATCTCACATTACTTTCCAAACTCTGGGAAACGTTCAGGATACAGCTCTCCATCATCTCTTTGTACCTCCTTATAGAGTCTCACCCTACAAAGTGCATCTTAGTATTCAGCAACAGTATCAGCAGTGGCAATTGATGGTTCTTGCCCTTTTCTATATGACTGCCACTCCCTTTCTCTGAGCTTCTTGTATCTGATGAGCCAATTTTTGGTGTCTTTTTTTTTGTTGTTGAGTTATTTCTTTTTTATTATTTTTTAATATGAAATTTATTGCCAAATTGGTTTCCATACAACACCCAGGGCTCATCACAACAGGTGCCCTCCTCAATGCCCAACCTCCACCCTATTTTCCCTCCTACCCCCCATCAACCCTCAGTTTATTCTCAGGTTTTAAGAGTCTCTTATGGTTTGGGTCTCTTCCTCTCTAACTTTTTTTTTCTTTCCCATCCTCCATGGTCTTCTGTTAATTTTCTCAGAATCCACGTAAGAGTGGAAACATATGGCATCTGTCTTTCTCGGTATGAATTATTTCACTTAGCATTACACTCTCTAGTTCCATCCACGTTGCTACAAAAGGCCATATTTCATTCTTTCTCATTGCCACGTAGTATTCCATTGTGTGTATAAACCACAATTGCTTTATCTATTCATCAGTTGATGCACATTTAAGCTCTTTCCATAATTTGGCTATTGTTGAAAGTGCTGCTATAAACATTGGGGTACAAGTGCCCCTATGCCTCAGCACTCCTGTATCCCTTGGGTAAATTCCTAGCAGTGCTATTACTGGGTAATAGGGTATCTATTTTTAATTTTTGAGGAACCTCCACACTATTTTCCAGAGTGGCAGCACCAGTTTGCATTCCCACCAACAGTGCAAGAGGGTTCCTGTTTCTCCACATCCTTGCCAGCATCTATAGTCTCCTGATTTGTTCATTTTAGCCACTCTGACTGGCATGAGGTGGTATCTCAGTGTGGTTTTGATTTGTATTTCCGTGATGAGGAGTGACGTTGAGCAGCTTTTCATGTGTCTGTCAGCTGGATGTCTTCTTTAGAGAAGTGTCTATTCATGGTTTCTGCCCATTTCTTCAGTGGATTATTTGTTTTTCAGTTGTGGAGTTTGGTGAGTTCTTTATACATTTTGGATACTAGCCCTTTGTCTGATATGTCATTTGCAAATCAATCAATGTGATACATCACATTAATAAAAGGAAAGATAAGAACCATATGATCCTGTCAATCGATGCAGAAAAAGCATTTGACAAAATTCAGCATCCTTTCTTAATAAAAACCCTCGAGAAAGTCAGGATAGAAGGAAATACTTCAACATCACAAAAGCCATTTATAAAAAGCACACAGCTAATATCATCCTCAATGGGGAAAAACTGAGAGATTTCCCCCTGAGATCAGGGACACAACAGGGATGTCCACTCTCACCGCTGTTGTTTAACATAGTGTTGGAAGTTCTAGCATCAGCAATCAAACAACAAAAGGAAATCAAAGGCATCAAAATTGGCAAAGGTGAAGTCAAGCTTTCACTTTTTGCAGATGACATGATATTATACATGGAAAACCTGATGACTCCACCACAAGTCTGCTAAAACTGATACATGAATTCAGCAAAGTCACAGGATACAAAATTAATGTACAGAAATCAGTTGCATTCTTATACATTAATAATGAAACAACAGAAAGACAAATAAAGAAACTGATCCCATTCATAATTGCACCAAGAAGCCTAAAATACCTAGGAATAAACCTAACCAAAGAGGTAAAAGATCTGTATGCTGAAAACTGTAGAAACCTTATGAAGGAAATTGAAGAAGATACAAAGAAATGGAAAAACATTCTGTGCTCATGGATTGGAAGAATAAATATTGTTAAAATGTCAATACTACTCAAAGCAATGTACACATTCAATTCAATCCCAATTAAAATTGTACCAGCATTCTTCTCAAAGCTAGAACAAGCAATCCTAAAATTTGTATGGAACCACAAAAGACCCTGAATAGCCAAATATTGAAGAATAAGACCAAAGTGGGAGGCATCACAATTCCAGACTTTAGCCTCTACTACAAAGCTGTAATCATGAAGACAGCATGGTATTTGCACAAAAACAGACAAACAGACACATAGACCAATGGAATAGAATAGAGACTCCAGAATTGGAGCCACAAAATATGGGCAACTAATTTTTGACAAAGAAAGGATATACAATGGAAAAAAAAAAGACAGTCTCTTTAACAAATGGTGCTGGGAGAACTGGATAGCAACATGCAGAAGAATGAAACTATACCACTTTCACAAAAATACCATTCACAAAAATAAACTCAAAATGGATAAAGGACCTGAATGTGAGACAGGAAACTATCAAAACCCTAGAGGAGAAAGCAGGAAAAAACCTCTCTGACCTGAGCTGCAGCAATTTATTATTTGACACATATCCAAAGGGAAGGGAATTAAAAGCAAAAATGAACTATTGGGACCTCATGAAGATAAAAGCTTCTGCACTGCAAAGGAAACAATCAACAAAACCAAAAGGCAACCAACGGAATAGGAAAAGATATTTTATGTCTTACTAAAGAGCCCAGCCTCAGCTTTACTCCTCAAAAATTACCTCATTCTGCCATCCCACTAATCTTCCTACATGTAACTGCAGGTCCCTCAGATTTTAAATAGATAACTAAGATCCATGAATTATGTATATAGGGAAAGATTAAGCCCTCATATTCTACATATGTGTGTCTTTATGTGTGCATGAGTGGGTGGGTGGATGTTTAACACAGAATGAAAAGGCTGTAGGGTTTTGACAAGGAGTGGGTTAAGAGCTTGACAGCCTAAGAAGGCATCATAAAGACTAAACGGAATAACAGATATCAATGCCTTACTGTCATAAATTTGTGCTTTGTGCTCTTGGTTGCATTCCTTATTGCTCGGGTACAGAGAATGGATGCAGGACTAATGTTCAATCATGTGGCCAGATACAAGGGAAAATGATTAAAATTAGGGCTATCAAAGGGAAATATGGTATAATGGCATATTCTGTACAGGCATTATTTCTGAAGACAAAGCCACCAGTGTCAGAGTGGTGAGAAGGAGAGTGTTGGGGAGGAGAGGGACAGAATGGGGTCCTCTGACCTCAGGAGAGCCTTCTAGGAGCACTGGCTTCTCCTTTGTCTCAGCTCCCTGTAGAAATAGGGGTGGGTCAGAGAGGTATGGGAATGTGGGTTTGTTTTTTGTTCTCCCTCCATCATCTACCCCCTCTCCTTCCTTCTAATTTTGAGGTTTTGACAGACAAATTGCACAGTGTGTCTCTTATAGAGCAGCATGAACTTAGCTTCAAATGATTGACCCTCTTGGTTTCTCTGGTTAATATCTTCAAACATTTGTGGTTACTGAGTTCCAATATTGGTTAATTGGGCCCCTAGAGCATATATGTTACAGATCATGTAAAACTGGAAATGTAAAGGAGATTTTATTTTTTTTAATGTTTTTACCTTTTAAAATTTTTTTGAAAGAGGAGAGAGAGAGAGAGAGAGAGAGAGAGAGAGAGATTGAGAATATTAGCAGGGGAGGGTAAGAGAGAGGGAGACAGAGAATCGCAAGCAGGCTCTACACTCTCAGTGCAGAGTCTGACTCCGGGCTTGAACACACTAACTACAAAACCATGAGTTGAGCTGAAATGGAGAGTCAGACATAACAGACTAAGCACCCACACATCCCAGAAAGGAGATTTCAATTAAACAAACTGAATAGTAATACTGGCTTAGAGGGCAGAAACAGTATCAGAAATAGAACAAAATAGTAGTAGGTTTGGAAAGTTGCTTCCACTTCAGAAATGTCCACTACTTCCCTATTAGCTTCACTTCACACTCCAATCCTATATAAAATTTTTGCATAGGATTAAGAAGACAGCAGATATGAATAAATCCACTGCAGAATGCTTGAAATTGTGGCACTTCAGAGAATGTGGTGTCCAGACTGTGTGTCTGGAGAGATTGTGTATGAGAACCAGCTGCTGGCAGGCATGGGGTATGGTGTGGGGGAAGAAGACAAGGGGAAGTCTTCTTTGTGCATTAGGGGTCTCCCTGCTGGGCTTTGTACACCAAGGGATCCTCTTTGTGCATGTTCTCTTTTCTTCTTTCACAGGAGCAAACTGATGGGGGAGGAGTATGGGGGTGAGGGAGATGCTGGCTGTGCTGTTTCTCCATTCTACCCCTCCCCACCTATTCTTCTTCCTAGGCTTAAGAGCCCTAATCATCTATTTTATATTCTACAACTGTTCCGACTTAAATTGCCTCCATTAAGTTGCCTTAATTTGATGATTGGCTACAGAAAGGTCTGAAGGGATCTCTGGTTCCTATGTAGAATAAAAGGTTAATAAAAACCTTGAGAGTCTCTGGATTCAGACAGCAAATCGCTTAAAGCTGGGGCTGGACAATACGAATTAATGTAAAGGAGAGAGGAGTCTCAGTGAAGGCTGAATGAATAAATCATTAAAGCTTCAGGTAGCTCCATCAAGATTTCTGAAATAGTGACATCCACGTTCATTATTTGACATCCCCCAAACCCAACTTTCTGTTGCTGCCAACAGGCAGGGATGTACTTCATATGTGATATCCCTACTGTTTGACAAGACTGTAAGCACAATGTTAAGATTGGGGGTATTCTTGGGAAATCTGGAGTGCGGGTCTGCGTCTGTGAGAGCTTTGTTTCTGAGAACAAATGTGTGGACAGACAGCTGGGAGGGAGCGGTGCTGGAGGGAGGGGCAAGCGGTGAGCCCTCCCGTTGAGAGGAGGGGGCTTCCGGCCTTGCACTCTCTTTGATGCCTGGGAAGTTCTTCATTGTGCTTGTGTCTCCTTTAGGGTCACAGCAGAAGCAAGGGTGGGAATCGTAGGGAGATACAGAGGGCTAATGCTCTGCCTACCCTTCTAACCCGCCATTCTTTCCTTTAGGCTGACAGCCGTTCATCAGCCATTTTCTATTCTATTACTATGAAGACAGCCTTCAGTGGCTCCAAATAAATTGCTTTTCTTCCCATCTGCTCCCCATCCAAATACAACTGTGAGTGTGGACATTTGGGATGGAATATTTGGGGTCTTCGATTCAGGTGTGGATGAATGGAGAAGTCCTGATCATCTATGGTTTAAGATGTGGAATTAAAAGGCAGATGGAATTCGACAAGAGGTGAGTTAAGAACTTCATAGAGCCAAGGGTGACTTCAAGAACAACTCAAAAGAAAAAAAGGAAAAGGAAAAAAAAAACCCATAGCCTTAGGAGACTCTACTATCAGAAATGCAAATTGTGTTCAATGAAAGCCTTTCCCCCACTTTACCTCTCCATTCCCAGAAGCATGCCTAGTTCAGGACTGGTACAGGGTACTAATGATATTCTACATAATTATCCAAGAAGAGGCCACAGTAGGTATAGTTTGGCTCAGCCCAGTGTCATATCCGTGCAGGTGATTTTTTTTTTTTTTGCTTTGTTTTGTTTTGTTTTGTCCTTTTGAAGACAAAGGTGATTAGTTTGCTGGAAGGGACTTTTTTTTTTAAACATTTTGTATGTTCATTATTGTAGTAAAGCTTAAATGTTTTAGATTGGAACTCTTGAGTAAAAGCTGATTTCAGGCACATGAGTAAAACTGTGTTTCTGAAAACAAAGCTCCTGACTGAGGAACCACTTGTGTTTGCAGCAGCAGAGGGGGAAGGGTGGGGGGCCTGTGTCTCTCAGTGCTGGGAGGGGTCTTCTGGGAGCATGCTTGCACACTTCTCTCCCTACATTGCAGTGTCTGGTAGCGTCTTGCACTGGCCCTGGGCTCTTCTTTGGGGATGTTTGTGCAAAAGAGGAGAGGAGGCTGTGCATTTGTCATCATCTCCCTGTTTTCTCTCTCTTCTCCTTCCCTGTTAGTGGCATCACGATTATTAACAAACCATTTCTCACTTATCACTCCAGATGTAAACACTTAACCAGAATTACAAGTCTCTTGCATAGGCTGTTGTATTCACTTCACCAGTGGTCTAAGCTTTGGAATGGCTTTGCATGTTTAGACGTAAAGTTAGTTCAAAATTTTACAGACCTCATCATCTTGGAATTATGATACAGAATAAAATAATAACTGATATTTCACAAAACATAATTAAAAGCATGAGGGGATGAGGACAAATTTGAGCACTGCTTCCTGGTGACCTCCCTTCTCAGTTAACCCTCTTATTCCCAGTAGCTCTTTCAGCCTTCAGGCAGGAAGAATGGGGCGCTGAGCACTTACAGATACATGAATGGTTACACTGGGCCTCTTTAAGGGGATTCTGTGCAAGTTTCTATTTAAGAGAAAGATGATGTCAACCCCATGGAATAATAGAGAGTGTGCGGGCTTAAGAGTATGAATTGTCTAGTCTGGGGAGTAATTTTCCTCAAATCAAAAAATAATCATAGGGACAGGTTCTTTCCTTCACTTACTGCTTTCAACTATGAATGTGGAGTGTTGAGAAGGTTGTGTGGTACAATTCTATGGGTTTTGGTGAATTTGTCATGTAATATATACACAATTACAATGTCATACAGAATAGTTTCACTGCCCTAAGAAAAATCCCCTGGGCCTCAGCTATGCAATGGTGCATCTCTATGAAGCCATGACACAGCTGATAGAAGCACCCTCTCCACAGTTTTGCCTTTTGCAAAATGTTACATAAATTATTTTTACATTTATTTATTTTTGAGAGAGAGAGACGGTGTGAGTAGGTGAGGGGCAGAGAGAGAGGGAGACACAGAATCCGAAGCATGCTTCAGGCTCTGAGCTGTCAGCACAGAGCCTGACAGGGAGCTCGAACCCATGAGCAGTGAGATCATGATCTAAGCTGAAGTCAAAAGCTTAACAAACTGAGCCACCCCGGCAGTAGGTAGGTAGCATTTCCAGATTGGATTCTTTCATTTGGTAATACACATTTAAGGTTTCTCCATGTTTTTGCAGAGCTTGATAGCCCATTTCTTTTTATTACTGAATAGTATTCCAATATAAGGATATACCGCAACTTATTTATTCATTGAGGGACATCTTGATTGTTTCAGTTTTTACTGATTATGAGAAAAGTTTATGTAAAGCTTTATGTAAAAAAGCACAGGATTTCTATGGATGTCAGTTTTCAAATCAACTGGTCAAATACCTAGGTATGTTAATTGTATGGTAATATTATGGCTAGCTTTGTGAGACATTGACAAACTATCTTTCACAGTGGCTGTGCCATTTTGGTTTTGTGCCAGCAAAGACTGAGTGCTCCTGGGCTCTGAGTCTTCACCCACAAATGGTTTTGTCAGTTGTTTGGAGTTTAGCCATTCTAATAGATGTAATAGTATCTCATTGCTATTTTAATTTGCATTTCTCAAATGACAAATAATGCTAAGCATTTTTATATGCTTATATTTTATCTGCACATCTTTTTGATCAGATGCCTGTTTAATCTTTTGCCTATTTTTGATGCGGTTATTAGATTTATTCTTGTTGAATTTAAGTGATATCTGCATATTGTGGGTATAATATGCAGATATCACTTAATGATATGTGTTATCACTTATCTGATATGTGTTTTACAGATTTGCTATCAGTATGAGGACTGACTTGTCATTCTCTTAACAAATGTTTTTTTGCAAAGTGGTTCTAAATTTTAATAAAGTCCAATTCAGCAATTTTTTATTTCATGAGTCAGGCTTTTGATGTCATATTTAAAAATGCATCACCAAATTCTAAGTCAAATACATAGTTTTTCAATAAGTCTATGATCCATTTAGAAAATATTTTTGTGTGGTGTAAGACTTCAGTCTAGGTTTATCTTTTAGCATATGGATGTCCAATTGTCCAGTGCTATTTGTTGAAAACTATTTTTTGTCCATTGGATTGTTTTTTTTGCCAAAACTCAGTTAACTATATTTGCATGGGTCTTTTTCTGGGTTCTATGTTCTGTTCCATTAATCTATGGTTTTTTGGGGTGTTTTCTTTTTTATTCTTTTTGTTTGTTTTTTGTTTTGTTTTGTTTTGTTTTGTTTTGTGTGTGTGTGTATTTTGTGGGATGTTTTTGCCACTACCATACTGTCTTGATTACTGCATCTTTATAGTAAGTTTTGAATCTGGTAGTGTGAGTCCTCCAACTTTGTTCTTCAGTTTTATGTTGACTATTCTAGTTCCTATGTGTTTTCATAGATGTTTTGTGATCACTTGATATCTACAAAATGGCTTCCTGGGATTTTGATTGGGATTTTACTAAGTCTACAGATTAAGTTGGAAAGAATTGACATTTTAGCAATGTGAGTCTCTCAATAGTGAATACCCCTCTATTTAGTTAGATTTTACTTGATTTATTTAATTACTCTTATGCATAGAAATCCTGCACATATTTATACCTAAGCATTTCATTTCTTGGTATTATTGTAAATATCATTTTTAAATTTCAATTCCAATAGTTAATTTTTGATTTATAAGAAGCAGTGTATCCTGCAAACTTGTTATTTTACTTATTAGTACCAGAAGCTTTCTTGTAAATTCTGTGAGACTTTCTACATAGAGAATTATTTCGTCTGTAAATAAAAATATCTTTACTTATTCTTTTTCAATTTGTATGCCTTTTATTTCTTTTTGTCTTATTGCACTAGTGAGGAAAGCCAGTATAATGTTGGATAAGAGTGGTAAGAGAGACATATTTGCCTTGTTCCCGATTATAAGGGGAAAGTATTGTCTTTCACCATTATGATGTTATATTTAGATTTAGATTTTAGATGTAGATATCTTCATGTATACCCTTTATTTGGTTAAGAAAATTCCTTCCATTCCTATTGTTCTCTTTAGATTTTTTATTATGAATAGGTACTTGAATTTTGTTAAATGTTTTTATGCTTTATTGATAGGATTGTATTTTTTCCTTTTTCAAACTGTTAATGTGATGAATTATATTGACTGATTTATAAATGTTGAACCAGTCTTTCCTTTAATTAATATCTTCTGGTCATCCTATATAATCTTTTTTATACATTGCTTAAATAACATTTTATTAAAGATATTTGAATCTATGTTCTTGAGAGATACTGGTATTTAGTTTTCTATTATTACAATGTAATTTCCTGGTTTTGGTATTAGTAAAATGCTGGTCTCATAAAATGAGTTGGGAAGTGCTCCCACTAGTTCTATTTTGGGGAAGATATTGCAAAACATTTGTATTATTTCTTCCCTAAATGTTTATTAGAAGTCATCACTAAAACCATCTAGTCCTAATGCTTTATTTTTTTAGATATTTTAATTATCAAATCAATCTACTTAATGGGTATAAGACTATTCAAGTTATCTATTTCTCCTTGATTGAGTGTTGGTACTTGTGCCTTTCAAGTAATTAATCCATTACATCTAAGTTATCAAACATATGTACATTGAATTCTTTACTGTATGACTTTATTGTCTTTTTAATAGCTATAGAATCAGTAGTGGTTTCTTCTCTCATTTGTAATATTGGTTATTTGTATATTCTCTCTTTTTTATTAGATACCCTAGCCAGAGGTTATCAAACAAACAAACAATCATATTGATTTTTTCCACTGTAATTTCTATCCTTATTCTTTAGTAGGTAAGATTTTTTTTACTGCAAATATTTATTCTTCTCTATTCTCTCTTTCTTAATCATTCTGATATTCCAGTTATGAGTAGGTTATACCTTTTCATATTGTCACATAATTTTTTAATTTATTTTTTTATTTTTACTTTAACTTTCTTAAAAATTGAAGTAGAGTTGATACACAATGTTGTATTAGTTTCACATGTTCAACATAGTGATTCTGCAAGTCTGTACTTTATGCCATGATCACCACAAGTGTAACTACCTTCTGTCACCATAAAATGTTGTGCTGTACTTTTTTTTATCCCAGTGACATTCTTTCCATAACCAAAAGCCTAAATCTCAATTTTTTCATTTTTTTTAATTGAAGTATAGTTCACATATAGTATTATGTTAGTTTCAGGTGTAAAATGTAGCAAATCAACTATTATAAACATTACAAAATGCCCATCACAATAAGTGTAGTTACCCCCTGTCACCATACTTTTATTATAATATTATTGAATATATGCACTATGGTATACTTTTCATCCCTATAAGTTATTTATTTTGTAACTGCAAGTTAGTACCTCTTAATACCCTTCACCTAGTACATCTATCCCTGCATCCTCTTCCCTCTGGCATGTGCAACTGTTCTTGATATTTAGAAGTCTCTTTGTCCTTTTGTTTTGTTTTGTTTTGTTTTTTAGATTCCACATGTAAGTGAAATCAAATAGTATTTGTCTTTCTCAGGCCAAGTTATTTCACTTAGCATAATAATCTGTAGGCTCATCCATGTTGTTATAAATGACAACATTTCATTTTTTATGGCTGAGTAATATTTCATTGTACATGTATGCCACATCTTCCTTATCTATTTACTATAAATGGGCACTTAGGTTGATTCATACCTTGGATATTGTAAATAATGCTGCAATAAACATAGGGGTACCTATATCATTTCAAATTGGTTTCATTTTATTTCGATAACTACCCATAAGTGGAACTACTGAGTAGTATGGCATTTATATTTTTTAACTTTTTGAGGTACTTACATATTCTTTCCATAGTGGCTGCACCAATTTATATTTTTGATAACAATGCACAAGGGAGTTTTTTTTTTTCCTCCACGTCCTTACCAACACTTATTAAATCTTTCTTTCTTTCTTCCTTTCTTTCTTTCTTTCTTTCCTTTTCTTTCTTTCTTTCTTTCTTTCTTTCTTTCTTTCTTTCTTTCTTTTTCTTTCTTTCTTTCTTTCTTTCTTTCTTTCTTTCTTTCTTTCTTTCTTTCTTTCTTTCTTTCTTTCTTTCTTTCTTGTTTTGTACCCATTCTGACTGGTATGAAGTTATATATCATTATGTTTTGCTTTGTTTTCTTCTTTAAGTTGATTTATATATTTTGAGAGAGAAAGTGGGGGAGGGACAGAGAGAGAGGGAGAGAGAGAATACCAAGTAGACTCCCTGCTGTCAGCACAGAGCCTGGCATGGGGCTCAATCTCATGAACTGTGAGATCATGAACTGATCACAACTGTGAGATCAGGTCTTTTTATTTCAAATTTTTTATTTAAGTCCTAGTTAGTTAACATACAGTGCAATATTGGTTTCAGGAGTAGAAATCAATGATTCGTCACGTACATACAACACCCACTGCTCATCATAACAAGTGTCCTCCTTAATACCCATACCCATCTATCCCACTATCCACCAACCTCCCTCCATCAATCCTCAGTTTGTTCTCTATCTTTAAGAGGCTCTTACAATTTATTTCTCTCTCTCTTATTTTTTTCTGCCTGCCATATGTTTATCTGTTTTGTTTCTTAAGTTCCACATGTAAGTTAAATCATATGATATTTGTCTTTGACTGACTTATTTTGCTTAACATAATGCCCTCTAATTCTATCCTTGTTGTTGCAGATGGCAAAATTTCATTATTTTTAATGGCTGAATAATATTCCATTCCATATACATACCACATCTTCTTTATCCATTCATCAATCCCATATAAATTCCTTATACATACCATTCCATATACATACCACATTCTCTTTATCTGTTCATCAGTTGATGGACATTTGGTCTTTCTCCATAATTTGGCTATTGTTGGTAATGCTGCTATTAACATCAGGGTGCCCCTGATGTACCCCTTCAAATCTGTATTTTTGTATCCTTTGGGTAAATACCTAGTATTGCAATTGTTGGATCATAGGGTGATTCTATTATTAAATTTTGGAGAACTCTCCATACTTCTCCAGAGTGGCTACACCAGTTATCATTCCAAACAGCAGTGCAAGAATGTTTCCCTTTATCCTCATCCTCAGCAAAATCTGTTGTTTCTTGTGGTGTTAATTTAAACATTTTTAGAGGTGTGAGGTGGTATCTCATTGTGGGTTTTGATTTGTATCTACCTGACTGTGAATGATGTTGAGCATCTTTTCATGTGTCTACTAGCCAGCTGGATGTCTTCTTTGGGAAAGTGTCTATTCATGTCTTCTTCCCATTTCTTAACTGGATTATTTATTTTTGGGGTGTTGAGTTTGATGATTTCTTTATAGATTTTGGATACTAATCCTTTATCACCTATATTACTTGAAAATCTCTTCTCCCAACCCTTAGGCTAAATTTTAGTTTTGTTGATTGTTTCCTTTGTGCAGAAGCTTTTTATTTTGATGATGTCCCGAGAGTTCATGTTTGCCTCTGGAGACATGTCTAGTAATAAGTTGCTACAGTTGAGGTCAAATGGTTGATATGTTATCTTCTAGGATTTTGATGTTTTCCTGTCTCACATGTAGGTATTTCATTTATTTTGAAATTTATTTGAAATTTGAAATTTCATTTGTTTTTGTGTGTGGTGTAAGAATGTGGGACAGTTTCATTCTTCTGCATGTTGCTATCTAGATTTTCCAACACCATTTGTTGAAGAAACTGTCTTTTTTCCACTGGATATTCTTTCCTGATTTTGTCAAATATTAGTTGACCATATAGTTGTGAGTCCATCTCTGGGTTTTCTATTCTCTTCCATTGATCTAGTTGTCTGTTCTTTTGCCAGTACCATATTGTCTTGATGACTACAGCTTTATAATGTAGCTTGAAATCCAAAATCATGATGCCTCCAGTTTTTTTTTTCTCTTTTGCCATTGCTTTGGCTATTCAGGCTCTTTTGTGGTTCCATACAAATTTTGGATTGTTTGCTCTAGGTCTGTGAAAAATGGTTGTGGTTCTTTGATAAGTATTGCATTAAATGTGTAGATTGCTTTGAGTAGTATAAACATTTTTAACAAAACCACTGATGGGGAATAAGGAGAGGGTTTAATTGAGGTTTTAATTTGCATTTTCCTGATAATTAATAATGTTGATCATCTTTTCATGTGTCTTTTCACTATACATTTGTCTTCTTTTATTTTTTTTTTAAATTCAAGTTTGTTAACATACACTGTAGTGTTGGTTTTAGGAGTAGAACCCAGTGATTCATCACTTCCATATATGAGCACCCAGTGCTCATCCCAACAAGTGCCCTCCTTAATACCCATCACCCATTTAGCCTATCCCTCCACTCACCTCCCTCCCAGCAACCCTCAGTTTGTTCTCTGTATTTAAAAGTCTCTTCTGGCTTGCCTTGCTCTCTGTTTTTATCTTATTTTTCTTTCCCTTCCCCTATGTTAATATGTTTCTAAGTTCCACATATGAGTGAAATCATGATTTTGTATTTCTCTGACTGACTTATTTCACTTAGCATACTACACTCTAGCTCCATCCACGTTGCTGCAAATGACAAGATTTCATTGTTTTTGATCGCCACATAAATTTACATTGTGTGTGTGTGTGTGTGTGTGTGTGTGTGTGTACATATACACGACATCTTCTTTATCCACTCATAAGTCAATGGATAGTTGGGCTTTTTCCATAATTTGGCTATTGTTAATAGCACTGCTATAAACATTTGGGTGTATGTGTCCCTTTAAATCCACATTTTTTGTATCCTTTGGATAAAAACTTAGTAGTATCTAATTTCTGGGTTGTAGTTCTATTTTTAATTTTTATGAACCTTCATACTATTTTCTAGAGTGGGCGCACCAGTTTGCTTTCCTACCTACAATGCAAAATTGTTCCCCTTTCTCTGCATCCTCACCAACATCTGTTTCCTGGGTTGTTAATTTTAGCCATTCTCACAGGTATGAGGTGGTACACCATCCATTTTTCTTCATTGGAAAAAAAATGTCTAGTCAGGTCCTCTGTCCATTTTTCAAATTGATTATTTATTTTTAAATGTATATGTATATTAATTCTGTATATATTTTGAATATGAACCTCTTATTGGATGTATCATTTGCAAATGATGTATCATTCCCCATTTAATAGATTCTGGTTTTTTGTTGTTGTTTTATTGATGGTTTTCCTTAGTGTGTAAAGTCTTTTTATTTTGATGTAGTTTTAATTGTTATTTTGTTTTTGTTTCCCTGGACCAGATATACACATCCAGAAAAATATTGCTAAGGCTGATATCCAAGACGTACTGCCTATATTTTCTTTTAGGAGTTTTATAGTTTCAAGTCTGACATTTAGGTCTTTAACCTATCAAGTTTATTTTGTATATGGTGTGAGAGAGTGGTCCAGTTTCATTCTTTGGCTGTCCAGTTTTCTCAACAACTCTCTATTGAAGAATATGTTTTATCCCCATTGTATATTATTGTTTTAAGTTTATTTATTTTGAAAGAGAGTGTGAGGGGGAAGGGGCAGAGAGAGGGAGGAAGAGAATCCCAAGGAGGCTCTGCATTGTCAATACGGAGCCCTATGTGGGGCTTGATCCCATAAATTGTGAGATCAAGACTTGATCCAAAATCAACCTACTGGTTCAACCTACTAAGCCACCCAGTCGTCCTCCTATGTTGCCTCCCTTTTTTATATCCTGTAACTTTACTGAATTCATTTATTTTTTCTAATAGTATTTTGGTGGGGTCTTTAATTTTTTTCTGTATACGTTATTATGCCATCTGTTACTGTCACACAGTTCTTGAATGATCTATTTTGTTTTTTATGTTGTTGTTCATTCTTTTTTATTTACATTTCAGTTGGAAGGCTTCTATTAAATTTGAGTTCAATAAGTCTTTCCTCAGCCATGTAAAAAGACTGTCAAAGACGTTCTTCCTATCTGTTACTGTGTTTGTCATACCTAGTATTTTCTTGATTCCTTTCTTAGAATTTTCATGTCTCTGCTTACATTGATCATCTATCTCTTCTTGAATGTTGTCTATTTTTCCATCAGAACCCTTACTATATTAAGTATAGCTATTTTAAATTCCTTGTCTGATAATTCCAACATATGGGTTATAACTGAGTCTGGTTCTGATAATTGAGTTATTTATGCCGTCTGTGTGTTTTCTTCTTAAAGCTTGGGTTTTTTGTTTTGAAATCTAGATATATTGCATCACCTATTAGTAACTGAGGTAACTAGGACTTTTGTGTGAGTATTTGTGCTAATTTGGTCAGAATTTTGTTTTGTTTAATTTTTTTTTTGTAGCTATAGGTACCAGAGGGTTAAAATTCCTTTATGACTTTGTGTTTGTCTCCTGTTTTAGCTTTGGGAATTCCCTGTGTCTTACTACTTAGAGCATTTGTATCTTGCAGCTGTTTCAGCTGTAATCCACTTCATTATATTGGGACTGTCTTGCTGTGGTCATAAGTTCTGAAAGAGGGGAGCATTCTATAATCTTGAGTAAATATCAAACTTTTGGTTTGCATGTGTCTGAGAGATGTGGCTTTCACAACGAGTCTATATCCTTCTTCTAGTTTTAAGGCTTCCCTCAACCCTATGGGCTAATTTTTACTCCCTTTGTTGGTTATGACATTTTAAATCTATTTCTGTGAATCCTGTATTGACTATCGTTTTCATTTTGTTTCATTGTTCTCTTAGATGAGACAGAAAGGCTGGAGGGAGCTGGAGAGGAGAGTAGTTCCCTGTCCCTGGCTTGGATAAGGTTTTAGAGTTGTGCTCTTATTGTCCTTCTCTCTGAAGAGTGGCTGCACTACAGAGAGGGATTTGAGTGTCTTTCACGATGGTTGCATTATTCCCTTCCACTTCCATCAGGGCTGAGTTTGGGTCTTTCAGAAATACTCACTTTGAGACTCTAATGGAGTTCCTGGAAGAAAGGATTTGGGTTTACTTTAATCCTTATTTCTGCTTCTAATTTTAAGAAATTATGTCTGGCAAGAGAACAGAAATGAAGTATTAAAGTCTATCAATATATATCAACCCATAACAGGTAAGAAAAAATATGTATCTGCCCCCTCCAGTTCACACCATATGTAATAAATCCAAATGTGTTAGGGTACTAGATGTGAAAAAAAATCTAGAAATAATGAAGACTTAGAAAACATTTTTATGATGTTGAGGTAGGGAAATATTTATTAAACAATATTTTTGCTGATGAGATTGTCTTTTTTTTTTTTCTATTGGATACTCTTTCTTGCTTTGTTGAATATTAGTTAGCCATACAATTGTGGGTCAATTTCTGAGTTCTCTATTCTCTTCCATTGATCTATGTGTCTGATTTTGTGCCAGTACCATACTGTCTTGATTACAGCTTTGTAATACAGGCTAAAGTCAGGGATTGTGATGCCTTCAGCTTTGGTTTTCTTTTTCAACATTACTTTGGCTATTTGGAGTCTTTTCGGGTTCCATACAATTTTTAGAATTGTTTATTCTACAACAGCTCTGTGAAGAATGCTGGTGTTATTTTGATAGGGATTGCCTTGAATATGTACAGTGCTTTGGGTAGTATAGACATTTTAACAATATTTCTTTATCCAGTCCATGAGTATGGAATATTTTTCCATTTCTTTGTTTCTTCTTTATTTTCTTTCATAAACTTTCTATAGTTTTCAGTGTACAGACCTCTTAACTCTTTAGGTCCATTTCTGAGTTCTGATTTATTCCCAGGTATCCTATGATTTTTGGTACACTTGTAAATGGGATCAATTCCTTTATTTCTCTTTCTGTTGATTTATTATTAGTGTATATAAATACAACCTGTTTTTGTACATTGATTTTATATCCTGAAACTTTGCTGAATTCATGTATCAGTTCTATCAGGTTTTTTTGGTGGATTCTTGCAGGTTTTCCATGTAGAGTATCAGGTCATCTTGAAGAGTGAAAGTTTGACTTCTTTGCCAATTTGTAGGCCTTTTATTTTGTTGTCTGATTACTGAGGCTACGACTTCCAGTACTATGTTGAACACTGGTGAGCATGTTCATCCCTGTTGTGTTCGTTACCTTTTGGGGGAAGGCTCTTAGTTTTTCCCCATTGAGGATGGATTTTTCCTGATTATCTATGGATCTTTCATATATGGCCCTTATGACATTGAGGTATGTTCTTTGTATCCCTAATTTCTTGAGGGTTATTATTCAGAAAAGATTCTGTATTTTGTCAAATGCTTTTTCGGCATCTATTGAGAGGATCATATGGTTCTTATCATTTCTCTTGAATAGCCAAATTATGGAAAGAGCCCAAATGTCCAATGACTGATGAATCAACAAAGAACTTGTGGTATTTGTGTACTATGGAATATGACTCAGTGATAAAAAAACAACAAAATATTGGCATTAGCAATAATGTGGATGGAACAAGAATATATTATGCTAAGTGACATAGGCCAGAGAAAGACAAATAGCATATGATTTCACATATATGTGGAATTTAATAAGCACAACAGATGAATATAGGAGAAAGGAAGGAACAATAAGATAAAAACAGAGAGGGAGGCAAACCAGAAGAGACTCTTAAATGTAGAGAACAAACAGGATTTCAGGAGAGGTGGTGGGTAGGAAGATGGGCTAAATGGGTGATGGCCATTAAGGAGGACACTTGTTGGAATGAGCACTGGGTGTTGTATGGAAGTGATGAATCCCTGGGTTCTACTCCTGAAACCAATACTATACTGTATGTTAACTAACTTGAATTTAAATAAATACATTTTTAAAAATAAAATAAAAATTAAAAAATAATACTTTATTGCAGCAATTTTTTAAGGTTGGAAATTTGGATATCATCAAAATTAAGAACTTTGTATTCCCAAAGAACTTATAACCAGAATTTATTTTTTAAAGTTTATTCATTTATTTTGAGAGAGAGAGAGGGAGAGAGAGAGGGAGAGAGAGAGAGAGAGAGAAAGAGAGAGAGGAGGTGCAGAAAGTGAGGGAGAAATAGACTCCCAAATAGGGAGTGTAGGGCCAGTTTGCTTGCCAATTCCTGCCTTCCCTCCCTGTCTCTGACTCATGGGTGTTAATGCAACTTGCTGGAGGTGTCACCAAAGAGATGAACATAAATGGGAATTCCCATAAACAGCCCTCTCATGTCAGGAAAAGGGGAAAAAAGTTAACTGTGAGATAGTATGGTTTGGTATAGACCATGAGGGCTCTAACTTTTTGATAGAATAAACATATTGAAGCTCAGGTATTTTTGAACTTGATTTAGAATGAATAACAGTTATTTCCCTGAAGCATAGTGGCACATGTACCCCAATGTTTATAGCAGCACTTTCAACAATAGCCAAATTGGGGTAAGAGCCTAAATGTCTATCAACTGACAAATGGATAAAGAAGATGTCATTTACATATACAATGGGATACTAATTGGCAATGAGAAAGAATGAAATTCCGCCATTTGCAGCAACGTGGATGCAACTGGAGGGTATTATGTTAAGTGAAGTAAGTCAGAGAAATATAGATACCATATGTTTTCACTCATATGTGGATCTTGAGAAACATAACAGAAGACCATGAGGGAGGGGAAGGGAAAAAAAGTTACAGGGAGGGAGAGAGGTAAACCATGAGAGATTCTTGGATACTGAGAACAAAATGAGGGTTTATGGGGGCTGGGGGAGTGGGAAAGTGGGTGATGGGCATTGAAGAGGGCACTTGTTGAGATGAGCACTGGGCATTGTATGGAAACCAATTTGACAACAAATTATATTGTAAAAAAGAAGAAATAAATAAAATGCATTGTGCCTAGTAATAAAAAAAGAATGAATGACAGTTATTGCAGTTTAATATATGGGACCTTAAGATCTGTTGGTTGAGGAAATTGATTAAAGAGAAAAACAGATAGGAATGACAACCAACGTCAGAATCTAAGCTCTTCTTACTGTCAGCCTGTTTCTCATTTTCATCTTGCTGTGCCCTTTTCTGAATGTGGTGCTCAGGACATTGAAAATTATGAACTCATTGAAAACATACCAAAATATTTGCATTGAGATTATCTTAGGGATGAGTCATGCTCTTCTGTGGGATGTGGCAGCTCTGGGCTGAGATGTGTCCTTCTGAAGTGTGAAGATTATTTATGTGCTGCAGGGCTTTCTTGGTACTGTATTCACTTCAACTCAGCACAGAGAGCTGGAGAAAGATGTGAAGAGGAGGGTTGAAGGATAAATAGGAAAATTATGGCACAGAGTGGACAGAGGGATGCTGGCATTGCTTTCTCCTCTTGCATGGCCCTTGCTCCTGATAAGCTGTAACTATAAATATAGACCAAGCAAGTATACCCATATATATCCATAATCTGCCTACCAACTGCCTATTTCATAGGTGAATCATGGGAACACCTCACAAAATGTATCAATACAGTGAATGAGCAAACCCAGATAATATAATGGAATGAAGTGGAAAAGAAATAAACTTGAGGAGATGCAACTGAAGAACAATATTGATCCCCAAATGGGTGGGGCGCCCACATTGGCCACATTCTCCATTGAACATGGCTAGGTCTCAGATGGTTTCAATGTGTACAGGGCAGGGACCTCATATGGAGAGAGTAAATATGAGATCTCTAATATTCAAAGATGTTTTAATTGGATTAAGCAAATAATGAGCAAAGGTTGGCATCAGACCCATCAGGAAACCAGTTGTATTTCTATGGTGAGTGCTGGAGAAAGTTTGTTGAGGGTTTTAGGGAATTCAAGGAGAGAAAAGGAGGAGGGTTTTGTGTGGGCATGTGTGGTCTCTGTGCTGCATCTGTACCTACCTTTGACTCATAGAAAACAAGGACAAAAGGGAAATGGCTGTTCATTTGTCACCTTTGACTGACTCCTCTTCTTTTTGGGATCATGTTTATTAGTGGGATAGTTTTTAAAATAAGTCTTAGTACACAGAATCCTAAGTGTGACTTCAGATTATTTCCTTCAGCTGTCCCTATATTTCCATTTACACATGAAGCATAACTACAGGTGTTGGAGTGTGTGTGTGTGTGTGTGTGTGTGTGTGTGTGTGTGTGTATGTGTGAAGGATATAGCTTAGATATAGGATACAATAACTCACCTTGACAATCTATGAAAAATGATGTGGGATGATAAGACAGCTGCACTTTCACAAAGATTGATTTCAGGTCTTTGAAGATAAAATTTCAGGGGGACTGAATGGAGAAAGCCATTCAGGATTAAAATCCATCTACAAAATCTGTGCTCCGCTCCCTAATGGCCCTGTTTCTTATCTCAGCCTGCTGTTGCCCAAATATTTTTTTCTCTAAGAAGAGGCAGAAATGAGGGGCCAAGGGGATGGTGTGTGTGACTCATCTTAACCCAAGGCAGTATTCCTGAAATTGGATCCACAATTTCCTTAAATTGTTTTTGAGATACCTGGTCTCCACAGCCATCCCTGTAAGGTAAATGCATGGTGTGTGTGTGTGTGTGTGTGTGTGTGTGTGTGTGTGTGTGACCTGGAGGCCATCCTGCATCCTAGGCACTTCTTTGCTGCCCTGAAAGATTTGCAATCAAGTCAGGCCTAAGGAAGTCTAGCTATCACACTGGGAGTAAAGATTTTTTTTAATTGGAATTTTGTATAACTTTTTTTTTTATTTTAATATAGTTGACACACAGTGTTACATTAGTTTCAGGTGTACATCGTATTGATTCCACTTTTCTATATCTTATGCCATGCTCACAAGTGTTGCTACCATCTGTCACCATACATTGCTGTTACAATGTCATTCACTATATTCCATGCTGTGTATTTTATTCCCATGACTTACTCATTCCATAACTGGAAGCCTGTATCTCAGTCCCCTTCACCCATTTTGCTCTTCTCCCATCCCCTTCTCTCTGGTAACCATCAGTTTATTCTCTGTATTTATAGTTCTGATTCTGATATTTGTTTGTTTGTTCATTTGTTTGGTTTTTTAGATTCCACATGTTATTGAGATCATGTGGTATTTGTCTATTTCAGTCTCTTTTACTTCACTTACCATTACACCCTCTAGGTACATTCATGTTGCTGTGAATGGCAATATTTCATTACCTTTTATGACTGAGTAATATTCCATTGTATGTGTGTGTGTATGTCACATCTTTTTAAAAAATGTTTATTTATTTACTTTGAGAGAGAGAGAGAGAGAGAAAGAGAGTACGAACAAGCAGAGAGAGAAGGAGAGGTAAAGCATCCCAAGCAGCCTCTGCACTGACAGAGCATTTCACCTGAGCTGAAGTCAAGAGTTGGTTGCTTAATTGACTGAGCCACTCAGGCACCCCATATCACATCTTCTTTATCCATTTGTCTATTGATGGACTTTAGGTTGCTTCAATATCTTGGCTATTGTACATAATTCTGTAATAAACATGGGGGTACATATATCTTTTTGAATTAGTGTTTTAATTCCCTTTGGGTAAATTCCCAGTAGTGGAATTATTGGATCATATGGTATTTATATTTTTAATTTTTTGAAGGACCTTCATACTGTTTTCTACAGTGGCTGTACCAATTTGTGTTCCCACCACAAGTACACAAGCATTCCTTTTTCTCCACATCCTTGGCAAAACTTGCCCTTTCTTTTTGTTTTGTTTTGTTGTTTATTTGTGTTTGTTTCTTTGTTTTTGTTTTTGTTTTTGTTTTGTTTTGTTTTTATATTAGCCAACCTGACAGATGTAAGGTGATATTTCATTGTGGTTTTGATTTGCATTTCCCTGAGAATTAGTGATGGTAAGCATCTTTTCATGTGTCTGTTGTCCATCTGTATGTCTTCTTTCAGAAAATGTGTATTTAGGTCATCTGCCCATTTTTATTTCAAATTATTTTTTTTTTTTGGTGTTGAGTTGCATAAGTCTCATATATATTTTGGATATTACCCCTTATATTTTGGATATTAACTCCTTATTAGATATTTAATCCATTTTGAGTTTATCAGTATGTATAATATAAGAAAGTGGTTCAGTTTTATTCTTTTGAATGGAGCTGTCCAGTTTTTCCAGCACCATTTACTGAAAAGACTGTTTTTCCCCACTGTGTATTCTTGCCTCCTATGTCAAATTAATTAACCATTTAATAATGGGTTTATCTCTGGGCTCACTTTTCTCTTCTGTTGATCATGTGTCTATTTTTGTGTGAGTACAACACCTTTTTTATTACTACAGCTTTGTAGTAAACCTTGAAATCTAGGATTGTGATACATCCAGTTTTATTCTTCTTTCTCAAGATTGATTTGGCTTTGGGGGGTCTTTTCTAGTTGCATACATATTTTATCATTATTTGTTTTAGTTCCATGAAAAAGTGTTGCTGGTATTTTTACTGGGATTACACTGAATCTGGAAGTTGCCTTGGGTAGTATGGACACTTAATAAATATTAATTCTTCCAATTCATGAGCATGGAATATCTTTCCAATTGGATGATGTTCAACTTCTCTCATCAGTGTTTTATAGTTTTCACAGTACAAGTCATTCACTTACTTGGTTAAGTTTATTTCTAGTTATGTTACTCTTTTTGGTGTAATTGTAAATGGAATTGTTTTCTTAATTTTTCTCTCTGCTAACTCATTATTAGTATAGAGAAATGCTGCTGATTCTGAGTATTAATTTTGTATCCTGAATCTTTATTGAATTAATCACTTTAAATAGTTTTTTATTGTAGTCTTTAAGATTTTCTATGTACAGTATTATGTCATTGCATTTAGTGACAGATTAATTTCTTCCCTACCAATATAGATGCCTCTTATTTATTTTCTTGTCTAATTGTTATAGGTAGGGCTTCCAGTACTATGTTGAATAAAAATGGTCAGAATAGGCATCCCCTTGTCCTATTCCTGATATTAGAGGGAAAGCTATCAGTTTGTCTCTATTGAATATGATGCCAGCTGTGGGTTTTTCATAAATGGCCTTTATTATGCTGAGGTATGTTTTCTCAAAAACTACTTTGTTAAGAGTTGTTATTATAAATGGATGCTGAATTTTGTCAGATGCTTTTTTATTTCTCTATTGAGATGACCATATAATTTTTATCCTCTGTTTTGTTGATATGGTGTGTCACATTGATTGATTTGTGAATATTTAAGCATCCTTGGATCCCTAGAATAAATGTCACTTAATTGTGGTGAATGATCCTTTTATAATGTATTGTCGAATGTGGTTTGCCAATATTTTACTGAGAAGTTTTGTTTGTATGTTAACCACAGATATTGGCCTGTAGCTTCCTTCCTTCCTTCCTTCCTTCCTTCCTTCCTTCCTTCCTTCCTTCCTTCCTTATAGTGTACTCTTCTAGTTTTGGTGTCAGGGTAATGCTGGCTTCACAGAACATATTTGGAAGCTTTCCTTCCTCTTCTACTTTTTGGAATAGTTTGAGGATGATAGGTATTAATTCTTGTTTAAAGTTTGGTAGAGTTTGCCTATGAATGCATGTGGCCCTGGACTTTTGTTAATTTTTTGATAGTTTTATATTGCTGATTCAATTTCGTTACTAGTAATTGGTATGTTCAAATTTTCTATTTCTTCCTGGATTCAGTTTTTGTTCATATGAGTCCTTTTTCTTTTTTTCTTGATGAATCTGGCTGTGGGTTATCAATATTGTTTATCTTTTCAAAGAACAGCTCTTTGTTTCATTGATTTTTTTCTTTCTTAATTTCTTTCGTCTCTATGCCATGTATTTCTGCTGTTATCTTTATTATTTCCTTTCTTCTATTTACTTTGGTCTCTATTTGTTCATCTTTTTTTTAGTTCCTTTAGGTGTACAAACTGTGACTCAAGTCTTGACATGACTAATTGTTCCTACTGTCAATTTTCAGAATCACTGCCTGGCAGAGGAGAAGGAATAAAGTGCTCACAACTGGCTGTACAGGAACAACGGGCTTCTTGATGTTTGCTTACTCTTTTTGATGGACTGTAGCATCTTCTTCATGTCTTTGTCTCTTTTACAGTTGGATAGGGTGAACAGGGGTGCCTCTCCATGCTGGAGGGTTTTTCAGGAGCACATCTCCATGCTGTTCTTTACCTGCCCTGATTCATTGAAGGGAAGATGAGGGAAGGTGACTGTTTGCTTTAGATTTAAAGAAATGTTGCACAGATTGTACAGAGCTCCCTTATACCACATACCCAATTTTCCCTATTATTGACACCTTCAGTTAGTAAGTTACCTTTGTCATAAATAATGAACCAATACTGATATGTTATTACCTTAGTTTATACCTTATACCTTTTTGTTGTTATTGTTGTTGTTGTTGTTGTTGTTGTTGTTGTTGTTCCAAGATCCCATCCAGGACACCACATCACAGTTAGTCATCATGTTTCCTAAGTCTCCTTTTGGCTGTGATAGATTTTCTGTTGTTTATGCCCTTGACCATTTTGAAGAGTACTGGTCAAGTAATTTGTAAATTTTCCCTCTATCAGAATTTACCTAATGTTTTCCTCATGATTAAATGGGGGTTATGGATAATGTTCCATTTCATCACATCATATCAAGGTCATATGTCATCAGTGTAATTTATCACTGTTGATGTTGACCTTGAAACCTGGTAATGTCAGATTTCTCCACAGCAGTTACTCTTTTAATCCCCTTTCCATACTGTAATCATTGGAAGGAAATCACTTTGGACAGCCTACACTTGAGTAGGGAGTTATGCTCCTCTCCTTCAGGGTAGAGTATCTACATAAATTATTTGGAATTCTTCTGCATGCAATTCTTGTTTCAAACTTCTGATCTCTAAACTCCCTGAGAGATATGAGCTACTCAAGTGTAAACTAATAAAAATCAAGATATTTAACTGGAAATTTCTTTTTTTTTATTTTTTTAATATTTATTTATTGAGAGAGAGAGAAACAGAATCCAAAGCAGATTCCAGGCTCTGAGCTGTCAGCACAGAGTACAACATGGGGCTCGAACCCACGAACAGTGAGATCATGACCTGAGCTGAAGTCGGACACTTAACCAACTGAGCCACCCATGGGCCCCTAATTTGAAATTTCTTATATAAGCTGGTATCCAGACTTAACTTTGTTAAAATGTTGTTTTTAACCCCATGAGTGAAGAAAATTGGTAGTAGGTATCTGGGAGAGTGCTTAGAGAGCTAGGGTGGAGCACAGTTCTTTACAGAACTCACACACTAACTGTGGGCATGAGTGGATTATCCCAAGTACCTTCATGCATAGAAATGGGTAAGGAAGGTTGTGAAAGGGAAGGCATACTGCATATGGGTCTGGGGGAAGGCGACTTCAGAGGTAGTTGTGATGGTCCAGCACAGGATGTGGGAGCCCCAATAAAGTGAGAAAAATATCAAAGGACAGTATCCAGCACAAGATTTGGAATGTGTGAAAGTCCATTCTCCAAGAGTGAAATCCTGTTTTCCAATATCCTTAAAAATGTTCTTACTTAGTGTGTCTATAATATGTAACCATTCTCCCATGGCAGCTACATTTGTTTTTTTCTCTGTGCCTTCTCACCTGTCTCAGAACCCATATCCTGCCAGGCCGCAACACACATATTCCTTCTTCAGGCCCCTCTAGTTCAGATACCGTACGCAGGGCTGCCCCTCACGTAGGGCAAATCACACAGGATTTCTCACCACCTTTTTTCCCCTAATATTAAAAAAAAAACACAAAAAAAAACCCTATGTGATTTACAGGCAGATTTGTACAGAGAAAGGTCAGGATGTCTGAAAATTGAGCTGTATGTCAAAATGAGTTGCGAAAGCCCTTTTTTTCTGAGATTTTGTTGCTGAAAACATCTCTTAAAAAATGAAGTATATGCGCTTTTATTATTTGGATTTAATTATGTTATACTGTAATATCAAAGACCCCTCCCCCAAATTTCATTGAACTTGAAATCGCAAACATTTATATCTTACTCATGTATATATCAATAGTTGTCAATTACAGCTTTCCTTTATGTATCTTCTGGGATCCAGACCAAATAATACATTACATTTTTATAGTAAAAATAAAGGTAAAAACACATGCTTGGATGGGTGAAGTATCTGGTTGGATGTGATATTCACCACCTCAACTCACATTCCAAAGAGAGTCCTATGTCCAAGCCCAATTTATATGGAACATGGAGTATATCCTTTTCGCAGGGAAATGGGGAAGGAACAATTGAGCACAACAATAAAATATACCATAACCCAACCCTTGTTACAAATATTACTTCATTCCCTCAAGTGTATAGAATTCACTCCCTCCTGTAAGTGAAATCTCTGTGTCATCTAACCATGCCATCATAGCTAAACTTCTGTATCTCATGATAACATTCTAGTCTATATTGTTGTTTTATTATCCAGATTTATATATATATAAAAGCTTCTAACCAACATACAATCAGCATAAAATATCAGAGCAGGGCTATTTCAATAAATACCCTCCTTCTAAAAGGGAAAGATTCAAAGATTGGCAGTGGGGGGGACTCAGCTTTCATTGTAAGATTTCTGAAATCCTTCTGGACAAACATTGTGTCCGTACTAGCTAATTGGTAGACGGTTTTCTTTTATTAGGTCCCAGTGTCTACTCTCTTGGAGCAGGATTCCATTCTCTTTGATTCTTGGCTCTACCTTCTGAAAGTAGAGGGTTATTCATCACTCTCCTTGGCCACATTGGCATAAGGCATTAAACGGTATTTCTTCTTTGGGGACAAGCAGATTATTGGGGGTCCAAAAATCATTTTAAGTCTCAAAGAGCCACAGCATATTTTAATACAGGCTGCTGGCTCTTTGACAGTATAGCTCTCTCTAAACAAATTTAGCTTTTATTCTGTAAAATTCCAATGTGACAGTAACCACACCCACAGTTCTTTCCAAGACATCCTCCACTTGTGGCTTAAGGTAATCTGAAGTAAATTGATGTAACTTAAATCAATCACGCCTCCAAAAAAGAATCATATTCTTAGTCTCCTTTGTCTCCTGAGATATTTTGTGAAGCTAAATTTCTTGACTGAATGCTCCCTTTAATCAATTCAGAGGTTGTAACAAAGGGTATGAGGCCACACCCTTGAGGCCACACTCTTGGTTTGGTCTTTGCTTTAACACTGAGTTTTGATCTTTGTTTCTGTTTTACCTTTCATTGTTTAGAGAGAATAAACAATTCCATATTTCAATTTTGCTATCAAATTCACAGGTTATTTTCTGAAATTTTCTCTTTCACATAATACCTTTTACTGTAACTAATAACAGCTAAGTCATACGATTAGCTTCACATTCCCAATATCTTTGCCTAAACCCATAAGCTTATAACAACTTATCATACAGAAAAGTTTTAGAAAATGTTTTATCAATAAAAAACATGGCTCACTTCATTTTCTAGGCATCAATAACGACTTTGTAACAGCCTATTGTTTGGATCTGCTAAGAATTATTAGTTTTTTTTTCTGGTGGCACCTCATAACTGGTGCCAATTTCTTTGTTCATTAGTTTAACTAAGTTAATGTATAGTAAGAAAGGACTTCAAAGTCTCTGGTATTCATAATTACAAGCATTATTTCTTTTTCACAAAAAATAGTGGCTGTGTATCTGATGGGGATCATGTGCAATTCATCACATGTCTTCTTTATTCTAGGATTCAGGTTGAAGGACATGTGATTTGTGTGACAGGAGGAACAAAAGCAACCACAGAAGCGAGTAAGGACTCTTAAGCTTATGCCCGAGCGCAGCATTCATAATTTCTGCTCACATTCCAAAAGCAAGTCAAGTGTCTATGCACTTGATGGAGCAACAAAACTCTAATAAAAAAGTGAGAATTAATAATTGGTACCAATAATACAATCTGCTGCCATATGAGAGGGAGACAAGAAAGGACCTACTCTTGAGATATCTTTACAGACCCTACATGGCATTATTTGTGTAATAAATAGATTTCTTTATACCTATGTTTTCCCCCCCCCTTTTTTTTTCCAGGAGGAAAAGGATAGAAATGAGACTTGGGGATAAATGAAAAGAAGAAAGGAACATCTCATTTTCTTCCTCACTGAAAATGATGTATCCTAATTGAAGTTTTTCTATCTTGTTGCTATGGAGATAGAATGAAATATAGCTCAACATTTACTCACTGTTACCACCTGTTTCCCTGTCGACAAGCACTGTAGTCACTGGGCTTTGAAAGGATTAACCCAATCCCTGATTAAGGTGCCTTTAGTGTACATAAAAATACTCTGATAATCTGCAAATTTTAAAAATTTATGTAATATGGAATTGTATAAAGAATAAGCTAAGGCCTGAGAAAAATAAGAACTATTAGAAAATTCTCATAAACAAAAAGGATATGCCTTATGAAGAGTGCTGGTCCCACAGTATAAGCTGTGTCCTATTAGTCTTTCTCCTCATCCCATGTGTTCATTCCTAGAAGCATTTTCTGGCTTTAGGATGGGGCAGCTGCTGAGGACATGCTATATGATTCACACTTTTACAAGCCAAAACATATAATACTAGGGCCAGAGTTTTAAAAAGTGTTTAAAGTGAAGCAATGTTGAGGTCTATTTGTCTATGCATTACCAATAAGAAAAAAGTTTGGAAACAGACACATGAGAGGGCATTTATGGGTAAGGGCAAAGGGAGAGCTTGCGGTTCTGATTGGAGTCCACACAGCATTGTGTCTGCAACATAAACATTCTTTCTGCCCATAGTCAGTCTTGCCTCTTTCCGGAAAGACAAAGGGAACTGTCTCCAGGAAGGTGCTAGGTGATCATTTTTTTTCTAACTTTGATCATTGTCTCATAAAAGTTATTTTAACCTGCAAATTTGGAGAAACATTGATATCTTGAATTAACCCATTCTGCTGTCTTTTTCAATGGGTTTTCTGAACACTGAAAACATGACATAAGCACATTACTATTGATACACACCCATATACTATAGTCTATTTCTTAGCAATATCTATTTAAAATGCTATTCATTAGTATTTTGAAATTTTTGTACTTTCATAGTTAAAAAATTTTATATTAAATATAATTTATTGTCAAATTGGTTTCCATACAACACCCAGTTCTCATCCTAACAGGTGCCCTCCTCAATGCCCATCAATCACTTTCCCCTCTCCCCCACACCCCACCAACCCTCAGTTTGTTCTCAGTCCTGAAGAGTCTCTTATGGTTTGCCTCCCTCCTTCTCTGTAACTTTTTCCCCCTTCGACTCCCCCATGGTCTTCTGTTAAGTTTCTCAGGATCCGCATATGCGTGAAAACATATGGTATCTGTCTTTCTCTGCCTGAGTTATTTCATTTAGCAATATCCTCCAGTTCCATCCACATTGCTATAAATGGCCAGATTTCATTCTTTCTCATTGCCAAGTAGTATTCCATTGTTGTTGATACTTCTACACACTTTTCTATAAGGCATAATATTTTAAACTGGCAATTTCTTTCTACAGTTGTTGAGGAAGTTGGTGAGTTAACATTCTTCATTCTAATTTTGCTCAATATGTCTATTGAAATAGAGAAAAATACAGAAAGATAAAAATATAAGGCATTTTCAATGGTGAAGAATGCATAAAATACTCAAAAACTACAAAAATAAAAGACGCTATAGCTAAAATTAATAACTCCATATATCATTTGAAAGATCAAGTACAAAGTAAAGAAGATGAACCAAGAGCAAATATATTAAAATAAGTACTAAAGTAAAATAATTGAATATTTATATTTGAAATCTCTAGAGCACAGTGAAAATACCTAACACATTTGGAATTAGACTAAAGTAAAACAAAGAGAAATGGGGATCAAAGAAATATTGAAAAAATAATGCCTAAGAATTTTCCAAAATTGTTGAAGACATCAATAAATAGATTATAAAATTCCAGTGAAAATCAAGCAGGATAAATACAAAGAAATTGACATTATGGTATATATATACATATATATATGTATATATGTATACATGTATATATATGTTTAAATAAATATATATGGGTGAATATATATGTAATATATTACTGAGTATATATTACATATATATTACTGATATATACTTTACATATATACATTATATATACATACATTACACATTAATATATATACACATATATATAATATATATATTATTGAATGCCAATTCAATCAGGAAAATCTTGAAAGAAGACAGAAAAAAACCAGACATATTATGTTTAAGGAAGCAACAATAAAACAAACAGATTTAAACAGAAATAGTTTAAGCCAGAAATCAATAGAATGCCTTCTCATAACCAAAAGTAAATAAATAAATAAAATACCAGATGACCAAGAATCCTATGTTCAATGGAAACATTATTTAAAATTCAGATACTATGAGAAAGTTTTAGAGATATTTTACCAAAATATCATCCCAAACGAAAAATAAACAAGATTTATTCAAGCAGGATAATCTCTAAAAGAAACTCATATGAAGGACAAATAAAGTTGAATATGCATTTAAATATGAATATATATTGGTGTATAAAACAATGATCCTAAGATTTTATAGGATTTACAATATAAGTAGAATCAAAATACAAGATAAAAATAATTGTCAAAAAATGGGAGAAGGGAGTTGACGTGTTCCATGTTTCTGTCATTACTGAGAAAATGAGAAAAGTAGAAATTCATATTAGGATTTGTAAAATTGAGCATGTTGTAATTAATTGGATAGTCAACAATAATAAGATAACAAATAAATAATAATTTTAGAGGGTAAAATAATGCATGACTAAATATTTGATTTTAAAGTAGTTAAAAACAGAAGCAAACTACTATAGTTTTTAAACTATAACAGAAGTTATATAAAATGAGTTAAACCCAAATAGAACAGTGATTACATTAAGTTGACTATTCAAATTAAAATACACAGAGTGAAAAATCAACTTTCTACTCAAAATGCACAAAGTTCACATATCTCCCACTCCTAAAATAATAAATAAATAAATTAATAAATAAATAAGCAAACAGTGGAACAGAGTAGAGAATACAGGCACAGATCCACACATATATAACTATGTTATAAGTGAGTTATAACATAACTATACTGTAAAGCAATGGTAAAATAGTCATTTCAAAAATGTCCTTAGATCACTATGGAAATATATGGTCCCTACCTTGTATCATATAACATAACTATTGAGAGCTTTCCAATATAAACATGAATGGTAAAGTATGGGAAACTTTTCTAAAATAAAACATGAGAATAACTTCTGCCTTTGTAGTCAACATATATTTCTTAAACAGGGTATCTGCCATGCATTTTGTTCCCATGCATTATGGGTGCCACAAGATTTTTTATTGGGAACAAATTTTGACAAAAATGATTTTGGTAGGGGGGGTTTGCCTGGGTGGCTCACTTGGTTAAGCATCCAACTCTTGATTATGGCCCAGGTTATGATCTCATGTTCATGAGATAGAATCCCACATTGGGCTCTGCACTATAGTGTAAAGACTACTTGGGATTCTCTCTCTCTCCCTCTCTCTGCCCGTCTCCTGCCTGCTTTCACTCTCTCAAAATACAAATAAACATGTTTTTTTAATTTTTTTCAACGTTTTTTATTTATTTTTGGGACAGAGAGAGACAGAGCATGAACGGGGGAGGGGCAGAGAGAGAGGGAGACACAGAATCGGAAGCAGGCTCCAGGCTCTGAGCCATCAGCCCAGAGCCTGATGCGGGGCTCGAACTCACGGACCGTGCGATCGTGACCTGGCTGAAGTCGGACGCTTAACCGACTGTGCCACCCAGGCGCCCCCAAATAAACATTTTTTTTTAATGTTTACAGCAGCACTTTCAACAATAGCCAAATCATGGAAAGAGCCTAAATGTCCATCAAGTGATGAATGGATAAAGACGATGTGGTTTATACATACAATGGAATACTACTTGGCAATGAGAAAGAATGAAATCTGGCCATTTGCAGCAAGTTGGATGGAACTGGAGGGTATTATGCTAAGTGAAATAAGTCAGTCAGAGAAAGACAGATACCATATGTTTTCACTCGTATGTGGATCTTGAGAAACTTAACAGAAGACTGTGGGGGAGGAGAAGGGGTAAAAAACAGTTAGAGGGAGGGAGGTAAACCATAAGAGACTCTTGGATACTGAGAACAAGTTGAGGGTTGATGGGGGTGGGAGAGTGGGGAAAGTGAGTGATGGGCATTGAGGAGGGCACTTGTTAGGATGAGCACTGGGTGTTGTATGGAAACCTATTTGACAATAAATTATATTATTAAAAAATAATTTTTTTGACACACACAAAAAAAGATTCTTAGCACTTAATTTCCACAAAACCCAACTTTTAGATATCCTGGTCTCTTTCTGTCCAAATTACAGAGGGTTTTCTCACCACCTAATTTATCAAAATACACTAAAATTAGAGATGTAAGAATGAGGAATTTTGATGATGAAATACTACAATTCTTTCTGATTCACATCTTTGACTCTTCAGATAGGGCTTGTCTTTTGATCCATGTTTCTTATACACAAAAGTAAACACCTGGAAACAGCCACTGTGCCAAACTTTGGCATGCAACTCATCAACAAAAAGGAAAGAACTGCTGATATATGCTGCAGCATGTATACTTCAGAAACATTATGCTGATGAATAGTAATCTAACACAAAATAGTCCATACAATTTTATTTTGTTTATATTATTTTCAAGAACAGGAAAAATAATCTATTGTTAAGAAAAATCAGGCCAGCGGTTGCTGTGAATTGAATGGAAAGAAGCATGAGGGAACTTTCTGCATTGATGCTAATTTTCTATATTTTGATAGGGTTTTGAAGTCCATCAGTTCATCCATTTGTCAAAACTCATCACTTAAGTTTTATACATTTCACTATATTTAGATTTTCTTTTAGTAAGAAAATACTTTCATCTCATTAGTGATATTTATAGGGGTGATGTGTACTGATATCTGCAATCTACTTTAAAGTGCATAAAAGTAAAATGGATTAAATATAGGAATGGATAAATGGATAGATATTTGCTAAAGCAAATATAATAAAATATTGATTTTAGAATCTAGGTGGTGGGTACACAATTCTTTCAACATTTTGGTTTGAAATTTTTCATGATTGAATAGAGAAAAAAGAAAGAAAGGACTAAACCAATTAAATATTTAGGGCTCAAGCAGTGTTCACAATTTAAATATTAAATCCTTAACTTGCTCATCACAACATGTGAAAGTCATCTCTTTTTGCTTGTTTATTCTTCTTAGCTGGATATGTTTATATTCTGTACTGCCAGGGAATAAAATTGACAAAATTTATTATTTTGCCACACCTATATTTGGTAACACAGTCAAAACAATCATGAATAAAGACAACTTATTTGCTAAGGTTTTTCCCTTAAAAGTATTTGTATGTGTATTTGAAAGTTACTGTGAGGGGAAAAAAAGGTATATGTATATACCTTTGAAAATATTGAGGCCAAAATATTTACAAGTTCAGTATAAGAAATATATTTGAGAATATGCCTATATATTTGGCTCAATTTGTTTGGTTTGTTGTTGAAGACAAAAATGAGAGACAACTACAAGGAGCAGGGTAGGGGTTGGAGTGAGGAGAAAGACAGTAGACAATGCTCTGAGACCTGAAGGTTCTTCCTGGGGACAGAAGAACATTCATGGATCAGCACAGCATTCCTTACTCTATCTGTGACCTTAGCTGTACTCATTGCCATATGGAAGTTTTGGAGGCAAAGGGATTACGGAACTATGAATAGGAAACTGAAAGTGCTCCCTGTCAGCTTCATTCTCAAATATAATTACCTCCATATTTCACTTCCTACCTCCACCTCCTTCTGGGCATGTTATCTGCAACTTAAGATGGTTTGGAGAGCTGGAATTTGAAACTGACTTTGGGGTTGTTAAGTGAAGAAGTTACAAATCATGCCCTAACAATTCACAACTTAGGTATTGGATATAAGTTTCCTGCGGTTTCAAATGATTATTTGTGAGATCTTATAGGAGAGGAAGGGTCTTCAAAATATGTATTTGCCCCCAAAGAGTACATGCCTGGGAAAACATTCCTTCCCTTTGGATGACATTTTCTGGTCTTTGGTATTTGTTATTAGACTCTTCAAAGCCTGAACACATTAACCTGCAGTATCAGACCTCCTTCCTATCCTATACCTGGGCCACCCTGGGATTTTGGAGAGGATTGTGAGCAATGACAGCTTTTAGTATGTGCCCAACACCTCCATAACAGTTCTGAGGTGCATGGTGCTCTTCTTAGGACTTTGTATACTAACTCATGTAAACATCATTAGAACCCTATGGTAACAGAGCTATTATTATTTTTCCCCACTTTACAGTTGAAATAACAGCACAGAGAGGTTAAATGATTTACACAGAGTCACATAGCTATGAGAGTCACATTCAGGATTTGAGCCCAGATAATTGCAAAGCTGATTCTCTCTTCCTACCCAGCACACTCTGCCTTTTCTCAGAGTGTCTAAAGTAATGACAAAAATGAGGCTTGGCAAAGGGTTAAGAACCATAGAGCATAAAATGACAAGAACAGCTGTCCATGATCTATTTAAGACAAGGAATGGAAAATCCTGTGAAAGTTGACCAGGGATGAGGTAAGAGCTCAGAGAGCCAGAGGGGTTCCTGGTGGCCAAATTGCCTGAATAACAGCACCTAAGGAAATGTCTTCCTGAAATCAGAAACATGAGCTACACCTTAGCCAGCTGCTCTCTTCACCCCAGGCCCAGCCCCGGTTTGGATTGAAGTGAGGAGAGGCCATGATGCCCAATGTGGTTGGATTCAAGCCACAGTTCGTAACTGTGTCTGAGAAGATGTCTGGGGAAATGTGGTGTCCAAGTGAAAATCTAAGCAGGTTGTGCCACTCAGGGAGGAGAGGTATGTGGGCACACAGTGGGGGAAAGCAGGCAGCAGTGATCCATTATGGCAGGTGAGAGCATCTTCCATCAGCAGGTTCTTTTCTATCCCTCTAGCCTCTTCAACCTGTGCTGTTCTCATAGATCGAATTATGGGGATGGAACAGTAGGATATGTGTCTGTTGTCTTCCCCACCTCAGTTGGCTCTTTCCCCCCATGCACACCTAAAACTGTATTTTCTGAGGAATTTTTCTATTGTGTGTGTTATTGAAGTTGATACACTTATCCAAAATAACCGTCTTGCTCAGCTCACTTTCTTTCCTATCAACATAGAACTCTTTGGGATAGGACTTTGGGTGGGGCTCTGAAATTTCCAGATGTAAGTGTAAATCTAAAACTACTTCATATTCCAGGATGTGATCTCTGGAACAGTTAAAAACTGCGGTTTCAGGGTGGCACATTGAAAGTCTTAGATTTGCACAACAAAACAACTGAGTGAAGAAAATAATATTGCCTAATAAATCCTAGGAAGTACCCTGTCTTCTCTACTATCAGCATTTCTTCCTTTTGGACTGAAAGCCCCACAAATCTTGGGGACCAAAAATCATGGATAAAATGGTGAGGATACAGTACATGTCATGTATATGGAAAGGCCCAAATATTCCAAATATTTTCTATCTATAGACATTCATGATTCACATCCCCAATTTTTCACATTTTGTTCCTGAGAAAAATAGAGGAGGTAATCACAGAGCTCTTCTGGGAGTATGAAGTAAGAGGAGAAATATGACAAGCCAGGAGAGTTTCCTGAGCCTCCACACTATACTCCATGCACCGTGTAATGGATTGCCATTATAGCCATGCTCTTTTCATAGCTCACAGCATATGTGAGTGTGGTGGAGTAGGGGTGGGGCCAGACTGGGGGACCTGCCCAGCTCATTCATCCCTCTTGGGTTGGCAACATTGTATATTTTCTTTTCACAACCCAGACTCTCATTTGGCTTACAAATGTTGTCCAATTCCATTTATTTCTTATCCTATCTGTATGTAATCATGAGGATTTCATTTTGAGGTAGAATGTTACATAAGGTAAGGGAAACAAAAATAATATAAAAACAGGGAGGGGTACAAAACAGAAGAGACCCATAAATATTGAGAACAAACAGGATTATGGGAGGGGATGTGGGAGGGGGGATGGGTTAAATGGGTAAGAGGCACTGAGGAATATACTCCTGAACTCATTGTTGCACTATATGCTAATTTGGATTTAAATTTTTTTAAAAAATGAAACAAAAAATAAAAAACAAAAAAAAGAAAAGGAGAAAAGAAAGAAGAAAGAAAGAAAGAAAGAAAGAAAGAAAGAAAGAAAGAAAGAAAGAAAGAAAGAAAGAAAGAAAGAACTTCCAATGCTATGTTGAATAACAGTGGCAAGAGTGGACATTTCTGTCTTGTTCCTGTCCTTAGGGGAAAAGCTTTCAGTTTTTCCCCATTAAGATGATATTAGCATTGGGTTGTTCATATATGGCTTTTATGATCTCGAGGTATGCTCCTTCTATCCCTACTTTCTTGACTGTTTTTATCAAGAAAGGATGCTGTGTTTTGTCAAATGCTTTCTCTGCATATTGAGAGGGTCATATGGTTCTTGTCCTTTCTTTTATTGATGTGATGAATCACATTAATTGTTTTGCGGATATTGAAGCAGCCCTGTATCCCAGGTATAAATCCTGCTTGGTAGTGGTGTATAATTTTTTAAATGTATTGTTGGACCGGGTTGGCTAATATCTTGTTGAGTATTTTCACATCCATGTTCATCAGGGAAATTGGTCTGTAGTTCTCCTTTTTAGTGGGGTCTCTGTCTGGTTTTGGAATCAAGGTAATACTTGCTTCATAGAAAGAGTTTGGAAGGTTTCCTTCCATTTCTATTTTTTGGAACAGTTTCAAGATAATAGGTGTTAACTCTTCCTTAAATGTTTGGTAGAATTCCCCTGGAAAGCCATCTGGCCCTGGACTCTTGTTTCTTGGCAGATTTTTGATTCTTAATTCGATTTCCTTACTGGTTATGGGTGTGTTCAAATTTTCTATTTCTTCCTGTTTCAGTTTTGGTAGTGTATATGTTTCTAGGAATTTGTCCATTTCTTCCAGGTTACCCATTTTTTTGGCATATAATGGCTCATAATATTCTCTTATTATTGTTTTTATTTCTGTTGTGTTGGTTGTGATCTCTCCTCTTTCATTCTTTATTTTATTTATTTGGGTCCTTTCCTTTTTCTTTTTGATCAAACTGGTTAGTGGTTTATCAATTTTGTTAATTCTTTCAAAGAACCAACTTTTGGTTTCATTGATCTGTTCTACTGTTGGTTTTTGTTTGTTTGTTTGTTTGTTTGTTTTTGGGGGGGTTTCGATAGCATTAATTTCTGCTCTAATCTTTTTTTTCTTTTATACATTTATTTATTTTTGATAGAGACAGAGTGCAAGTGGGGGAGGGGCAGAGAGTGAAGGAGACAGAGAATCCTAAACAAGCTCCAGGCTTCGAGCTGTCAGCACAGAGCCTGACGCGGGGCTTGAACCCACAAACCACAGGATCATGACCTGAGCTGAATTTGGACGCTTAACCGAATGAGCCACCCAGGCGCCCCTTTTCTGCTATAAGTTTTATTATTCCCTGTCTTCTGCTGGTTTTGGGTTTTATTTGTTGTTCTTTTTCCAGCTCCTTAAGGCATAAGATTAGTATTGGAAGTCTTAGCCTCTGCAATCAGACAACACAAAGAAATAAAAGGCATCCAAATCGGCCAGGAGAAGGTCAAACTTTCACTCTTTGCAGATGACATGATGCTCTAAATGGAAAACCCAAAAGATTCCACCAAAAACCTTTTAGAATTGATTCATGAATTCAGCAAAGTTTCAGGATATAAAATCAATGCACAGAAATCAGTAGCTTTCCTATACACTAATGATTACGTGACAGAAAGAGAAATCAAGGAATCTATCCCATTTACAGGTGCACAAAAAGAAACATAAAATAACTAGGAATAAATCTAACCAAAGACATGAAAAATCTATACACTGAAAACTATAGAAAGCTTGTGAAAGAAATTGAAGAAGTCACAAAAAAATGGAAAAAAATTCCATGCTCCTGGATAGGAGGAACAAATATTGTTAAAATATCAATACTACCCAAAGCAATCTCCATATTCAATGCAGTCCCTATCAAAGTAACACCAGCATTCTTCACAGAGCTAGAAAAAATAATCCTGAAATTTGTATGGAACTAGAAAAGACCCCGAATAGCCAAAACAATCTTGAGGGGAAAACAAAACAAAACAAAAAACAGGAGGCATCAAAATCACAGACTTCAAGCTATACTACAGAGCTGTAATCATCAAGACAGTATGGTACTAGCACAAGAACAGACACTCGGAACAATGAAACAGAATAGAGAACCCAGAAATGGACCCACAAACGTATGGCCAACTAATCTTTGACAAAGCAGGAAAGAATATCCAATGGAATAAAGACAGTCTCTTCAGCAAGTGGTGCTGGGAAAACTGGACAATGACATGCAGAAAAATGAACCTGGACCACTTTCTTATGCCATACACAAAAATAAACTCAAAATGGATGAAAGGCCTAAATTTAAGACAGGAAGCCATCAAAATCCTTGAGGAGAAAGCAGGCAAAAACCACTTTGATCTTGGCTGCAGCAACTTCTTACTCAACATGTCTCCGGAGGCAAGGGAAACAAAAGCAAAAATGAACTACTGGGACCTCATCAAAATAAAAAGCTTCTGAACAGTGAAGGAAACAATCCGAAAAACTAAAAGTCAACCGACAGAATGGGAGAAGATATTTGCAAATGACATATCAGATAAAGGGTTAGTATCCAAAATCTATAAAGAACTTATCAAACTCAACACCCAAAAAACAAATAATCCAGTGAAGAAATGGGCAAAAGACATGAATAGACACTTCTCCAAAGAAGACATCCAGATGGGCAACCGACACATGAAAAAATGCTCAACATCACTCATTATCAGGGAAATACAAATCAAACCCACAATGAGATATCACCTGACACCTGTCAGAATGGCTAACATTAACAACTCAGGCAACAACAGATGATGGCGAGGATGCAGAGAAAGAGGATCTCGTTTGCATTGTTGGTGGGAATGCAAGCTGGTGCAGCCACTCTGGAAAACAGTATGGAGGTTTCTCAAAAAACTAAAAATATAATTACCCTATGACCCAGCAATTGCACTACTAGGTATTTATCCAAGGGATAAAGGTGTGCTTTTTTCGAAGGAACACATGCACCCCCATGTTTATAGCAGCACTATCAATAGCCAAAGTATGGAAAGAGCCTAAATGTCCACTGATGGATGAGTGTATAAAGAAGATGTGGTATATATCTACAACGGAGTATTACTTGGTAATCAAAAAGAATGAAATCTTGCCAATTGCAACTGTGTGGATGGAACTGGAGGGTATTATGCTATGTGAAATTAGTCAGAGAAAGATAAAAATCCTATGAGTTCACTCATGTGAGGACTTTAAGAGACAAAACAGATGAACATAAGGGAGGGGGAACAAAAATAATATAAAAACAAGGAGGGGGGCATAACAGAAGAGACTCATAAATATGGAGAACAAACTCCATATTGCTGGAGAGGTTGTGGGAGGGAGGTTGCTGGAAGGGTTGTGGGAGGGAGTATGGGCTAAATGGGTAAGGGGCACCAAGGAATCTACTCCTGAAACAATTTTTGCACTATATGCTAACTAATTTGGATGTGAATTAAAAAAAATAAAATTAAAAAGAAAGAAAAATAAATAAAGAAAGGAAGAAAGAAAGAATGTTACTATCTCTGGTTAAGAGTAAAGAGTAAATTTAGCTTTGCTAATTTCTAGTTTAAGATATGGAATAAACAAATGAATGGGGTTTCGTGAAGGAAAGCTAAGAGCTTGGTAGAACTAGCATTTTCACAAAACTGAGTGAAAATAGGCATACGTTATATTTTCTGATTCTGTTCACCGACAGGGCCTAGAGGCAGCAAAACTCCAGTAACGATGAGGAGCACGTTCAATGCCTAGATTGTACTTTCTAAATTCCATTACCCAATAAAGGAATCAGGGATTCAGCATATTCTAGGGCTGGGACAGGAAAAATACAGGGTGAACCTGAAGCATCCTATAGGCCAGAAAGGAAGGACATGAAAAAAGAAGAGAAAATAGGACTTATCACAGGCCCATAGAAGTAGATCAAAGAGCTCCCAGTGACCAAACAAAGCTGAAACAAATTTAGCAACAAAATAATTAAGGATGGTTTGGGTTATAATTAAAATAATAAAGTAAATACTCATGAATCCATAATGATATTTCAAAATAAATTATTACACACACAAATAAATAGTAAATAAGGGATAAATATTTACAGAAGAATCCCAAACTATAAACATAGATATTCACTTCTCCGAGGTAAAGATTAATTCTCTTCCCTTGAGTTAAAGCTTAGTAATTTGCTTCTAACAAGTATGTAAAATGAAAAATAGTAACTGTACAGTGGAGTAAACTGGGAGAAATCATCTTAACCAAGTTATCAAAGTTAACATTACCTTGTCACTATAATATCATGTACCCCCTGATGTGATGTGATAAGAGGGGCACCTCAATTAAGTGGTATCCATCTCCAAAACCCATAACCATGGCCTGATAGTAAGAAAACATTAGATATTCAAATTGAAGGACGTTCTATAAAATATCTGATCAGGCTTTTTAAATGGCAAGGTCATGAAAAAAACTGAGAAACTGTCAATGTCTGAATAAAAATTATTTAGTACTTTGTACCAATGCTAATGTATTATTTTTTCCAGATTTATTGATGTTTATTTGACAAATGAAAATTGTATATATTTAAAATATACACTATGGGGTGCCTGGATGGCTCAGTGGGTTAAGTGTCCAACTTTGGCTCAGTCATGATCTCGCAGTTCATGAGTTTGAGCCCCATGTTGGACTCTGTGCTGACAGTTCGGAGCCTGGAGCCTGTTTCAGATTCTCTGTCTCCCTCTCTCCCTGCTCGTCCCCCACTCGTGTTCTCTCTCTCTCTCTCAAAAATAAACATTAAAAAATAAAGTAAAATGTATGTCATGATGCATTTAATATAATATACATTGTGAAATGATGAACAAAATCAAGCTAATTAACATATTGCTAACCTCACATAGCTACTATTCTTTTCTGTGTGTTGAGAACATGTAAGACTTACTGTCTTAGCAAACTTCAATTATGTAATACAGTTTTTTTTTATTTAAATTCAAGTTAGTTAACATACACTGTAGTCTTGGCTTCAGGAGTAGAATCCAGTGATTCATCTCTTGCATATGACACCAAATGCTCATCCCAAATAGTGCCCTCCTTAATGCCCATCACCCATTTAACTCATCTCCTGCCAACCTCCCTTCCAGCAACCCTAAGTTGTTCTCTATATTTTAGTGTCTTTTGGTTTGCCTCCTTCTCAAATGGGCAAAAGACATGAATAGACACTTTTCCAAAGAAGACATCATGAAAAGAGGCTGAACATCACTCATAATCAGAGAAATACAAATCGAAACCACAATGAGATACCACCTCACACTTGTCAGAATGGCTAATATTAACAACTCAGGAAACAACAGATGTTGGTGCTGATGTGGAGAAAGGGGAAAACTTTTGCACTGTTTGTGGGAATGCCACCAGTGCAGGCACTCTAGAAAACAGTATGGAGGTTCCTCAAAAAATTAAAAATAGAACTACCCTGCAACCCAGCATTTGCACTCTTAGGTAATTTATCCAAAGGGTACAAAAATGCTGATTTGAAGGGACACATGCTCCCAATATTTATAACAGCACTATAAACAATAACTACATTATGGAAAGGGCTTAAATGTCCATCATCTGATGAATGCATAAAGAAAATGTGATCTATATAATATATATGTATATATATGCATATATATATTATATATATGCGTATATATTATATATATGTATACATTATATATAATATTATGTATAATGGAATATTACTTGGTGAGCAAGAATGGAATCTTGCCATTTGCAACAACATGGATGGAACTGGAGGGTATTATGCTAAGCAAAATAAGTTAGCCAGAGAAAGACAGATACCATATGATTTCACTCATATGTGGAATTTGATAAACTCAACAGATGAACACAGGGGAAGAGAAGGAAAAGTGATAAAAACAGAGGGGGTTGCAGTACAGTATTATTAACTATGGTTGTCATGCTCTTCAATAGGCCTGAAGAACTTATCCGTCATAACTGATACTGTGTGGTCTTTGAACCAACATCTTCCATTTTCCCCAAACCCATGCAACCACCATTCTACTCTCTCCTTTAATACATTTAATGTTTTTAGGTTTCCATATGTAAGTGAAATACTATGGTATATGTCATTTTATGTCTGGAATATTTTGTTTAGTTTAATGTCTTCCAGATTAATCCATGTTGTCCCACATGGCAGGATGTCATTTTTTAAGGCCGAATAGTATTCCATTGCGTGTTTATTTGTGTGTGTACACATTATACATATGAATGGAATAATAGTCCATTGTATGTTAATGTGTGCATATGTAAACACACAAATAAATAAATACGCATACAATGGAATACAATGGAATGCTATTCAGCCTTAAAAAAAGAAGGAAATCCTGCCATTTGTGACAATATAGATGACTCAATCAAAGTGTCTGCCAATCAAGCTGAATGTATAAAATAATTTCCATATTTTGACTATTGTGACTGATATCACAATGAACATGGGAGTGCAGACATATCTTCAAGGTACTTATTTGTTTGGCATATATCCAGACGTGGGATTGTGGAATCATACAGGAGTTCCATTTTTAATTTTTTGAGGAACTAATATACTGTTTTCCATAATGGCTGTACCACATTCCCAGCAACAGTGCACTAGGATTCTGTATTCTTTACATTCTTACCAGCACTTGTTACCTCTTGATTTTTTTTAAATATTTTTTAAAAGTTTATTTATTTATTTATTTAATATAATGTATTGTCAAATTGGCTAATGTACAGTGTGTGCAGTGTGTTCTTGGTTTTGGGGGTAGATTCCTGTGATTCATCGTTTACATACAATGCCCAGTGCTCATCCCAGCAAGTGCCTTCCTCAATGCCCATCACCCATTTTCCCCTGTCCCCCACCCCTCCCATCAACTCTCAGTTTGTCCTCTGTATTTAAGAGTCTCTTACAGTTTGCCTCTCTCCCTCTCTGTAACTATTTTTCCCCTTCCTTTCCCCCATGGTCTTCTGTTAAGTTTCTCAAGTTCCACATATGAGTGAAAACATATGATATCTGTCTTTCTCTGTATGACTTATTTCACTTAGCATAATACTCTCCAGTTCTGTCCATGTTGCTAGAAATGGCACGATTTCATTCTTTCTCATTTCCAAGTAGTATTCCATTGTATAGATAAACCACATTTTCTTTATCCATTCATCAGTTGATGGACATATAGGCTCTTTCCATAATTTGGCTATTGTTGAAAGCACTGCTATAAACATTGGGGTACATGTGCCCCTATGAGTCAGCGCTCCTGTATCCTTTGGATAAATTCCTAGTAATGCTATTGCTGGGTTGTAGCGTAGTTCTATTTTTAGGATTCTGAGGAACCTCCACACTGTTTTCCAGAGGAGCTGTACCAGTTTGCATTTCTACCAACAGTGCAAGAGCTTCCCATTTCTCCACATCCACTCCAGCATCTGTTGTTTCCTGAGTTTTTAATTTTAGCCACTCTGACCAATGTGAGCTGGTATCTCAATATGGTTTTGATTTGTATTTCCCTAATGATGAGTGACCTTCTGCAACTTTTCATGTGTCTGTTGGCCATATGGATGCCTTCTTTGAAAAAGTATCTATTCATGTCTTCTGCCCATTTTTTCACTGTATTATTTGTTTTTTGGGTGTTGAGTTTGATAAGTTCTTTATACATTTTGGATACTAACCCTTTATCCAACATATATTTTAAATGTTTATTTTTGTGAGAGGGAGAGGGAACCTAAGTGGGGGAGAGGCAGAGAGAGAGGGTGACAGAAGATCTGAAGTGTGCTCTGTGCTGACAGCAGACATTCCCATGTGGGGCTTGAACTCATGAACCATGAGATCATGACCTGAGCTGAAGTCCGACACCAAACTGACTGAGCCATCCAGGTGCCCCACTTGTTTTTTGATAATAGACATCCTAAAAGCTGTGGGGTTATATCTCATTGTGGTTTTAATCTGCATTTTTTTGATGATTAGTGATGGTAAAAACTTTGAAACATGTATTGTTCTGTGTATCTTTCTTTGAAGAAAAATTGAACAGTGAATAAGTAACCTAAGGAATGGGAAAAATATTTTCAAACCATATATCTGAAAGGAGGTTAATATCCAAAACATATAAAAACTTAAACAACTCAATATAAATAAATTAATTAACTAACTAATTAATTAAAAGGACTTAAAGGCTTAGATTTTTTGCTGAATTATTGTATTATTTTATATATATTTTTAAGTATATTTGGCATGCACTATCACATTAGTCATGTGTACAGCATAGCAATATAACAAGTTTATACATTATGCCATGGGCAACACAAGTGTAACTATCATTTGTCTTCATACATCACTGGTATAATATCGTTGGCTATATTCCTTATGCTGTATCTTTTTTTCCTGTGACATTCCATAACTGTAAGCCTGTATTTCTGATCCCCTTCACCCACTTTGCACATTCCCAAACTCCTGATGGCAACCATCAGTTTGTTCTCTGTATTTATAGGTATGATTCTGCTTTTTGTTTCTTAATTTTTATTTTTTTGTATTTCACGTATGGATGAAATCATATGGTATTTGTGTTTCTCAGTCTAACTTATTTCACTTAACATAATACCCTCTAGGTCTATCTATGTTGTTTCAAATGACACAATCTTATCCCTTTTTATGGCTGTGAAATATTCCATTGTGTGTATATATGTATATATCACATCTTCCTTATCCATTTATATATTGATGGACAGGTTGCTTTCATATCTGGACAATTGTAAATAATGTTGCAATAAACATAGTGGTGCATATATCTTTTCAAATTAGTGTTTTCATTCTTTTCATAAATACCCATAGTGAAATTATTGGAAAATATGATATTACTAATTTTATTTTATTTTCTGAGGAACCTCCATACTGTTTTATACAGTGGCTATGCTGATTTACATTTCCACCAACAGTGTAAGAGGGTTCTTTTTTCTCCACATCCTTGACAACATTTGTTATTTTTTGTCATTTTGATACTAGCTATTCTGAAAAATGTAAGGTTATATTTCATTGTGGTTTTTATTTATATTTCCCTGATAATTAGTGATGTGGAGTGTTGATTTTCTGTTCATGAATCTGTTAGCCATTTGTATGTCTTATTTAGAGAAGATTTATTCAGATTCGATGCCCATTTTTAACTGGATTATTTGGGTGTTTTGGGTGTTGAGTTGTATAAGTGATATGTATTGGACGTTAACATTTTTTTCATTTTTTTAATATGAAATTGACTGTCAAATTGGTTTCCATACAACACCTGGTGTTCATCCCAAAAGGTGCCCTCCTCAATACCCATCTCCCAACCTCCCTTCCCTCCCACCCCCATCAACCCTCAGATTGTTCTCAGTTTTTAAGAGTCTCTTATGCTTTGGCTCCCTCCCTCTCTAACCTCTTTTTTTCTCCTTCCCCTCCCCCATAGACTTCTGTTAAGTTTCTCAGGATCCACATAAGAGTGAAAACATATGATATCTGTCTTTCTCTGTATGACTTATTTCACTTAGCATAACACTCTCCAGTTCCATCCACGTTGCTACAAAAGGCCATATTTCATTCTTTCTCATTGCCACGTAGTATTCCATTGTGTATATAAACCACAATTTCTTTATCCATTTGTCAGTTGATGGACATTTAGGCTCTTTCCATAATTTGGCTATTGTTGAGAGTGCTGCTATAAACATTGGGGTAGAAGTGCCCCTATGCATCAGCACTCCTGTATCCCTTGGGTAAATTCCTAGAAGTGCTATTGCTGGGTCATAGGGTAGATCTATTTTTAATTTTTTGAGGAACCTCCACACTGTTTTCCAGAGTGGCTGCACCAGTTTGCATTCCCACCAACAGTGCAAGAGTGTTCCCATTTCTCCACATCCTCTCCAGCATCTATGGTCTCCTGATTTGTTCATTTTAGCCACTCTAACTGGCATGAGGTGATATCTGAGTGTTGTTTTGATTTGTATTCACCTGATGAGGAGCAATGTTGAGCATCTTTCCATGTGCCTGTTGGCCATCTGGATGTCTTCTTTAGAGAAGTGTCTATTCATGTCTTCTGCCCATTTCTTCACTGGATTATTTGCTTTTTGGGTATGGAATTTGGTGAGCTCTTTATAGATTTTGGATACTATCCCTTTGTCCGATATGTCATTTGCAAATGAAACTAGACCACTTTCTTACACCATTCACAAAAACAAACTCAAAATGGATAAAGTACCTGAATGTGAGACAGGAAACCATCAAAACCCTAGAGGAGAAAGCAGGGAAAAACCTCTCTGACCTCAGCCACAGCAAATTCTTACTTGACACATCCCCAAAGGCAAGGGAATTAAAAGCAAAAATGAACTATTAGGACCTCATGAAGATAAAAAGCTTCTGCACAGCAAAGGAAACCATCAACAAAACTAAAAGGCAACCAACAGAATGGGAAAATATATTTGGATATTAACATTTTATTGAAAATATGATTTGCAAATATTCCCCTCATTGAGTACGCTTTTGGATTTGTTGATGGTTTCCTTTGCTATGCAAAATCTTTTTATTCTGATGTAGTCCAAATAGTTTACTTTTGCTTCTGTTTCCCTTGCCTGAAGAGACATATCTAGAGAAATGTTGCTATGGCTGACGTAAGAGAGATTACTACCTGTTTCCTTCTAGGAATTTTATAGTTTCAGGTATCACATTTAGGTTTTTATTCTATTTTGAGTTTATTTTTGTGTATGGTATTAGAATGTGGTCCTGTTGTTGCTGCTGTTGTAGTTTCAGAGAGAAAGCACAAGCAGGGGAGGGGTAAAGGGAGAGGGAGAGAGAGAGAAAGAATTTTAACCAGACTCCACACAGAGCCCAAAGTGGGGCTTGATCTCAGAAACATTAGATCATGAACTGCACTGAAATCAAGAGTTGGCTGCTCAACCAACTGAGCCACAAAGGCACCCTAGTCCAACTTTACTTTGAATGTAGCTGTGTGGTTTTCACAGGGCCATTTATTAAAGAGACTGTCTTTTCTCCATTGTATATTCTTGCCTCCTTTGTCAATAATTGACCATATAATTGTGGGTTTATTTGGGGGGTCTTTATTCTGTTCCATTGACCTATGTGTCTATTTTTGTGCCAGTCTCATACATACTGTTTTGATTACTACAGATTTGTAGTATATCTTAAAATCTGGAATTGTGATACCTCCTGCTTTGTTCTTGTTTCTCAATATTGTTTTGGCTACCTGGGATCTTTTGTAGTTCCATACAAATTTTAAGATTGTTTGTTCTAGTTTTTAGAAAAAAATGCTGTTGGTATTTTGATAGGGATTACATTGAAACTGTAGATTGCTTTGGGTAATATAGATATTTTAACATTTTTCTTCCAATCCATGAGCATGGAATATTTTTCCATTTGCTTATATCATCTTCATTTTGTTTTGTCGATTTTTTATGGTTTATGGTGTACACTTCTTTACATTCTTGGCTAAGTTTATTCCTAGGTATTTTATTACTTTTTGTGCAATTGTAAAAGATTTTTTTTTTATTTTTCTGCTACTCTGTTATTAGGTATACAAATGCTACTGAAATATGGGTATTTATTTTGTATCGTATAGTTCACTTGTGATGAGCACCAACTGATGTCTTAATGTGTTGAATCAATATATTGCATACCTAAAACTAATACTATACTCTATGTTAACTAAATGGAATTTAAATAAAAACTAAAAAAAAAAACTTTTGTATCTGTAACTTTCCTGAATTCATTTATTACTTCTCATAGTTTTTTGGTGTAGTCTCTAGTATTTCCCATGTATAGTATCAGGTTATCTGCAAATGGTCTTATTTTTGCTAAGTATTCCGTAGTACATAATATGTTAACATTAGGGAAAGCTGAGAGAAGGGTATACAGGGATTCTTTGTACTGTCTTTGCAATTGTTTTATAAGTCTGAAATTATTTTAAATTATAAAAATTTTGAAAGTCAGTGAATACTATACAGCAGTAAAAAATAAAAAAGGAACAACAGGAACAACCTATTGATGCACACATTATAACTGAATCTCAAAATCATTATGCTGACCGAAGAAGCCAGGCATAAAGGAATACATGCTGCATTGTTTTATGTATATAAAATTCAAATAAAAACTAATCTACAGTGAAAGAAATCATATCAGTGGTAGCCTATTGAGATTGTAGGGAGGAGGGTGAGATAACAAAGTGTCACCAGAATTTTTAGGGATAATGATATCTTAACTATAGTGATGGTTTCATGGGTATACACACACGTGTAAATGCTCATCAAACTGTACAATTTAAATATATGCTGATTTTAGATGTTTAGAGTTTATCTCAATAAAGATATAAACAATGGAGAAAGAGACATAAAGGAAAGATATATGATAGATAGATAGATAGATAGATAGATTACAGAAGATAGGTAGGTAGGCAGGCAGATATGATTGATAGATAATGGATAGATAGAAGATAGATACATAGATAGATAGTAGGTAGGTAGGTAGGTAGGTAGGTAGATAATACAAGTTATTAGGGAAGATCTCTTCTTTTGATATATAATAACCACAGGAGTGACAGAAGTAGAGAATTAACATTTTGCAACTCTCACCAGATGTAATAATTCAGGCAGAACCCTTGTCAAGGCTACAATCACCAGATGAAAGGCTCTTATGTTTCAGGATAGTTTTGTTGTCTCAAACCATCATTCCCCAAGGAATTTTCCCTTTGAAAAAAAATGTGCCTGTACAGTAGGGTAGTGATCAAATCCAGCATCTCTGATGGTGTGGCAACCTAACCTGAATCTAATCCTTAGCGGGGGGGAAAACAAAGAAATCCAGAATGTAGAATTATCTACAAGAACTTTGTCCTGTAGTTTTGAAAAAGAATTTCATTAAAAAAAAACTGAAAACAAAAACCAAAAACAGGTGTTGGTGGAGGGCACATGAGCATGATACATTAAAGGAGTCAAGACACCAAATGCACTGCATGTGGTTTGCTTGCATTTTGGGTCCAAAAATAAATAAAAATAAAAAGCTATAAAAGATATTTTGGAGACATAATGAAAATTTAAACATCTACTACATATTAAATATTACAGAATTAATCTTAATTTTCTTAGATGTGATATTATCATAGTTATGTAATAAACGACTATGATAAGTACACAGACACATAAACAGATGTATAGATAGAATATTAAAAAGCTGAATTGTTAGCAACTGGTGAATTTAGATGAGGATATTACAGTGGTTTACTTTTCTATGCTTTCAACTTTCCTGTGGCTTTGAAATATTTCAAAATAAATAATTGGAGAAAAGAAGAGAAGAAAGAACAGCATTGTTCTGTGTGTAGCTGTCTAGCCTCTGCTCTGTCTTTGCTACATTCCTCACTGTCCAGGTCGCTGACCCTCAGAAGCCCCTTCTAGTCATGCTCAGGGATTGGGTGTTGTGAAGTGGCCATATTGTCACCAGATTGTTTGAGATGGAGGCGTTTTGCAGAAAGGTGGTGTATCCAAGCTAGCGGGGGAAGACAGGATGAAGGGAGGGCAGTTGTCATGGAGCCTTGAAGAGCCCTCTTTACTGGGTCTTGACGTTTGTTTATATTCCAGAGAGATGGTGGGGGTGGAAAAGAGAGAAAAGGAAGGATGGGGGCTTAACTTGCTCTCACAGGTTCGCCCGCCCACGGGGCTTATTATCCTTGATTGCCTGTTTTCTACTTTCTGTTGCTATGGGGACGGGCTAAAACGTGACTCTGCTCAGATTTACGCACTTTGCTCCCTGATGCCTTGTCCCCATACCTGCTGGGTCTCTGCCTACTGAGTGCGTATGTGCGAAGGCGTGTGATTAACTAGGTGGCTGTCGTGAGCTTGTGGTGCGGGCGTTGAAGCGTCTTTGGGGAGTTTATGAGAACAGAGTTGTTGTCAGCCTCATTACCCAGGCCAGGCTGCTAAATCTTGGAAATGATTTCAAGGCGGGGGGTTGAAAGCAACATGCTATGCTAGTTAGGACATGCTGTGTGATGTTGTAGCCTCATCTGAAAGAGCATGGTCAGAAATTTATAACTGGGACCCTTGGGTGGAAATATTTTGAGATTTGTAGATGCAGATTTGGTCCCTAAAAACAGATCATTGTAACAGCCCCTTCAGAAAGAGTAGAGCAGACAAGTCTGTACTGAGGAGGAGCTTCCTTAAGAACACTATAGTTTTCTTTAAGATGAGGAGGGCCTCTGAGAATATGCACTTTTTTAAGTGATGAAGAATAAACAATAAAGCTATTGTCAAACATCCTCAAGGGGGTTTGGAAAGAGGATAAGAAAGGCACATAGGGCATCATGGAAGGCAATCCATGGTACTGGGAGGAATTTCCTGGGAGTCTGCAGCATATGAAAAGCATGTAGGCTCTTCCTGGTGTCAATGCCCACTTCCTAGTGCAAAGAATGCCTGGAGGAGTTGCAGGTGTGGGAGAGCAGGAGAGAAATGCTTCTTTGCCATTCTTTTTTCTGTCTATTTCTGTAAATGGCCCCATGCTGGCTTCTCTGCTATTTGGTGGCCTGAACAAAATCCCTACTGAGACATAAGGACAGGTCTCTGAGATTTTTAAAGTGTGAGGGGCTCCCTCTTTTAGATGCTGGACCTACCCTAAGAGTTGATGGCTAAAGAATTGGAATGAATTGAGCTTTGAGGTGAGTGCTAGCTTCCTAGGTATTTCTAGCTTCTAAAGGAAGCTGAGCCAGGGCGCCTGGGTGGCTCAGTTGGTTGAGCGTCTGACCTGGGCTCAGGTCATGATCTCAGGGCTTGTGAGTTCGAGGCCATGTTGGGCTCTGTGCTGACAGCTCAGAGCCTGGAACCTTCTTCTGATTCTGTGTCTCCCTCTCTTTCTGTCCCTAATCCACTCGCATTATGTCTCTGTCTCTCTCAAAAATAAACAAACATTAAAAAAAATCTAAAGGAAGCTGAGCTTTAGGAACTTGTGCCAAGATCTCAGAAATAGGAACAGTATTTTATCTCAGATGCATTTTCCCCAGCTTTACTGAGATACAATTGACAAATAACATTGTGTTAGTTTAAGGTGTACAACGTGATGATTTGAGGCATGTACGTGTGTGTGTGTGTGTGTGTGTGTGTGTATATATATATATATATATATATATGTATGTATATAATTAAGTTAACATTTCCATTACCACATATGATTATGTGTGTGTGTGTGTGTGTGTGTGTGTTAAGATCAATTCTCTTAACAACTTTCCAGTATACAGTACAGTATTATTAACTATAGTCACCATGCTCTACATTTCATCTATGAATTTTGTTCATCTTAAAACTGGATGTTTGTATTCTTTGACCAGCATCTCTTCATTCCCCCAAAGTGCCCCCGGCAATCACCATTCTACACTCTGTTTCTGAGTTTGGCTTTTTAAGATTCCATATACAAGTGGGAACAGACAGTATTTGTCTTTATCTGTCTGAATCATTTTACTTAGCATAGTCTCCTCAACGTTCATCCATGTTGTTTCAAATGACAAGATTTCCTTCTTATTTATGGATGAATAATATTCAGTTGTATATATACCACATTTTCTTTACCCATTTATCTGTTGATGGACACTTAGGTTGTTTCCATGTTTTTGTGATCATGAATAATGCTGCAGTAAACATTAGGGTGAAGATATCTCTTTGAGATACCAATTTAATTTCCTTCAGATATATACCCAGGAGCTGAATTGCTTGATCATATAGAGATTATATTTTCAATTTTTACAAGAACTTCTCTACTGTTTTCTATAATGGCTGTCCCAATTTACATTCCCACCAAGACTGTAGTAGAGTTCTCTTTTCTCCACATCTTCTACACCATTTGTTTCTTGTATTTTTCATAATAGCCATTCTAAAAGGTATGCAGTGATATTTTACTGTCGTTTTTTTTCTGCATTTCCCAGGTGATTAATGATATTGAGCACATTTTCATATACCCGGTGGTCATTGCATACCTACCTTGGAAAAATGCCAATTCATGTCCTTGTCCATTTTTAATTGGATTATATGAGTTATAGTATTGCTATTGAGTTGGATCAGTTTATTATATATTTTGGATATTAATGTCTTATCAAATATATCATTTTCAAATATCTTTTTCCATTCATTTGGTCGCTGTTTTGTTTTGCTGATGATGCACATATTTTCTCTCATTCTGTATGTTTTCATTTTATTTTTATTTCTGCGCAGACACTTTTTAGTTTGATATAGTCTCACTTGCTTATTTTTGCTTTTGTTTCTTGTGCTTTAGATAACATATCCAACAAAATTATTGAAAAGACTGATGTCAGGGGGCTCTTCTGTATGTTTTCTTCCAGTAGTTTTATGGTTTCTCATCTTGTCTTTAAGTTTTTCATCCATTTTAAGTTGATTTTTGTGAGGGGCATAAGATAAGGGTCCAGTTTCACTATTTTGCATATGAGTATGCACTTTCCCCAACATGATTTTCATTATTGAAGAGATTGTCCTTTACTCATAATCTTAACTCCCTTGACAAAGTTCAGAGATTAGTTGACCTTATATGTGTGGATTTCTTTCTGGGCTCTCAATTATATTCTATTGATGTGTGTATCTATCTCTAAGTCAGTACCATGCCATTCTGATTACTATAGCTTTGTAACATAGTTCAAAATCAGGAAGTGGGATGTCTCTGACTTGGCTCATTCTCATGATTGCTTGGGCTATCAGGGATCTTCTGTGGTTTAGAATTATTTTTTTTTCCTCTTTCTGCTAAAAATGCCTTTGAAATTTTGATATGGATCCATGGGCTCAGGGTATCTTTTTTTCTATTTTTTAATAAATGTTTATTGTATTTATTTTGAGGGGCGGGGAGAACTCACTTGTGCAGGGAAGGGGCAGAGAGAGAGAGGCAGAGAGAGAATCCCAAACAGGCTCCACACTGTCTGTGCAGAGCCCGATGCAGGGCTTGAACTCACCAACTGTAAGATCATGACCTGAGCCAAAACCAAGAGTCAGACTCTTACCAACTGAGCCACCCAGGTGCCCCTTAGAATATGTTTCCATTTATTTGTGTCTTCTTTGGTTTCTCTCATAAATGTGTTATAATTATCAGTGAAAAACTATTTTTACCCCCTTGGTTAAATTTATTCTGGAATATTTTATTTTTTGATACTGTTATAAATAGAACTATTTTATTTCTTTTTCAGATAGTTAATTGTTAATGTATGGACACATAATTGATATTTGCAAGTTTATTTTGTATTCTGAGACTATTAAATTTAAATTTATTAGTTCTAAGAATTTTTTGGTGAAGTCTTTAGGAATTTCTATACACAATAGTATGTCATCTGCAAACAAAGATGATTTTCCTTACTCTTTTCTTATTTGAATTGTTTTTATTTATTTTTGTTTCCTAATTGCTAGGATTTCCTAATGGCTAGGATTTAGAGTACTATGTTGAATAGGAGTGGTGAGAGTAAATACCCTGGTCTTGTTCCTCATCTTATAGGAAAAGCTTTCATTCTTTCACCATTGAGCATGATGTTAGCTGTGGCTTGTCATATGTGACCTTTATTATGTTGAAATACGTTCATTGTATACCACCTTTTTGGGGTTTTTATCATGAAAAGATGTTGAACTTTGTCAAATTATTTTTCTGCACCTACTGAAATGATCATACGATTTTTATCTCTCATTCTATTAAGGTGGTGTATCACATTTACTGACTTGCGTATGTTGAACCAACTTTGCATCCAAGGGGTAAATCCCATTTGATCATGACGTATGATCCTTTTAATGTGATGTTGAATTCAGTTTGCTAGTGTTTTGTTGAGAATTTTTATACTTACATTCATGAGGAATATTTGCCTGTAGTTTTCTTTCCTTGTAGTGTCCTTATCTGACTTTGGTATCATAGTCATGCTGGCCTTGTAAAATTAGTTTGGGAGTATTCTTTCCTCTTCAATTTTTTGAAAGAATTGGAGGATTGATGTGAATTCTTCTCTAAATGTTTGGTAGAATTTACCCATGGAGTCATCTGGTTCTGAGCTTTTCTTTCTTAGGAAAGAAAGTTTTAGTTACTTATTCAATTTTAGTTACTTATTTAGGAAAAAGTTTTAGTTACTTATTCAATTTTCTAACTTATTATTGGTTTGTCAAGATTTTCTATTTCTCAATGCTTAAATTTGGGTAGCTTGTATGATTCTAGGAGTTTATTGATGCATTTCTTATCCCCTGATTTCCATCCACATAAGTGTTTTGTCTGTATATCCCTGCAGCATATTCCTCTGCATCCACTGGATTGGGAGCAGCAATGTAATGATATGTCACTCCAGCAATACTCTTGTTTAGCATTAAATGTGCTGCTTTGCTTTCAACACCTCTGGCTACATCTAACACTGGGGTCCACATTATAAATGTTGAGGAAAGAAAAATCCTGGAGTTATTTGAATGATTACTATTTAATATTTTGGGTGAACCTGTGCCAGGAATCTCACATGAGACTGTCCAGCATGGAAAAGGCTTCATAAAGTCTGAGTAGAGAGAACTAAAAATCCCAGATGCAGAAATATGAGCTGTGTGCCCTGTCAGCTACATTCCTCCTTCCAGGCTTCTAATCCCCAGAATCCTTTCTTTGCTACAGGGTAGGAATGTGACCTTGAGATCTGGCTTCAAATGTTGATCTAATGCATGTGTGCATGTTTTAAATGGTTATCTTCTGAGAATTGTATTGTCCAGGCCAATATTGCTATACATTGACAATTGGGTTAGGGAAATAAGGAGTAGTTGGGAATTTCTCCTTCCTATCTATAATTCTAACCTTTAACTCTGGAGCTTGGTGCACAGTTAAGCCTGTGTCTTTTGTCCTTGTATTGACATACCACTCAGAGAACCTCCTTCTCTTTTTTAAACAGCCCCCTGATCTCACTCTATGCTATTTTGTGATTCTGTATAGAGTCACCCCTTGCCCAGATTTCACCATGGTTCCACCATCTATCCTCTCTTCCTCTAACTCCAACCTCTCCCATTGTGACTACACTGCAGGGAGGCTTTGTGGAGGCCTAGGAGGGATGTCATGAACAGTTTGATAACTGAAAAACTAATTAGAAACTAAAGGGAAAAAATGGGAATAGTATTTGGCCACTAGCTATCCCTGGAATTAAAACAGGTTATTGGAACCCATTCCAGACCTACTGAATTGGAAACTGGATGAGGGACTCAGCAATATATGTTTCCCCAAGTTCACCAGATGGTTCTGTCTCATTCACTGAGGTAGACTATAGATTGATCAAGCCTTGATTAAGAAGTAAATGAAAAGCACAGCTCTCTAAGTCTTAGTCAAGATGTAGCCTTACTTAATAGTGACAAATGCTCTTCCTGCTCTCTGTTTTCGGGACAAGGCTGGATATTACCCCTATCTGGTCTCTGTAGTGACTGTACCTGTGCTCAGAACATATATGGGGAAATTTAGGAAGATAGAGAGAAGCTAGTTTATTTCTGTTTACTTCTTTGTAGGTTTTTTTTTTTTGTGGGGGGGAGAGGTTTTTTTCTACCTGACCATTCATCTCTCTCAGTGAATATAAATAATCTGCCATTTTATATATTCATTTATATAAAAAGGGAATTTTGTCCCTTTTAGGTCCCCAAGCCCCACTGAACTCTTAAACCATTTTATTACTGAACATAGAATAGGCTTCACTGTGGTAACAAATAAGTCCCCATTATCAGAGGGGCTTATGAAAATGTATTAATAAAATCTCTAATAGTAATTCAAGACATAGATTTAAAAGTAAAGGGTGTTTAAGTTAAAAATCCGGTGTAGCCAACATGTTTCTTAAGCAATGAATGAGAAATAAGGATGCTTGCTGGTACACCTCCCTCCAAGGCTATTAGGAGTTCCCTAGCTTTGTGCATTTCTCATTCTGGACCTCTGACACCTAGAAAATTCTTCCATGAGGTGGTTGAAAATGGCGTATTTGTGATTTGGTTTCTGAGTGTTCAGGCCTTTCAAATGGATTCATTTATAGACACATTATGTAGACTTATAATTCTATAGATTCATTTTCTGAGAACAGAGGAAGTTTGCAGAAAGTTAGAAAGGGAAAGGAGAGGAAAACACTTGGAGGCTTCTTTGCTGTCAAAGGTTTTGTTCCAGAGTCTTACTGGAGGTCCTACATTGCTTCTGTGCTTTCTGTTTGTATTCTCGAGGGCTTACTTGAAGAACAGAGATGTAGAGAGGCTGCCTCCTGCTTTCCTCTCCTCCCTATGCTCATCTATTCAGTTGTTTTTTGTTTCGTTTTGTTTTTTTGTCTTGTTGACTTGTAGAGAAAACAAGTAGGGTCATCTAGGGTTCTAAATTCAGATCAATTGTCCCGGTCCACATGTACTTGTCAAACATTGTTTTGTTTAGGTCTGTGAGAATCCACACTGAAAGAATGTAGAGAGTTAAAAACTAAATTCTGATAGGTGTGTATTGAAATTAGAGGCTGTAAGGGAACAAATATCTGAGAGTGGTGAGGGATTTCCCAGAAGGCTGTGTAGATAGTTTATCTCTTTGGGAGCTTTTCTAATCACAAATATGAGCTGATGTTCCATCCATCCTCATTCTTTATGCCAGGCTGCTTTTTCCTTAAAGTACATTTTTTCTAGAGGGGTGTGGACAAAATACTCCACATGTTAAGCTTAGTATGGAAAAGAATGTTTAAACCAGAGATAGGATTTTATTTTTACTTAAAGTTCCCAGTGTTTAATTTCTTTAAGTTTGTTTTTAATTTTATTTTTAATTTTTTTAATTTACATCTAAATTAGTTAGCATATAGTGCAACAATGATTTCATATTTAAAGTATGGAAAGAGCCCAAATGTCCATCAATGGATGAATGGATAAAGAAGATGTGGTATCTATATACAATGGAGTATTACTCGGCAATCAAAAGAATGAAAACTTGCCATTTGCAATTACATGGATGGAACTGGAGAATATTATGCTAAGTGTAATTTCTTTAAGTTTTTATTTAAATTACAGTTAGTTAATACATGGTATAATATTATAATCACATGGATATTAGTGATTTAGCACTTCCATACAACAACCTGTGCTTATCACAAGTGTACTCCTTAATGCCCATCACCTATTTAACCCATCCCTCACCCACCACCCCTCTGATAACTATCTGTTTGTTCTCTATAGTTGAGTCTGTTTCTTGGTTTTCCTCTCTCTCTTTTTTATCCCCTTTGCTCATTTGTTTTGTGTCTTCAATTCCACATATGAGTGAAATTGTATGGTATTTGTCTTTCTTTTACTGATTTATTTCACTTAGGATAATACTCTGTAAGTCCATCCATGTTATTGCAAATGGAAATATTCCATTCTTTTTTTTATGGCTGAGTTACATATATGTGTGTGTGTGTGTGTGTGTGTGTGTGTGTGTGTGTGTGTGTATAGATCATGCTGCTATAAACTTTAGGATCCAGGTATCCCTTTGAATTAGTATTTTTGTATTCTTCAGGTAAATGCCTAGGAATGCAATAGCTGTATCATAGGGTAGTTCTAATGTTTAATTTTTTGAGGAACCTCCATACTGTTTTTCAGAGTGGCTACATCAATTTACATTCCCACCAACAGAGCAAAAGCGTTCTCCTTTTTAACATCCTCAAAAACCAGACAGCACGATGCAAAAGAATGAAACTGCACCACTTTCTTACACTTACACAAAAATAAATTCAAAAAGAATTGTAGAGTTAAATGTGAGACATAAAACCATTAGATTCCTGGAGGAGAACACAGACAGTAACCTCTTTGACATTTGTCGTAGCAACTTCTTAACAGATACGTCTCCTGAGGCAAGGGAAACAAAAGCAAAAATAAACTATTAGGACTTCATCAAAATAAAAACTTCTGCACAGCGAAGAAAACAATCAACAAAACTAAAAGATAACCTATGGAATGGGAGAAGACATTTGCAAATGACATGTCTGATAAAGGGTTAGTATCCAAAATCTATAAAGAACTTATCAAACTTATCTAAAAAATGAATAATCCACTTAAAAAATTGGCAGAAGATATGAATAGACATGTTTTCAAAGAAGACATCTACATGGCCAACAAACATATGAAAAAATGCTCAATATCACTGATTATCAGGTAATTACAAATCAAAACCACAAATCTCACACCTGTCAGAATGGTTAAAATCAACAACATAAGAAATAACAGGTGTTGACAGGATTTTTGTAATTGAAGGCTTTAGGTATGGCGAGTGTCTCCATGAAACTATGTCTCCATGAAACTCATTCAACTCTCTGAGCTGAAAAAGACCATATGGAGACTTTGTTCCTCATTCTCTGTGACACATTTTTGGTACCTACTTCCTGACTGGATCCCTGTACATCCCTGGTTGTAGATGTTAGGTGTGGTAGGATTGATTTTCCCATCTACTTGCCCCTCCCTTTATCTGAATCCAGGGTTTCTCAAGATCTGTGTTTTGACCTTTTACTGTGAAACAATTGTCAGGATAAACTTCTCAGAAGTTTGCCTTTTCTGCCCATCTTTTACCCTTCAACATGTAACTTGGAGTTCTAGGAAAGGGCACTGGAGGGGCTTCAAAGATGTGGAGTTAAAAAAGAAACCCTAATAACTTATGACTATATGAATGAAACAGAAACACAATCATAAGTTTAACAGGTGTGTGGTAAAGGCTTCAGAAGACAGAGAGGAGACTAGAGGATTTCTAAAAAGAACAACTGTGCCTGAGGAAACCTGATCTCCAAAAGCTGAGACCTTCTCCTGCCAGCTCAGCTCTTCACAACCAGTCTCTGATTTCCATAATCCCTCTCATCTAGGAGGCTGCTGTAGCTGCCAAAGTCATGCTGTGAAATGGGCTATACCAGGGAAATCTATTATAGACTGATAATCATGTTATTATATTTTCCCATGGGGCAAAAGAGCTGTGTCTTTTGCAAGTGGAAAGGAGGCAAGTGGAAAGGAGGTGGAAAGGACATGGAGAACATCTGTAATCCTTTCTAATGAGAGAACTCTGCCTGGTGTCTGCTTGGTGTTCATGTGCCTCCTATGATTCTCCATGGCACCTACACTCACACAGTTTCTTAAAAAAAAAAAAAAAGATGAAGCTCGTGGCTCAGAAGCTTAGGATAAGTGGCCATGTCAATCCTCCCTTTAGTGGCATGTAGTCCATATTATACTCTTATACAGTCCCTTCTTCATTGTGTACTTACTGGTTTCTTATCTAGAATTGAAAAGCAACTCTCTGCCCACTCCTGACCTGACCCTGTCTCATTCTTGGCTAGGAGGAATGTGCATGGAGCCTGCACACTCTTCTTGGTAAACCAAGGATTTCCAGGGTCATAGCGAAAGCTGAATGGGTTTTGGGAAAATGATTTGCCCTTTTTTCCTCATATATTTATTTATCTCATGTGGTTTCTGATAAGCAATGTTAATTACTTTATCAACATAACTCATATAAATATATTTCCAATTTTTTGCCTCACTTCACCAAATCCTGACTTTATTCACAAATAATTATTTTTTATTATGCACAATTTTAAATTTAATGTATTTAAATTAGTGAGACTTGAAGTTGGGTCATTATTTACTTGTTCTTTTTTTTTCTCAATGCTACATAAAGTAATGGTGTACTTGAAGTCAGTGACCTCTTAGACTTAATGAAACACATATTTTTGATGATTTGGGACATTGGGTAAAATATAAGATCCCTGCTTGTGATGTGGAGGTAAAAGACAAATTCTTAATATTGGTATTTTAAGGTACAGAATTACAAAGCAAGTTTGAGGAAAGATGAGGCAAAAGCTGGTGGTCCTTTGTCATTATTTAGAAAACATGACACTGATAACACTGAAAGACAGCCAACTGTGCTTAATAACTGGAGGGGGCCATCTCTAGGAACCAAAATCCTCACTCCACACCTCTTATCACCAGAGGTCCCATCAGAAACATTCAGTATCAAACACTTGCATAGGCATGAGATTGTCCAAGGCATGTGAGATTGAATTTTCCGAGAGTATGAGATATATGGGTTATTAACTGTGTACATTATTTTTATGAGACTTCACAAAGTGAAGTCTGTAGGCCAACTGGGAAGTGGGAAAGATGACACACTTCTGACGTTAGTACTTGGGGCTTTGTGGAGCATGAGTACTTGTATTAGCATGTGGTAGGGAGGTTTGCATCTGAGTCCTAACTTGTATTCTGCAGGGGGAAGGCTAGGTAAAGGAGTGTTGAGGGGTAACTTCTAATTGCTTTGTCCTTGCTGGCTCCTTCCTCCTCCACTAAGCTCAGGTGTAGTTCAAGGCTATTTGCTATCTTTCCTCTGTGAAATCAGAACAAAATATGGCCTAACAGAAATGTGTGTGTGCTCAGGTACTAACTTCTCCCTCTATTTGTATGTCACAGCACTGAGATTTGGGACCCTCATAAAGGGTCCCAAATTTACCCTTACCAGGGTAACTTTTTCCTTAACAGGAAATTTACCATGAAATAAAGAATAACTTTTTTAAGTTTACTTATTTTGAGAGAGAAAGAGAGAGCAGGGAAGGGGCAGAGAGAGAGGGAGAGAGAGAGAATCCGAAGCAGGGCTTGAACTCACAAACTGCAAGATCATGACCTGAACCAAAACTAAGAGTTGGTCATTTAACTGACTGAGCCACCTATGTGCCCCCAAAATAACTTTTGTATAAGGTGTGAATTAAGGGTCCAGAAGCATAAGAGGATTTCTAGAAGACCCCTAAGCAGACTGGCTGCAGCTATAAACAGATTTTCAGATTTCAAAGATGTTAGTCACATTCCTTGTTAATGCAATTCCTCATTCTTGGCTGCATTTTTCTAGAAGTTTTTCTAGTGATGGAAAGGGGACACACTGCTGAAGGAACACTGTATGATTTATGTGGTACAAACTAAAGTTTTCAAATACAGATAAGGATTTATAAAATCAGTGCTTCTGATTAAAACTGACTTTCAAATCTATATATAAAATCTTTGTTGCTGAGGACAGAGCTCAGTAGCAAGCAGAAAGGGAGGTAACAGAAAGGGGATCCTGGGAGCACTGTGGACCTTTCCTCATTCTAAAAGGAATCTTTGGTGCCACACCCTGGCTAGTACCCCTCCACAGAGAGGAATAGATAAGAATTTGATTATAGCCTGGATTTCTCAGTGGGTATTTGCACATAGATAGAGAAATAAATCAATGAATCAAAGACAAGAGAGCTCAAAGCAGATACATGCATATAAAACAAATAATTTATAAGAAAGATCAATGGGGGGAAAAGATTTTCCCATAAATGTTTGAACAGATTGACTAGCCATGGGGGGAAATATAATCTAATCTTTGATCTTACATTATACACAAAATCAATTCCATATGGATTATACACCTAAAATTTATAAACAATTTAATACAGTATCTAAAACCTAATTTAGGAAAATAATATTATGACATTATGGTGGCTAAAATTCCTTAAACTAAATGTAGAAGAGTATTTTCCATAAAAGAGAAAAGGTATTCTAACACAGTTGATGGAAAGACTTGAGACAGAATGAGTCATGCTTAAGATTATTCCAATTTTTCACTTGTAGGAATTTAGCTCAGATACAGAAATGGAACGTGGAACTCTTAGTGCCTGTCTCTTTAGATGTGAGGATTGAGTAAATTAATAATACATAAAGTATGTAGACTAAAATCAATTCTATAATCATGACCAAGTTAGTACTTGCTAATAATGACAGCCTTTTCTAAGCAATTACAAAATTCATTTGTATCAAATGTAAGGTGCATCATTATTGTGTATATCATGAGTAAAGAATAAAGCCTGTGACAAACTGTACTACAAATATTTCTTGTCACTTAGAATTTTTATCATATAATTATTGAAAAATCTCTCAAACTTATATAAAAGTGGATATTTATCTTCTGTCACTTTTATGATTACAAGAGATGAAAAATGTAAGCAAATAGCACTGACAAAAGTATTCCTAAAATTTCTCCCATTCAGTCAGATTCCTCTGAATCACTTTTCAGCTCATCGTATCTATGATTTTCCTCATATTATCATCATATGTGCTAATCAGAAGCTTTACAGATGCCACATTTCTTGAACAAGTCTTATACTTCTCTCTGTGAGATTATCTTCCAACTTACTGAAACCAAGCCTGCAAGTTTTGATAATGTTAACATTCCCAGAGAAGTAATGGAAAGTTTTTAGAACAAGTTTCATGCATGTGCAGCAATGACAGCATCACTGTGATCAATAGTGTTTGTACACTATTGGTTTTAAGATACATCTCTATTGGAAAGATGTGAAATGTGTGCTCTATCATCAATGGAGTATACTATTTTTCTCTGTAACTTCCTATTTCTCAATGTTAAATAATGGCGGCTTATCTGTTGCATTATGGTCTATTACTGATGAAACATACTGAAATTTAGTTTTATATAAGTTGACAACTCCATATGCCTCCTACCTGATTATGAGAAATATTTGAATTTTGGGTGGAACTACTGATATTCCTAGATTATATATGGAGATGTCATTTTATAAATTATGGCTCAAGAAATCCACTGAGGGGCGCCTGGGTGGCTCAGTTGGTAAAGCGTCAGACTTCTGCTCAGTCCATGATCTCATGGTTCATGAGTTCTAGCCCCACACTGGGCTCTGTGCTGACAGCTCAGAGCCTGAAGCCTGCTTCAGATTCTGTCTCCCTCTATCTCTTCCCCTCCCCCACTCGTGCTGTCTCTCTCTCTGTCCATCGAAAATAAATAAAAACATTAATTTTTTTTTAAAAGAAAGAAATCCACTGAGAAGGAAGGTAGAAGTGGCTAAGATTAGTTGAAAGTTTATACTGGAACAATAGCTTCCTAAAAACTTAGAAGAAACTTTATCTCGAGAATTTCTGTCCTAATCTTAGAAACATGAGCAATGATCTGTGTAAGTGGCATTCCAAATTCAATTCTTCAATCCATAACAATTGTATATCTATATTTTCATTCTTTCTGATAAGATGGATGGTGATCATACAAAACACTTTATGATTTATCAGAGACTAAGCATATGTACTATGGTCTCCATAAAATGTTTTTTTTTCTTATCCTGCTTGCTACTCTGACCAATTCTACTTTTGGAATTGAAATAAGCCTCGGTGTCCCCTGATGAACTTATTAAGTGAAGAAGAAGTTCACCTAATTCATAATATAGGATGTTGATGGAAATTGTAGGCAAAAGTTCCAGGCAGAATGAATTAAGTGTGCATCCAGTCCTGATCTCAAATATATGAGTCATGCATCCACTAGACTCCACAATTTATTCAAGCTACAGTATGAAGACAGGGTAATGGGTTCTTGCATTGTGATGTGTTCTGAGACTTAGGGATGTTTTCAGTGGCATTTTCCTGAGAATTCTGGTAGCCAGATGAGACTTTGTTAAGTCTGGTCACAGGTGGCTTAATAGATTGTGATAGATATTAGACATGGTATCAGAGAGTAGTTTTTGAGTACTGGGTACTCATTTGTGCCTGTGGACATCATGTCACTACAATTCTATTTATGTCTATCACCTATCTTCTCTGAATCCTAAGCACTTAGGGCTCATTGTTTGGTTCTTCTATTTGACAGTATTTAAAATTTATTTATTTAAATTAAAGTTAGTTAACATACAGTGTAGTACTGGTTTCAGGAGTAGAATTCAGTGATTAATCACTTCTATACAACACCCAGTGCTCATCCCAACAAGTGCCCCCCTTAATTCCCATCACCCATTTAGCTGATTTCCTCACCCACCTCCTCTCCAGCAACCCTCAGTTTGTTCTCTGTATTTAAGAGTCTCTTATGATTTGACTCCTGTTCTGATTTATCTTAATTTTCCTTCCCCTCTCCTACATTCATCTGTTGTGTTTCTTAAATTCCACATATAAGTGAAATCATATGATATCTGTCTTTCTCTGACTGACTTATTTTGCTTAGCATAACACACTCTAATTCCGTCCACGTTGTTGCAAGTGGCAAGGTTTCATTTTTTATTGCTGAGTAGTATTCCATTGTGTGTGAATACACACACACTACAACTTCTTTATCCATTCATCAGTTGATTGACATTTAGGATTTTTCCATAATTTGGTTATTGTTGATAGCACTGCTATAAAATTGGGGTGAGTGTGCCTCTTTCAATCAACATTTTTGTATCTTTTGGATAAATACTTAGTACTACACTTGCTGGGTCATGGGCTAGTTCAATTTTTAATTTTTTGAGGGAGATCCATACTATTTTGCAGAGTGGCTTCACCAGTTTGCATTCCCACCAACAATGCAAAAGGGTTGCCCTTTCTACAAATCCTCATGTACATCTATTATTTTCTGAGTTGTTAATTTTAGTCATTCTGACAGGTGTGTGGTGGTATCTCATTGTGGTTTTGATATGTATTTCTCTGATGATGAGTGGTTTTGAGCATCGTTTCATGTGTCTGTTTGCCATCTGGATGTCTTCTTTGGAAAAATGTCTATTCACGTCTTCTGCCCATTTCTTCATTGGATTATTTGCTTTTTGGGTATTGAGTTTGGTAAGTTCTTTATAGATTTTGGATACTAAGCCTTTATCTGATATGTCATTTGCAAATATATTCTCCAATTCCATTGGCTGCCTTTTAGTTTTGTTGAGTGTTCCCTTTGCTGTGCAGAAGATTTTTGTCTTGATGAGATCTCAATAGCTCATTTTTTGTTTTGTTTCCCTTGCCTTCAGAGTATGTCAAGTAAGAAGTTGCTGCACCAAAGGCCAAAGAAATTGCTGCCTGTTCTCTCATGTAGTTTGTTGATAGTTTCCTGTCTCACATTTAGGTTTTTCATCCATTTTGAATTTATTTTTGTTTATGGTGTAAGAAAGTGGCCCAGTTTCATTCTTCTGCATGTAGCTGTCCAGTTTTCCCAGCAGCATTTGCTAAAGAGACTGTGTCCTCCACCCCA